>NW_008348685.1:2205089-2226629 GCF_000622305.1 Nannospalax galili | reverse complement strand
TATTTATTTATTTATTTATTTATTTATTTATTTATTTATTTATTTATTTATTTATTGTCTTTTTGAGACAGGGTCTCCCTGTAGCCCCAGATGGCCTGGAACTTGCTATTGTGGGACTCACAGAGATCTGCCTGCCTCTGCCTCCCGAGTGCTGGGATTAAAGGCGTGCGCCACCACGCCCGGCCTTCATAGTTTATTTTTTATTATATTCACACGCTCCGCTTCTCCTAAGTCCTCCTCATCCTTACCCACTCAAGGTTGTATCTCCTTAAAAAAACAACAAAAAAAACCATTCAGTTTGTGCAGCCCATACAGTCTTGGGGGTGTGGCCACCTACTGGAGTGTGGCTGACCTACAGGCACCAGACTCAACTCTGTCTCTCCCACTAAGGCAGGCTCTCACTAAACTGCCCAGGCAGGCCATGAATTTGCCGTCTTTTGCCCCCATGTCATGAACAGCTCTGATTCCAGGCCCGAGTCACCAAGCTTGGCAGAGCACCTCGGTCACAGAAATGCCGCAGTCTTTGTTCCCTCCAAAAGGAAGCTCGCCCGCGGCCCCGAGATTGGGAAGCTGATTCCCTTCTGACTAAGGCACTTAGTCTCAGGGAAAGCCGTTCCTATAAACATAGCGGGTTCTTTTCCCAGGCTCACACCCTGCCCCAGGGGGAAGGCGAGGGGCGAGACGGATGGAATCGAAACCGAGTCCCTCCAGTCCCGGATCCCCAAGGAGAGGTGACAACTTGTCAGGCCACCGAAAACGAGACCCAAAACTGTTTCCGCCCGGTTTCGAACCGGGGACCTTTCGCGTGTGAGGCGAACGTGATAACCACTACACTACGGAAACCACCTCCCTAGGACTCTGACTGGCAGGTCACTGAAGCTACGGTGCAGGAAAGTTGACCCCAAGGACCCCAGGACACCCCCACCCCTTGCCAGGTGCCACTAAGCTGTCCACTTCCCGTGACCGCAGCTGCTTGCAGCTCCTGCTACAACGCGGTACACGTCGCTCACGAAGGTCCCTGATTTGGGCGCGATCAGCTGGAGTCCTCCGAGACCCCCGGGACGCTGCATCCATCAGGCGCACACACTCAGCCCCTGCATCGCGCATTGCAACCCTGACTTCTGTACTACGTAAATTCGGGTCTCCTGATTTCTTCTGTCAGCTAAAAAACATTTAAATGAAGCACTAGTTATTTTTGCACGAAACAATTTACTGATTTTTTTGGAAATCTGATGTATTATCAGAGCATTACATTTGAGCCTGTAGCTTCAGCATTAACTGGCTCATTCACTGTGTTCTGCGGAGGGCCCACAGAAAGGGCTTTTGAGAAAATTGCAAGTTCCTTCTGCTTGTTCATAAAGCTCTAGGCTCACTATATAGACCAGGCTGGCCTCCAACTCACAGAGATCCACCTGCCTCTGCCTCCCGAGTGCAGGGGTTAAAGGCATGCGCCACCACGCCCCTCTCTCACCATTAACTTTTAATTAATTAATTAATTAAATTTTTTTGTCTTTTTGAAACAGGGTCTCCCTGTAGCCCCAGCTGGCCTGGCACTTTGTTATGTAGGCTGGCCTCGATCCCACAGACATTCTCTTGCCTCTGCCTCCTGGGTGCAATGTTTATCTTCTGGACTCCTTAGCCTTTAAGGTTTTTTTGTTTGTTTCTGTTTTTCACTGGCTTTGTGAAACACGCTCTTGACCATTGTCTTTGGTACTTTATGTGGCTGCTCGAGGTCCACGTGATGCCATCTGCATGCAGAGATGGTATATCGACAGCATCAACCACTATCTCTACCTTACCCCCCCCCCCCCCAAAAAAAAAGCTTTGTGGACCACAGGGGCATCTTTACTAATATAAATAGGACAGGATTTCCTACTTAAAACCAATCCCATTAACACAATTGATGACCCCGATCCTGGACTGTGATGCCATGGATAAACCTCACAAGCATTTTTTGATGCAGACTGTGAAAGGTGTGCACAGCTGGTAAAGTAATAATATTTGTTGAATGAATCTACGGCACTTGTGGAAAGTATTATTTAAAGGAACCCCTGGGCTTGGTTCAAAATTCTAAGGCTACCGAACATGTTCAGAAAGTATCTTTCCAGCCCGTCACCATCCTAGAGAAATCCTACTAGTGTTCTTCCAAAAACGATGATTTCGGTAGAGTGCCTAATCACAGAGTACTAACCAGGTGCTAAGAAACTTTCATGATATTCTCACAAAACCCTGTGAGGTGACAACTATGATTTGTTTTATGTGAGTAAACACCAAAATATAAAGTACCAGATACGCTTAACATTCTCTGCCCGCCTTTTTACATGGTAATACACTGTTCTGCAATCTGCGTTTCTAAACTTTACATTCTGAAATTCTTTTTCACATAGATTAAGTTCCGTTCTATGTAAAGCGGTTATGAAGTGTCACCCTTCAGCTGGGAAGTTCATCCAACGATGTCACAGTGACCTACTGGCAGGGTTTTGTTTGCTTCGGTTTTATGAAACACGGCCTCACATGAGGCCAGTCTAGACTAGCCTCGAACTTGCAGCAATCCTCCTGCCTCACCCTCCCAAGTGCTAGACTCGCAGGCGTGCGCCTACGCCGGTTTGACTGGCAGTTCCAAAACGGGGCGTGGCAAAGACCAGTACAGCTTGTGGGAGGTGCGTCCCTGGCTCCACGCCTCCCGCCCATCCTCGGGCCCCTCCCACGACCCCACTCGGCGAGACCCCCGGACTTTCAGCGCAGGGGCTGCAAGGGCCGGAAGTGCTGGAGGACGGCAAGCGGGCCCGCCCCTCGGCTTCCGGCACTGTCTGTGGGAGTGCAGGCTGCAATCGTCCGTGCCTGGTCGGAAGGATGGCGCTCGGCCGATGCGGCTACTGCACGGAGCGCAGGGGGCGGCCCCACGTCCTCGCTGGTCTCCGCGGTCTCTCCCCGCTGGCGGGGCACGGGCGCTCCTTCCGCTCTGTCCGCGCTCCCCGCTGCCTGGCACCACAGAGATGCGGGCCCCCGCCGTCCTAGCCCTGCCGCCCTGTACCCGAGTGCCGGCTAGAGCGTCTCCTCCTCGCTTCCTGTTGCCCTGGCGCCCAGGGGAGAGAAGGGGGCGTAGCACAGTCGCGGAGGGAACTCGCGAGCTCAGGTCCTGTGGAGACGCCGGAAGCGTCGGCAGGGAAGCCGGAAGCTGGGGGGCGGGGCCAGGAGGGGCGGGGGTATATGAGGAGGCCGGGGGAGCTTAGGGCAGACTTGCACTCAGGGCCACCTGCGGTACTTGCCTGTGGTGCTCTGATCTGACCCCTTCCCGCGCTGAGACGCGGTGGTCGTCGGGGGCCGGGGAGTGTGGGGAAGTGTGGGCTTGTCGGGAGCACCTTCCGGTGACCGCGCCGGAGGCGAGGCTGCAGAGGCAGGGCCGGGGGTGGGGACGGGTCACCTGGGTTTCTGAGGGAAGACCCACGCCCCCCCGCGCCCCCCACCGCACATCTCCACTGGCTGACTGGACACTAAGATGGCTGCCGTTGCCATGACACCCAACCCTGTGCAGACCCTTCAGGAGGAGGCGGTGTGCGCCATCTGCCTCGATTACTTCACCGACCCCGTGTCCATCGGCTGCGGGCACAACTTCTGTCGAGTGTGTGTAACCCAGTTGTGGGGCGGGGAGGACGAGGAGGACCGGGATGAGCTGGATCGGGAGGAGGAGGAGGAGGTCGGGGAGGAGGAAGAAGTGGAGGCGGTGGGAGCCGGCGGGGGGTGGGACACCCCCATGCGAGATGAAGACTACGAGGGGGACATGGAAGAGGAGGCCGAGGAGGAAGAGGAGGGTGTGTTCTGGACCAGCAGCGTTGGCGGGTCCAATTGGGACAACATGGACTATGTGTGGGAGGAGGAGGAGGAGGAGGAGGACCTGGACTACTATCTGGGGGATGTGGAGGACCTGCGCGGGGAGGAGGAGGAGGATGAGGAGGAAGTGCTGGAGGAAGAGGAGGAAGAGGAGCTCGACCCGGTTACCCAGCTGCCGCCCCCCCCAGCCCCTCGGAGGTGCTTCACGTGTCCCCAGTGTCGGAAAAGTTTTCCCCGGCGGAGCTTCCGGCCCAACCTGCAGCTGGCCAACATGGTCCAGGTGATTCGGCAGATGCATCCGACCCCGGGCCGGGGGAGTCGTGTGAGTGATCAGGGCATCTGCCCCCGACACCAGGAGGCCCTGAAGCTGTTCTGCGAGGTGGACGAAGAGGCCATCTGCGTGGTGTGTCGAGAGTCCAGGAGCCACAAGCAGCACAGTGTGGTGCCCCTGGAGGAGGTGGTGCAGGAGTACAAGGTGAGTGACAGCAGGGGTGGAGAGGAACACAGGGAGCAGCAGTTCGAGACCTCTTGCACTGGGAGAGTGAGTGACTCCCTTGCCAACCACTGACTGCGCCAAGGTGGGTTAGACTGGCTCCAGTAGGGCAAAGCAACTGATGCCAGGTCTCTGGGCTTCACTTCCTGGGAACAGGCCATTTCCATTTCACTCTGCCCTGGTGGCTTTGTTAGGAGCCCAGGTGACGGGGAGTCCTTACCGCCAGTCTCATTTTTTTCTGGATGTCTTAAGTCTGTCCCCAACAGTGGCTTCGAGATAGGAAGAAATGGGACCTAGAAGAACAAGGAAGAAGCCAGGTGTGGTGATGCTCACCTGTAATCCCAGCAGGGAGAGGCAGAGGTGGGAGGCCTCTGTGAGGTGGAGGCCAGCCTGGGCTATGTAGGGAGTTGCAGGACAGCTGGGGATACAGAGAGACTCTGTCTCAAAAAAAAGGACTGTTACACAGGATCTAGTGTCAGACCCAGATGCCCACACCTGCCTCCTCTGGAGTAACACACCTATACTGTGATTCGGCTTGCTTCTCCAAGGAGTTTGGTTGGCCTTGCACTGGGTCTTCTGAATTGACCAGAAAAGAGAGCCGCTTTTAGAGCAGCAGAGCTGGCTCTGGCTCAGTCAGACCTTGTTCAAGTTTCTGAGTGTTTTTGAACTTTATAATTACCCCAGGATCGATAGTTAATATTTATAGGGCACTTTACTTATACTGAGTGCTGTGTGGGCCACTTTTTGTGGATTATCATTCAACACTCAAACCATCCTGTGAGTTTGATGTTTGTCACTCTCTTTATAGATTGGGAAACAGAGTCAATTCCTGAACGCTGAGGTTCAGTATTGGGCAGGGGCTACCCAGCACAGCTTGAGTAAGTGGTAGAGGTGGATATGAACGTCCCTTTTCTGGGGGTATATAGTTAACACTGTTGGAAGGTTTTCAGTTTAACTTTCCTGACTTGACTGCTCTTGGAATCTAATTCTGGTTTGGTTAGCTGTCTTGATGCTTGTTTCTCTCCCTAATTCTTTGGACATATGGGAAGGACATGTGTCTATGTGGCCATCAGCACAGGTAGAATTACCTTCAGATTGGAAGCCGTGGAACTGGGAGGAGAGGGAGCCTCTCCCTCTCTGTGGCTGCCGCGAGCTTTGTTTTACAATTTGTGTTTCTACCCCTCCTCCTGATGCCTTCAGTAACTTCATTTAGGTGATTATTATCATTACCTCAGGCTTAGAGTCTAAGGCTTTACAGCTGATTGTCAGTTACTAGAGATTTTCAAAAGCACAGTGGACCCTGATTCAGAAGTTCTGAATCCGTGAGGATTCAGCCTAAGATGGGCAATGGCAGTGCAAACCTCTAATCCCAACATTTGGGAAGTAGAGGCAGGAGTTCAAGGTTATCCTTGGCTACATAGCAAGATGGAGGCCAAATTGTGCTACTTGAGATGGTTTTTTTTTTTTTTTTTTTCATCTTTCTGAGACAGGGTCTCCCTGTAGCCCCAGCTGTCCTGGAACTTACTATGTAGACCAGGCTGGCCTTGAACTCACAGAGATCCGCCTGCCTCTGCCTCTGCCTCCCGAGTGCTGCTGGGACTAAAGGCGTGCACCACCACTCCCAGCTAGAGACTTTTTAAAATTTTTAATATTTTATGCGCATGAGTGTATTGCTTGCATGTATCTAAGGCCACCTATGTCATGCAATGCCAGTGGAGATGAGAAGAGGGTGCTGGGTCCCCTGGAAATGGAGTTACAGATGGTTGTTAGCCACCACGTGGTTGCTGGGAATTGACTGGTCCTCTGCAAGAGCAGCCAGTGCTCTTAACTGCTGAGCCATCTCTCCAGTTACCTCCTTTTTTTTAAATTACATTTTTATTTTGTATGTGTACATGCATGTGTATGTGGAGCTTCTCTCCCTCCATCAGCCTTGGTGGCAAGTGCCTTAACCTCCTAAGCCATCTTGTGGGCTCATAGACCCTGTTCCTAAAAAAACAAAAATAAAAAATATCCTTTTGGATTTGTGCTTGTAATTGTCAATTTGATAAAAATATTGTTAAATTTAAGTTTTATAATTTTTTTTTTTTGGTGTGTTTGAGACAGAGTCTCCCTGTAGCCCCAGCTGGCCTGGAATGTACTATGTAGACCAGGCTGGCCTTGAACTCATGGAGATCTGCCTGCCTCTGCCTCCCAAGTGCTGGGATTAAAGGTGTGCATCACCACGCCTGGCCAGTTTATAAATTTTGAACTGATGGAGTAGAAATAACTTGGTTTCTACTGTGGAAAGATGGCAACAATATTGAAAGGCAAAAATTTGTGTATACTATTTTTTCACATTATAGAATGACTAATTTTATTACTGTTCTAATGTTTTCTACAACCAGTTGTGCAACAATTGCCTTTTGTACTCAGGGCCACTTAACCTTTTGAGTTCATGGGTCATTATGTTTTCTACAACCAGTTGTGCAACAATTGCCTTTTGTACTCAGGGCCACTTTTGTACTCAGGATGTCACTGGCCACGAAGAACTTCTCAAACACTGGATAACATTTATTAATCTTTGCCACATGCCAGGTGCATGACTAAGATTGCTCTCCATGAGGTTGACCGTTCCCATTTTAAGCTGAGGAAACTGGAAGCATGGCTCCATCTAGCTGCAGTTGTAGTTCTGATTGGAACGTGGCTCAATCCCCACTCTGTGTTTTCCCTAAAGACGGGAATAGGTCATAAGAGGACACAAAAGGAAAGAGCAAATGGTAGGGTTTATTTTGTCCATTCTGGGCTTTATAGCATGTTTTAAGGAAAAAGACTTGGCTCCAAATTTTTGGAATGCAAACCTTATGTACCTAATTGCTCTGAAAGTTGTCACTTGAAAGTGTTTGTATTTGATGTAGCTTGTAATTGAATGAAAGAGAAAGTGGACAACACTGACATTAAATAAAGTGGTAACAGTCCCAGCACCAGGGAGGTGGAAGTAAGAGGATCGGAAGTTCAAGGTCATGCTCAGGTACAACACAAGTTCCAGGCTATCCTGGGCCATATGAGATCCTGTCTCAAGGAGGAAGGCTGGTATGACAGGGACTCCATAGTGCCTGGAAGGCACATTTGTAATTGTTCATGCCCTGTGAAGTAGTATAAAGACTTTATTCCAAGTTCCTTAGGGTCACAGAAGTAGTTGAGGGTGGGTAGTATCAGAACTGCTCTGGGAGCTGGGTTTTAAAGGAAGAATGCTTTGGAGCCGGGTGTGGTGGCACAGGCCTTTAATCCCAGCACTCGGGAGGCAGAGGCAGATCTCTGTGAGTTCAAGGCCAGCCTGGTCTACATAGTGAGTTCCAGGACAGCTGGGGCTACAGCGAGACCCTGTCTCAAAAAGACCAAAATAAATAAATGAAGGAAGGAAGAATGCTTTGGGCCCAGTAGAGAGGCATAATCCCAGGCAGGGCAGGGTACAGTAGCATGAAATCCTCCTTAGCATGTGAGGCTAGAAATGTAGGGTCAGTATTTTGGAAGTGATAGAGAACAGTTTTAAGGTTTTTGGCCTAGGCTCAAAATCATCAGAAAAGTGTTTGGTTGGAAGGTGGCTTATCAGGTGGAAGAGACCAAAGGCAGGTGTACTCATGCAATGGATTTAATGTGATAAGGGGATCAAGCTGCGTGTAGCCCAACTGTTGAGTGTAGAGTTATGTAGCTAGAAGGATCCAGCCTCTGGAGAAGCACACAGAGTTTCTGTTACGAGTGCAGGTGAGGATTGGAGGCCTTTGTGGTCATCTAAGAGATGGGGTGGGGAAGGAAGGGCTTATTTCACATCTGTGGTGGAGCTATGAGACACTGAGCCTCTGCTTTAGGAGGATTGGAGACATAGGTCCTTCAGGACAGGTACTTCTCATCCTCCCCATGATTAACCCTCCTTTTCCCCATCCCTCAGGCCAAGCTGCAAGGGCATGTGGAACCACTCAGGAAGCACCTGGAGGCTGTGCAGAAGATGAAGGCCAAGGAGGAAAGGCGGATGACAGAGCTGAAGGTGGGTGAATGTCTTTGAATGGCAGGCTGATCCTGTGGTTAGAATGAGGCTGCCAGCAATCATAGACGATGACTAGATTCCCTAAGAAGACAGCCAAGGCCTGGGAGGCTGGTAGATACTTTCTCGAGACCTGAGGTGATGTGGCCTTCACAGTCAGAAGGCATGTTCCTTCCTAGTTTCTAAAATGTAATGAAAACTGAGGCCTGGCTCATTGAGGCTCCTTGCCTGAGCCAAGGCTAGAGTTCACTTAACCCCTGATTCTGGAGAGCACAGATGACAAAGGGATCAAAATATATACAGCAGCTGCCAGAGGAATACCAAGTTCCAAGATAGACACAGATGGTAGGCAGAGTTGCCCTAAACATTAGGAAGTGTGCTCCTGGCAGGTTTGCTGTGCCCTGGAAGAGGGGCAAACTTGTAGAAAGAAAATGAAGAATTAGTGATTATTTGCATCCCATAGACCTAATACCCCTTTTTCAGTCTTCTGAGCTCTTTGACGTTATTGCTCATTCCTTTCTAAGAGGTCTCCCTCCCTCCTATGTGGGTTTTTTGTTTGTTTTTTGTCATGTTTTTGTTTTTTGAGATGGTCTCCCTATAGTTCCAGCTGGCTTGGAACTTGTCATGTATAGGTGCTGACCTCATAAGAGATCTGCCTGCCTCTCAGTCCCAGGTACTAGGATTAAAGGTGAGAATCACCATGCCTGGCCTCCTATTTGTGTAAGGCTAGCAGGTCCTGCTGGAATAGACTGGTACTGTAGCCAAGCTAAGCTTCCGAGACAAAGAAGACACCCCTTTCTCTCCCTCTCCCCACCTGTCTGCCTGAACAGAGCACGGGCCTTTCTGCTTCCAAGAGCCCATATCCACTGTTACCTGCACATTAGGGACTCTGTTGCTGGCACATGCTAGTAACAATGTGCTAGAAGTTGAGTCTTGAGTTGGGGAGTTAGGGACTCATTGTGCCTCTGGTCAGTTGCCCAAGTTGATAGTTTGGGGCTCTCTGAGTCACAGAGGAGGTATGCTGGATCTGTGTCTTTGAGGCAGAGTGGAACTGACATGATAGCTGCTGTTCACCTCCTGCCAGCTCCTGTCCACTGAGGACAGTTACTCCTTATCCAGAGTAGTAGTAATGGAAAATACTGGATAAAGGTGACACCATCCAAATATGGGCTGGCCTAGGCAGATGGGGCCAAACTAGGCAGTTTTCTTGTTACAGGTATTAAATATAGTTTGCTCTGTACCTATGTGTTCAACATCTATATACTCCTTCAAGTTTCGATTGAAACACACAGGGGAAAAAATTGCATCTGTATTTAACATGTACAGACTTTTTTTTTTTTTTTTTTCCCTTTGGTCTTTATGAGACAGGGTCTCCCTGTAGCCCCAGCTGACCTGGAATTCGCTGTGTAGACCAGGCTGGCCTTGAACTCACAGAGATCCACCTGCCTCTGCCTCCCAAGTGCTGGGATTAAAGGTGTGCACCACCACACCCGGCTAAGACTTTGTTTTTTAAGACAGGGTTCCACTATGCAGCCCTGGCTGGCCTTGAGCTCTCAGAGATCCACCTGCCTCTGCTTTGCTGCTGAGCTACCACACCTGGCCAGACTTTTTGTTTAATCATTATTCTCTAAATAGTATTGTCTAATAACTATTTGATAGTACTTAATTGTATGGGCTATTATAAATAATTCAGAGATGCTTAAAATATATGTGAGGATATGTAAATAGCCATTTTATATAAGGGTTTTGCACATCTACAGGTTGTGGTATCCTGGAACCAGACATTTGAATGTGTAGAAACAATTGGTTTTTTGCCTCTTGGCCCCAAAGTGTATATATATATATATATATTTACTATGTGGACCTTTACAGAACAAGACTCCTACTCTAGAGGGCTTGAATAACTACTTTAAAAAAATATTTTATTTATTTATTTATTTATTTATTTATTTACTTATTATGTTAGCTGACCTGGACCTCTCTCTGTAGACCAGGCTGGCCTCAAAGTCACAGAGATCCGCCTGCCTCTGCCTCTCAAGTGCTGGGATCAAAGGCATGCGCCACCACACCCAGCTTATTTATTATTTTGTGTGTATGAGTGTGTATTGCCTGCATGTATGTGAGTGCACCCATGTCGTGCAATGCCGAGGAGATCAGAAGAGGGCTTCAGATTCCCCTAGAACTGGAGTTAAGGATGGTTCGTAGCTACCATGGGGGTGCTGGGAATCAAACCTGGGTCCTCTGTAAGAGCAGTCAGTGCTCTTAACCACTGAGCCATCTCTCCAGCTCCCTGGAGTGACTACTTTTTAACAAGTATTTATTTTTATTTTGTGTATATTAGTGTATTGCTTGCATGTATGTAAGTGCACCCATATTGTACAGTGCCCTCGGAGTTATGGATAGTTGTTAGCTGCCATGTGGGTTCTGGGATTTGAACCCAGCTCTTCTTCAAGAGCAACCAGTGTTCTTAACCACTGAGCCATCTCTCTAGCCTTGAGAATAAAGATACTGCAAAGCTGGACATATTGGCTTATACCTTTAACATACTGCAGCACGAGGCAGGATTGTGGATTTGAGGCTGGCCTGGACTACATGGCAAGACCTTGCCTCAAAAAAAAATGTGTGACTGGGTCAGCAAGATGGCTTGGTGTAAAGGCAACTGCCACCAAGCCCGAAGACCTGAGTTTGACCCCTAGAACCCACGTGGTGGAAGGAGAGCTGACTCCTGCAAGATGTCCTCTCAACTCTGTGTGTGTCCCTCTGCCCCCTCCCACATCTATTATAATGCAGCATTTCTTTCTTTCTTTCTTTCTTTCTTTTTTTTTTTTTTGGTCTTTTTGAGACAGGGTCTCCTTGTAGCCCCAGCTGTCCTGGAACTATGTAGACCAGGCTGGCCTCAAACTCACAAAGATCCACCTGCCTCTGCCTCCTAAGTGCTGGGATTAAAGGTGTGCGCCACCACTCCTGGCTATAATGCAGTATTTCTAATACTGTGTATACAGTACTGTGTATATGGAACGATACAGTGGTGCGGGTTTGCTGCTGCAAAGATCTGGAGAGGAGAGAATGGCTCTCTTGGAACATGTAAGCTTACACCTGAAAAGTGAGTCAAGCTAGGTAGGCAAAATAGAAATAGATTTAGGAACCCCGTGTCAGGAATGTGGGCTCTCAGTCCCTGATGGACTGAGACCTGGGCAGGGAAACGGCTCTTCCATGGCACTTTGGAGTAGTCTCTTTTGAGCTGCAGTGAGAAAAGTGGAGCTTTCACCTGTGTATTCAGATGGGTACTCCCTTTGTATCTTTCCAGAGTCAGATGAAGTCAGAGCTGGCAGCTGTGGCCTCAGAGTTTGGGAGGCTAACACGGTTTCTGGCTGAAGAACAGGCAGGACTAGAGCGGCGCCTTCGAGAGATGCACGAAGCTCAGTTGGGTCGTGCTGGAGCAGCAGCCAGCCGCCTAGAGGAGCAAGCTGCCCAGCTGAGCAGGCTGCTGGCTGAGGCCCAAGAGCGGAGCCAGCAGGGGGGCCTGCGGCTACTGCAGGTAAGCCTTGTCCCCTCTGCCCTGTCCCACTCCCCAGCTTCCTTTTTACCCTCAGGCAGTGTGCTCACCAGCACCACTGCCCAGAGCTGTTCTCACTGGGAAGAACCCATAATGATTTAACCTGAGGATTAGATACTTTTTTTTTTTTTTTTTTTTTGAGACTGGAACAAAATTGATTGTGCTCTGTATATAGCAGTCATACCTAAAGAAAAGAAGGAAGAGTTAGTTCCAGAGGAGGGGCTTAAGTAAGAGTTGAAAGAACTTTTGATAGTGATAGCTGGAGAAAGGGGCCTGGGTCATACTGAGAACTTGCTGGGTTTACGGCAGGATGAGGTGAATTAGGTGTGTGGTTTCAGGGTCTGAGACATGGGCTGGTTTATTGTGAGCCTTGAAGGTGCTGCTTTCTCCTTTCCTGTTCAAGTTCGGGCCTTTCTCTAGCTGGAGACTGGGAGGAAGCAGTGATCCTGTGCAGCTGACACTTTGTCTCTTTCTCCCTCCCCTTTTGTTTGTTATTCCCAGGACATCAAGGAGACTTTCAATAGGTGTGTGCTCCCACTCTCCCTGTGACCCAGTAGTGTCTGGATCCCACTCCCGCTTTTCTGGGGCCTCCATTCCTCCTTCCCTCCCTCCCACTTCCCAGGACCTGAGTTTCTGCTTTTTAGACCCTCATCTTCTTCCCCTCAGCTTTGGTTCTTTACTCTGGGAATATCATGGTCCCACCCACCCCCCTACCCGGTCCCCTTCCTCCAGGTGTGAAGAAATACAGCTGCAGCCCCCCGAGATCTGGTCCCCTGACCCGTGTCAACCCCATAGCCACGACTTTCTGACAGATGCTATCGTGAGGAAAATGAGCCGGATGTTCTGTCAGGCTGCAAGAGGTAGGGAGGTCACCTCTATGTCCTTCCTTTGCCCTTCCCTTCAGACTTGAGGTTAAACTGAGAAAGATTGGATCCTGAGGGAAGTTTGGAGAGCAGATAGCCACTCTCAGGTTTCAAACCAAGAGTTGCTTCTGTGGTGGCCCAGCTGAGTTTTGGGGGGTGAAGAGTCAGGGACAGAAGGCCTGGCAGGTGTCATGAGAATCAGGGTGAAGGGCAGAGTTCATGGGGCCTGGCCTGGCGGCTCACATGCCGTGGTTGCTGATGGGGGAGCTGGATGGGGTAGATGGGTTGGGGAGAGGTGGGAGGCCTAAGGAGAGGCTCAGCCTGTGAAGTTGGCTGCCGCAGAGGAAGTTGTATCCCTGCTGTATTTGTCTTCCTTCTTCCAAGTGGACCTTACGCTGGACCCTGACACAGCTCACCCAGCCCTGATGCTGTCCCCTGACCGCCGGGGGGTCCGCCTGGCAGAACGTAGGCAGGAGGTTCCTGAACATTCCAAGCGCTTCTCAGCTGACTGCTGTGTACTGGGGGCCCAGGGCTTCCGCTCTGGCCGGCACTACTGGGAGGTAGAGGTGGGTGGGCGGCGGGGCTGGGCTGTGGGTGCTGCCCGTGAATCAACCCATCATAAAGAAAAAGTGGGCTCTGGGGGGTCCTCTATTAGCAGCGGGGATGCCAGCTCCTCACGCCATCATCATCGCCGCCGCCGGCTCCACCTGCCTCAGCAGCTCCTGCTCCAGCGGGAAGTGTGGTGTGTGGGCACCCACGGCAAACGCTACCAGGCACAGAGCTCAACAGAGCAGACACTGTTGAGCCCATGTGAGAAACCAAGGCGCTTTGGCGTGTACCTGGACTATGAGGCTGGGCGCCTGGGCTTCTACAATGCGGAGACTCTAGCCCACGTGCACACCTTCTCGGCTGCTTTCCTGGGCGAGCGTGTCTTCCCGTTCTTTAGGGTGCTTTCCAAGGGCACCCGCATCAAGCTTTGCCCTTGATCAGCCTGCCACCCGCAGGGGCCCCTCTGGTCATCACTGGGGGGGCGGGTGGTAGTGGATGGTTGCCCACTAAGTTTGGGAGTGCCAGCTCCTCCCACTGTTGTTACCGAGTTGCTTCCTGCTTCCTCCTGAACCCAGGCCCCTGCTTCTCCCTCTAGGAGCCTAAGAACCTTCCTAGCTTCCAGCTCAGCCTTCTCTCACCTACTCTGTCTATCCAACAGGTCTGCATGGGTCCCTGATAATGAGAACAGCTGCCTGATCTTCCCTCCCCGGCTGCCTAGCCCAGTCCAGCTCTGGGTCCCAGTTTGAGTAGGGGATGAGGGGAGATTGCAATTTCATTCCTTAACTTCCTTTTTTCCACCCCTACTCTTCAACCTTTATGTCATTTCTGAGGCTGGAGGGTTTGGGCAAGACTTACATACCCATTCCAATTCCATTTTCTGGTGCAAATTTTTAGCAAAGGGATTTGGAAGCTGATGTGGGGAGGCAGGCTGGGCAAAAGGGTAGAGCTAGGTTAAAAAGTCTACTCTCCTGGGGAAGTAGGAACTCTAAGCTTTCCTTCTACCCTCAATTTCTACCTCCATAGACTGGCCAGAATTTAGCTTCAGTGAGATCTGGAATGGTCACGATTAACACCACACACCATTACATCACCCAGTAAATTATTTTCTCCCCCTTTTCTAGTATCCTTACCTAGGAGCCAAGCTCCTCCCACCTCCCCCCACATCCTTTCACTGCAAGGTCTTTCTCCCTTGTTCAGTGAAGTTTCATCAGTTTCTGGCCTCTCTCCATGCCTTTTAGTTCCATTTGGTAAACCCAGTTGGGGAACCTGGGGACAGGGGTCTAGATCCTTGGGTATAATCTATTTTTCTAGTAACCCCTTGCCTTCTGTCATTTAACAGCTTTTGTCCTCTGCTTTGATGGCTGAGGTCAATTCATGTTCTTGGGGAAAAGGTGGATTGTGTTGCAGAAATAAAATGTTTATTTGCTTCTTTGGTTGTAGCGTCCTTTAGAGTCTGTACTCCAGAAGCAAGCCCCAGAACCGGCAGCTGAGCCTGGGGTCCTGCTGCTTTCTTACCTGCTACACTTCATCTAATTACGCACTTTCCCTTCTTCCTGATTTTGAGCCTCCTGTCTGCACCCTACCAGTTTACATCCTAGTTCAGGATTTCCTAATTCAACAAGGACTGACTATAACCCCCCACCTCTTAGAATGGCACTCCATTCAGAATCTGAAGATCATCTGTGACCTGCCTTCTCCACCTACAGACTAGGGCTAAGGCATCCTGAGCCAGTTTGTGTGCCTATTTACCACCAGAGCTGCTGGCTGAGATTTACTACCAATCAACCTCAAACTTGCAAGATTTTTAGGTTTCAATCTCCATCATGCCCACCCTGGCACTTTTAACATGTCACTGTTGGCTGTGCTGTCCTGTGTACAACCTAATGACTCAAGAGGGGAAGTTGGGAACCCTTGACACAGGGTTGAACTTAGCACTTGAAGGCTGCCTCTGCCTCCTGGGTACTAGGATTACAGGGATGCCCCACAACACCCAAGACCCAAAATTAAAGCAATGTCTATACTTTCAGTAAAGCTGACTTTGCTGAATTCTTTAGTGACTTGAGTAGCATGCACCTCTATTAGCCAGAGGCTGTCATTTCAATCTCAAGTTGAAAGCCCAACTTGATAAGAGTATAAAGTTTTGGAATGTTTGCTGAACTTAGGGGAAGGGGACACAAAATACCCTGTTTTTAGCTTTGTTACGTGCCTACCACTGACTGCAGTTCAAGTTTCTTCTACGCTTATGGTCTTGACCTTTACCCAGTTAAGATGTAGTTTTGCTGCTCATCAGGCAAAAAAAAAAAAAAAAAAAAAAAAAAAAATCCTAAAAATCAGAACAGAAGCCAGTTTCAGAAATCCATTTTTATTTCTAAATCTCTGCCATAAACTTTTAGCGGGTGCCAATAGTCACCTGCCACACCCGCACCAGGTTGTCCGTGTAGCCAGCAAAGAGTGTCTGTAAGAAAGAATGACAGGCCATGTTCAGTCATGAATTCTACAGTCCCAAGCAAAGAGCACAATTATATTCCCAGAGGAGGAAACAGGTAGCCATTTAGACTGACATTAAACCTCTCAATCTTCAAGGTCAGTAACCACTGCTCTCTAGCTCATAATTCTCCCCATGCAGCATATACATATGTATATACACCTCAACATTCTTCTCTAGCCATTAAATCAATCAACCCCAGCTCATCTGTTATCTTCCTTTATGTTGAAGACATAAAGTGCCTGAAATACTAACAGAGAAAGGGAGACAAGCTGGAAGCTGGATTGCTGGGAACTAATGGACTTACCTGGCCATCAGCAGACCAGGCCAGAGAGGTGCACTGGGGTGGCTCCGCCTTGCTGCTGGTGCTGATAACTTCCTGCTTCAGTTCATCTACAATGATCTTGCCCTCCAAGTCCTACGGAAAGCAGGCACAGAACACCCTTACACAGCACTGACTGCCCACAGCAGACATCTCAAAAGCCCCCTTTTATAGTTAGCTCAGAGGCCAATGAGCCTGCTGTTAACAGAAGAGGCCTGGCCCCAATAATTTTGAAGTGCGCACATAACACAGTAAAACAAATGACCACCTTTACAATTCAGAGTTCTAACAGTATGACTTTGTCTCTATGATGTATATGTCAATGCATAGAATTTTTTGTTCACATTTCACTTAAGTATCAACCCTGTCTGTACATCAAAAGCTTATAGCCCAGGCTACTTGGGAGGCAGAGGCAGGACTGCCAACTTCAAGGGAAAGTAGTTGTCTAGGGATGTGGCTCAGTTCAGACATTGCCTAGCATGCACAAAGCCCTGGGAGTGCAGGCAGAAGGATTAGAAGTCCAAAATCATTCTCAGTGACACAGTGAAAGCCTAAACCACGATTCAATGTCCCAAAGTCAAGAAAGATCAACAACGTAAGGCACCAAAGGCTTAAAGTTCAGAAACAGGCCCAAATTTCACTAGACCTTAAACAAAAATACTCAATACATACTGTCTGTATACATAGAATTAGGAAAAGCTGAAATCAATGACACATACTTGTTAAGCTGTAAAACTCCACTACACTAGCTGGATGTGGCCCCGCAGGCCTTTGATCTTAGCACTTGGGAGGCAGAGGCAGGTAGATCTCTGGGAGAATGAGGCCAGCTGGGGCTACAGGGAGACCCTGTACCAAAAGACCCCACCCCAACAAAACTCCAAACCCAACAAAACAACCAACCAAAACACCCCTACAACTCTAATAAAAAGCATTAAGATACAGGTGCCAAAGTTAGAAATAAGCAAATAATACTGCCAGTACTATATAGCTTACAAAGTTTCACTTACTGGAATGTTTCCTACTTCAGAAGCTAAAAAATGAAGAAGCCTTAAAAAATACAAAACAAAAAAAAACCAAAAACCCTAAAAAAGACTGAGGACTTCCAGGCAAGGAAGTCAATTAGCACACATAGTGCCACAGTTTATTTAGTGGCACAACCAGGCACAGCCTGTAATATAGCCCCTACTTACCCAGATCTTGATACTGGGGCCTGTGGCGGCACAGAGCCAGTAGCGGTTGGGACTGAAGCACAGGGCATTGATGATGTCCCCACCATCAAGTGTATAGAGGTGCTTGCCTTCATTGAGATCCCACAGCATGGCTTGGCCATCCTGGGCAGATAGAAAGGGTGAGCTAGGGCAATGAGATCCTTCCTATGACTACCCACCTGAATTGTTAGGATCAGCTCTTATCTTTCATAAGTACCCCAAACCCTCTGAAAGCTAATGACTAGAGCGTCTAAGCCTTTTCATTTAATGCATAATACCAGCTGTTATCAAAAACATGACAACTTTTAAGTTAAAAAAAACTTTTAAACTTTCAACAGTATGCTTTTCTACATACTTTCAGAAGATAATGCTTAGAAATATTCTTGTACAACTTGGCCATTTCATGTCAGATAAAAGCTCTTCTTTGTAAAGCAGCACTCTCCAATGAGAGGATGACTAGCCCCGGATACCTTGCCTCCAGAAGCACAGAGGGATCCGTCTGGTGAGACAGTCACTGTGTTCAGATAGCCTGTGTGGCCAATGTGATTGGTCTTCAGCTTGCAGTTAGCTAGATTCCACACCTATGGAGACAGGGTTCATGGGCAAAGAACTTAGTTGTGGTGGGGAATAGTGGCTCGCACCTTTACCCCAGCACTCAGGAAGCAGAAAATCTAAGATCAAGGGCCACCTAGTTACATATAGAATCCCAAGCAAGCTTAGGACAGGGAGACCATTTCAAAAAATAAAAGGAGCCCTTAGCTATGGATTGGCGTGGATTTAGATTCAACAAGGCATGACACCTTTAAAGTTATCTGTGCCAGACATGGTAAAAAGCTGGTCATCCCAGCATTTAGGAAGGTGAGGCAGAATTGCAAATTCTAGGCCTGCCTGGAAAACATAGCAAGACCACATCTCCAAAAATAATCTTTGGCCACTTAAACCAAGATTTAAAAAGATAAAGTCAAGCCGGGCAAGGTGACACACGTCTTTAATCTCAGTACTCGGGAGGCAGATGGATCTCTGTCAGATTGAGGCCAGCCTGGTCTACATACTAAGTTCCTGGCCAGGTGGGGCTATATACAGGGAGACCCTGTCAAAAAAAAAAAAAAAAAAAAAAGGTTCAGAATTGGGGCCTCAGACCACTTGGAACACATTCTGGTTAGTAACAGGGCTGAATCCTTGCGTGATATTTACCTTGACCAGCTTGTCCCAGCCACAGGAGACGATGATAGGGTTGCTGCTGTTGGGGGAGAAGCGGACACAAGACACCCATTCTGAATGACTCTCATCCTATGGAAGATGGGGGTCAGGTTAGAGAACAGGAGGCTCTAGGTAGAGCTCTGCCACTCCCCACTAAGTGGGGTGCATAAACACTAGCAGCACTGCCCTCGTCTCAGAACCTGCATCTATTCCAAGAACAAGCCAGTTGGCAACATGGCTCAGTAGACAGCCAAGCCTGACCTGTATTTGACCCCCAGCATCCCTCTAGACTTTACCTATTCCTAGCAGCCCAGGGCCAGGTGGCAGCTCAGAAACAGCCTCTGGATTTCAGCACTGCAACTCAGATGGCATGTTGGGGTCATCACCGCCCCACCTGGCATGTAGCCCACCATGCACTTAAAACACAGAAGGGGGGCAGCCTTTAAAGTTTCCAAAACCTGCTCATGTGCAAAGGGTCTGCCCACTAGTCTAAGTTTATAGCTATCACATAAAAAAGTGGCGTGGTAATCGCCTTTAATATCAGATCTCTGGAGTTCCAGGTCAGCCAGAGCTACACAGTGAGACCTTATCTCAAAAATAAGGGTAGGTGTTAAAGCACTTTCTACTACCACCTTCACTTTACCTGAACAGTGTACTTGCAGACACCCAGAGTATTCCACAATTTTATGGTCTTATCTCGGGATCCAGAGACAATCTGCCGGTTGTCAGAGGAGAAGGCCACACTCAGAACATCCTTGGTATGGCCTACAAATCGTCTCGTGGTGGTGCCCCTGAGAGGGAGAACTTGGTCATTTTCCAGAAAAACTTTATTCTCAGTCAGATCCTTCACCTAGCCCCAGAAGGCTCTATCACTCCACACTACCTTAGATCCCAACATTAGCCCTAATCTGAATGTACATGTCAGAGAACCCATTCAGAATTGCAGGACATGTCCTCATTCCCTTGTGGGGATTGGTTGACAATGTCTTCTGTCATCACCAGGATCCTCTGTTACATCTGCCAACTGCCTGTGTAGGGGAGCTTTCAGGATTAAACACTGCTTAAAAACCCTGCTGTATTCGGGTAAAAATGGTCAGCTAATTAACGCAAAGCCAGAAAGAGGCAAATATCAACTATCTCCCATAGGCATGCCCTGCCCTATCCTCCACAGATCTTTTCCCCCAGTGGACACCACATTCCCAGGGCATCTACCTCAAGCCTGCCCACTTTCTCCCAAGGCCCCAGAGCAGCTACTTGCGTTGTGAGATCCCAGAGGCGCAATGTTCCATCCCAGGAGCCTGAGAGAGCAAACTGGCCATCAGAGGAGATGACAACATCACTAACAAAGTGAGAGTGACCCCGCAGTGCACGCTGGGGTATGCCATAGTTGGTCTCATCCCTGGTCAGCTTCCACATGATGATGGTTTTATCTAAACAGCATGGTAGAATAAAAGGGAAGCCCATGAGAATTCCTGCACCCCACTTACTGATCTATTACAAATTCAAGGTATCAAGGCCACTGAGGTTAGCAAGAGAAATATGACTATGTTCAGAGGGGAAGAGAAGCTGCAAGTACACCGAGCTATAATCTGACTTTTAATTCAGGTTTCAAGAGACTATGGGCACCACCTCCTGAGATGGAAACTAATTTGATAGTAGAAACACAACTTGGGTGTGGGATGAGTAACTAACTAGAGGGTCTCTTGATGAGATGACAGAGATGCAGTAGTTGACCCCCACTTTTATCTAATTTCTGCACTTGGGGCAAACAAAAAAACCCCAATGCAATAATGTCTAAATTTGACAAGCTGTGCCAGATATGACCCTAACTATAGACTATTTTAATTGTATGGAAGCCTTAAACCGACAGGACGTACAAGGGAGAAAACAGGGGAGAAAGGGCAAGGCAGATTCGATTAACAGGGCTCCTCGAGTTTACACGCTCTCTCCAGAGCCCAGGGCCAGGCGGCAGCTCAGAAACAGCCTCTGGATTTCAGCAATGCAACTCAGATGGCATGTTGGGGTCATCACCGCGCTGCCTGGCCCGTAGCCTCCCACCCCCATGCGCCGGATTCACGGAAGGCAGGCGCAGGTCCTTTACTTAGGGGGCATGTCTCAGTACCATCCCGTGCTAAGGCTCTGCCCTGTTGGAGGACTAGGCTCGGGTTTGCACGGCCAACTCACACCTGGGTCGGGAAATGGACAGAGCCTGTCGGCCCGCGCTACCGGCCGAGCCACGAGACTCCTGCAGTCCGCCGGGCCCCCAGTCCAGGCCCGCACGCAGGCCGTACCTCGAGACGCGGACAGGATCATGTCCGGGAACTGCGGGGTGGTGGCGATCTGTGTCACCCAGCCGTTGTGGCCCTTGAGGGTCCCACGAAGGGTCATCTGCTCCGTCATGACTGCGGCTGCCGCGTGAGTCGCCGCAGCGACGAGGATGGCACCCGATAGCTCTGGGAGAAGAACACCGACGGCGCTGCCACCGCGGCCCTGCGGAGAAAAAGAAAGAGCGGCCTCCGCCGGAAGCGGAAATACCCCAGCGAGGTGCGGGCTCCCATGAGTCACTACGCCGCAAGGATGGCGGCTCCCTGTGGGCGGGGCCGGGAGAAGACGGTCGCGTCAGCGCGTGTTTTCCGCCCTGCAGCAAAGCTCGGCAACATTGGGAAAATGCATTCTGAAGCCAACGTGTTTCGGAGGGCTCCGCTGTGGAAGATCTGAGCGCAGCGCGGGCGCAAAAGGACAGGACAGCCATGCGCCGACCTCGGCGACTTCTCCGCCCGGATGTGGCAGGGTGAGCTCCGCCCCTTCCGCTTGGTGCTTGCTTCTTTGCTCCCGGTCGCAGAATTTAGCTAGGGTTCTGCACTGTAACGTAGTGCTGTTTGAAAAATGATAGTATTTACAGGGCATGTTGGTGCACGCCTTTAATTCCAGCCCTCGGGTGGCAGAGGCAGGCGGATCTCTGTGAGTTCAAGGCCGGCCTGGTCTACATAGTTCCAGGACAGCTGGGGCTATAGG
>NW_008348685.1:2180890-2203739 GCF_000622305.1 Nannospalax galili | reverse complement strand
CTGAAACTTCTTTCAAGCCCTCAAAAAAAATTTTTTTTTTTTTTAAAAAAAAACAGGTGCACAAGAACTGTGTGTGGTGGCACGTGCCTTTAATTCCAGCACTCAGTAGGCAGACATGGGTGGATCTCTGTGAAACTGAGGCCAGTCTGGGCTATAGAGAGACCCTGTCTCAAAAAAACAAAACAGAGGGCACAAGGGGCTGGAAAGATGACTCAGCAGTTAAGAGCACTGGCTGCTCTTGCAGAGGACCCTGGTTTGGTTCCCAGCACCCACATGGCAGTTCACAACTGTTTGTAACTCTAATTTCAAGGGATCAGATACTCTCTTCTGGCCTCCATGGTACCAGGCATGCACAAGGCACACATAAATACACGCAAGCAAAACATTCATACACCCCAA
The DNA here is from genome assembly GCF_000622305.1 of Nannospalax galili. NCBI lineage: Eukaryota > Metazoa > Chordata > Mammalia > Rodentia > Spalacidae > Nannospalax > Nannospalax galili. The sequence goes on along the minus strand of NW_008348685.1, from coordinate 2,203,340 downwards.
ATAAATTCTGAGGACTGAATCTCTCAAGCAAGAGACTAGGATGATAGCAGCCAGTAATTTTTATATGAACTAAAGGGGTTCATATGTATTTTGATTTCTTTTGGCTGGAGGCAGTGTTCAAGATTGAATTAGGGCCTCTTACATGCCAGGAAAATGGTTTATTATTGAGCAACGTCTATCCCCAGCCTCTGTTTACCTTTTGAGATAGGGTCTATATAGCTAATATTGGCCATGCTGTAGTCCAGGTTAGCCTTGATCTTCCTGCCTCCGCTTCTCAAGTAGCTGAGATCATACCAGGCCCAGATAGAAGTATTTATTTTTCTACTTCTAAAAATTTCATATTGTTAATTTCACATCTGTGAAATGAGATTGAAATTAGTACCTATATAACATAGTGGTGTGGAGAATAAAGGAATCTACAAGGCCAGGTGTGGTAACACAGGTTGGGAGTCCCAACACTCAGGAGGCAGAGGCTAGGGCATCACTGTCCCTTTGAAGCTAACCTGATCTACTTAGCAAGTCCCAGGCCAGCCAGGGATACACAGTGAGGCTCTGTCTCAACAAAATCAAACCCAAAACAAAAGGAATAAATGAGGAAAGTGCCCAGAACATTGCTCAGCACGTAAGTGCTCAGGGAGCACTCCTTGGATGGCAAGCTGTTTTAGGCTTTAGGCTACAGCTGTGAGCAAAAGAAAGAAAAAATTAAAGTGAAACTAGATGAGGGCCATTCTGTTCTGTTTGCAGTTTACATGCTATCATGATGGATTAAGGTGGTGTAAATAAGGGAGAAATGTGAAGAAAAGATATAGCATGTGGGCAAGTAAGAAGTTCCATTGCAAAGGTTCTGGGCTGATGTCTGAGGACTGAGCAGTGAGAGTTGACACAGGGCCTGCTAGGAATTGGGCAGGACCTCAGCAAGGTACATTGGGAGGCTTTGGGGAAGCTGTGCATTAGGTGGGCTGGAGTGGCAAAGGTCCAGCAAGCCCCAGGTGAGTGAAGGCTGGGGTTTGTCACTCTGATCACTAGTTCTGGTCTGCTGCAGACTCACCTGGGTTTCTTGCAGACTCTTTGGACGACAGGTAGGGTGCTGTCCTGGCTGTGCTCCTTCACATCCTGCTGAGTGCCTTTTTAGAACCCCAGTCTCGTACATCACCTGCCTCCTTGGTAACTCTAGGTGACTGTCCTTTTGTTTTCTCGAGTCTATCTTGAGCCACTGCTTAGTTTGGTTGGTGGTCCTGGGAGTCACCTGTCTTTACTCACCCAAAACCAGTTTGATGCCCAGTAAGCAGGCCATGCTAATGTCGATGCAAAAGCATAACTCTCACCTCAAAAGAGATAAGAGATAGTTTATTTTGGAGCCAAATATGTGTGACCATGGCCCAGGAACACAGATTCAGGTTACTCTAAATTTCATGTTCCAATGTGGTAACAGTAACATATTTTTAATAACAGAACAAAGAAAAGTCATAAATCAAGACACTTTTCAAATACATTTGTGGGTACATTTAGTAGGCAGGTCATAGGAAAGCAGGGGTGGAGGTTCTATAGGTCTCAGATGCTATCTGATGACATTCTTAGCTTTTTGATTGGTGTGGGACCTGGTGGTCTGCTAAGTTAATACATTTTATTAGTCACAAGAATGTTAATTCAGAAGCAGAGATAAGCAAGGTATGACTATGGGATTAAAGGTTCCCCAGATGATTGAGAATAGACTGGATCTGCAACATTCCAGCCTCTCCACAACCTTGGGAGTGCTAATCAGTTGGTCAGCCTTTCAGAAAATTCAGTCCAAGATGCAGGAGTTCTTTCTGGGTACCAGCTTTCACACTAGCACCTTCCTGTCTCTCTGGACTGTTGAGTATAAATAGACATGTGACCCACTCCATCCACATGCCAGCTTTCTAGTGTGGGCTGAAAGTTTTGGGTTTTTTCCCTTCCAAAAAACGTCATTCTCTCTATCGTTTGGTCTTAGGGATCAAATCCAGGCCCTCTCTCTTGCTGGACAAGTGTGCTACAGTGAGCTACATCCCCAAGCCCTCCTCTTCTTTCTTTTTTTCCCTCTCTCGCCGCCCTCCTTTCCTCTCTTCATTTCCTTCATGTGACAGGATGTCACTGGCTGGCCTGGAACTCGGGGTGATCTTCCTGCCTCTGCCTCCAGAGTACTGAGATCATTGGCATGTCCTCCACACCGGCTATCTGCGCTTTCTCACAGTCCTTGCCTAGGGAGTCCCAAGAATCAGCACCGGGAGACTGGGTTTAAAACCAACCCCTCCGCGTCGATCACGCACGTTAGGACAAGTTAGACCTAAGCAAAGTCACTTTCCCCGAAGTCATTTGGAGTCAGCTCCGCCCTCCTCTGGCTTTAGCCCTACCCCTCCGCTGGAGCCCCGTCCGTTCCCCTAGAGCCCGGTCCCATCCGGTGGAGCCCCGTCCCATCCGGTGGAGCCCCGCCCCCTCCGCCCCGCCGGCCGCCCCTCTCAGGTGGCCCCTTTCCCAGCGTCACTGTCTTCAAGTCAACCCGGAGAGCTCAGGCGTGGTCTTGGAGCCTCCTGGACCGGGATGGCGGTACCGGCCGGAGGACACGGAGCGCGGCAGACCTTGCTTGGAGACCAGACCCGATGCCTCGGGCTTCCGAGTCTCCATCCCGTTCCTCCGGAGGGGTTTTCGGCAGGCCGCCATGCCCGCGGGAGGACCGCTGAGCCCGGCGGGGATGCAGCTGGCGGTGTGGACCCGACCGGCCGCCGTTCTGCTCCGCAGCCTCTGGATCTGCGCTTTCCTTCCTCGCTGGCCTCCCCGAGGCCCGGATCCGCACCTTTCCAGGAGGAATTTGTTGATTGACTCCTGGTCAGCAAAGGGGCCCGGCCCTTTCTAGCTGAGCCCTGTTGAGAACCGACCAAGCTCCTTGCATAAGTCTACCTGTAGTTCTCGGGCATGCCTTCCGGCTTCTTCCTTCTCACCTCTAGCTCATCCTCCAGTTTCAGAGAGATGGGACGCCTGCTCCTCCTTCCCCGACCCCCACTCTTTTGGCCTTTGGGGATAGATTCACGGTCCGCCCATGCCGTGCTGGCTGTGCCCACGGCTCCTGGCCTGGAATTCAGCTGTGCATCACCACTTCTTGTCTGACCCCCCTCTGTGCTGTGCATTGTCTCTCAAACCTGGGACCTCAGGAACGGCTTCCATCCCATACAAGGTAAGAATCCCAAGGAAAAACTGGAAAAGCTAAGAGAGTGCATCTAAGTTCTGATGAGCCGCAGGATCCACCCTGGGTATGCCAGGAAGATCTCAGGTGTCTGCTGGAACTGTGACCTTGGTCTCCACCCCGTTTTGCCAGCATTCGGTACCATGCTGGTGGTGGCCTGTTTTCCTTTAAATGCTAAGGTGGGGGCTATTGGAGGTAAGCGAGGGACTCACTGGTCAGGATCAGAACTGTGGCCCCATTCTGTTCTGTGGTCAGGCTTTACTTCCTCTGTGCCTCCCATTTTTTTCTCCCACATAGTTTTTTATACACACATTTTTCTGTCCGGAAGGCCCTCCATACCCCACCCTCCTTAGTTCAAGCTGGGTGCTCAGCTCTAGGCTGGGTACCTTTGAAGCTTGGCTGGTTTTTCTTGTAGTGTTCCTGGTCCTCAGCTTGGTATGCATACTAGAAGCCTAGGAGCCAAGGTGGTGATGCTCGTGGAGTTGAGGGTTTTAATGCATAGGAAATCTGTGAAGGTGAGGTGAGAGTACAGCCACAGGAGAGAGGAGCAAGTTTACACCGTTCTGTTCTGCAGGTGATGCAGCAGTCAATGGGCTAAAGTTCGGAAGAAGACATTCAAAAAACAGATGAGCCCTTGTTGGCCTGGAACTCATTATGTAGATCAGGTTGGCTTCGAACTCAGAGATCCATCTGCCTCTGCCTCCTGAGTGTTGGGATAAAAGTCGTGCACCACCATGCCTGGCTGCTTTTTTTCCATACATGTAAGAATCTCATGTTCTACTTCATTGAAGTTTAAAGATTCAAAATTGGGCCAGGAATGCTCAGTTAGTTGAGTGCTTGCCTAACATGCACAAAGCCCTGGGTTTGATCCATAGCACTTCATTAACTTGGTATAGTGGCACATGCCTATAATCCCACAGCTTTGGAGGTGGAGGTGGGACAATCTAATGTTCAAAGTTGTCTTCCTCTACATGGTGAATGCAAGGCCAGCTTGGGATACATGAGATTTGGTCTCCAAAAAGGTTTTAGTATTAAGTATGACGGGGTTCTAGAGATGGCTCAGTGGTTAAGAGTACATACTGCTCTTGCAGAGGATCGTGATTCAGTTCCCAGCACCCACTTGGGTAGCTTACAACCATCTATAACTCTAGATCCAGGGGATCTGACATCCTCTTCTGACCTCCATAGGCAACTGCATTCATGTGCATATACTCCCATACAGACACACATATACACATAATTAAACATAAAAATAATGAGCTGGAGAGTTGGCTCAGTGGTTAGGAGCACTGGATGCTCTTTCAGAGAACCTGGGTTGGGTTCCCTGCACCCACATGGTGGCTAACAACTGTCTGTAACTCAAGTTCCAGGGACATCTGTCACTCTCTTCCGACCTCTGAGGGCATTGCACGACACTGGTGCACTTACATACATGCAGGCAATACACTCATACACATAAAAAAGAATAAATAAAATTATAAAATATACAAATAAAATTAAAAATCTTAAACAAAAAAATATATGATTAAAATTAGTCAAAGGGGGGCTGGAGAGATGGCTCAGCAGTTAAGAGCACTGACTGCTCTTGCAGAGGAACCGGGTTCAATTCCCAGCACCCACAAGGTAGCTACAAACTGTCCTTAACTCCAGTTCCAGGGGAATCCGAGGCCCTCTTCTGACCTCCTTGGCATTGCACAACATGGGTGCACTCACATACATGCAAGCAATACACTCATACACATAAAATAATAAATGAAATACAAACAAATTAGTCAAGGAAATACTGACTTTAGAAGGAAAAACATCAGATGATAATGATAACCATGTGTGATGGTTAGTATTGATTGTCAAAATACTGGATCTAAAAGCACCAAGAGAGCTGGAGAGATGCTTCAGCAGTTAAGAGCACTAACTACCTCCTTGGGCACATGCAGTCACATGCACATAACCACACACAGACACACACACACACACACACACACACACACACACACACACACACAATTAAAATGAAAAAATAAGTCTTAGGGACTGGAGAAATGGCTTAGTGGTTAAGAGCACTTATTGCTCTTGTAGAGGACCTGGGTTGGATTTCCGCATGGTGGCTGACCATGGTCCTTAACTCCAGTTTCAGGGGACCTGATGCCCTCTTTTGAAGCCTCTGTGGGACTAGGCATGCATATGGTACATAAACATACATACAGGCAAGGCCAGGTGAGGTGATGCAGGCCTTTAATCCCAGCACTAGGGAGGCAGAAGCAGGCAGATCTCTGGGAGACTGAGGACAGCCTGAGCCACATAGCAAGTTTTAGGCCACCTGGGGCTACAGGGAGACCCTGGTGTCAGAAAAACAAAAACAAAAAACCAGGAAAAACCCCATACACACAAAATAAATAAATAAATCTTAAAACCAACCAAAACAATAACCAAACATAAATGAACAAGCTCAATAAATTTCAGCCATCAAATGCTGCAGATTCTTTTTCCTCTTCAAATCTAGCCATTCTCCTGCCATTCTTCGGGTGACCAGGTCAGCTTCAGGCTGGATAACAAACGTTTTCCAGAGACACTCGCCCTCTCATTTCATTCTGTCCTTCCGTTGGGAGAACCATCCTCCTGAAAGGCTGATTACTTTATAGCCTTTAAAGTTTTTCTTCTTGGGACTGGAGAGACGGCTCAGTGGTTAAGAACACTTGCTGCTCATCTAGAAGACCTGAGTTTGGTTTCAGCATCCTTGTTAGGTGTTCACAGCCACCTGTCACTCCAGCTCCAGGGAACTCTCTGCCCTATTTCTTTGGCACCCAGTCACATGTGGCATACACTCACACAGATACACAAACATATACAAAATAAAAATAATTTTTTATTTATTTCTATTTATGTGTATGAGTGTTTTGCCTTTGTGTATGTAAGTGCCTCTGCGTGCAGTGCCCTTGGAGGCCAGAAGAGGGTGTCACATCCCTTGGAACTGAGGTTACAGATGGTCCTTATCTGCCATCTGGGTGCTGGGAACTGAACCTGGGTTCTCTGGAACCCAGTAAGAGATGTTAACTGCTAAGCCATTTCTCCAGTTCCAATTAAAAATAATAAAATAAATCTTAAAAAGTTTCTTTCTTGGGGATGGAGAGATGGCTCAGTGGTTAAGAGCACTGACTGCTCTTGCAGAGGACCCGGGTTCCATTCCCAGCACCCACATGGCGGCTCCAAACCGTATGTAACTCCAGTTCCAGAGGATGTGATGTCTTCTGACTTCTGCAGGCACACAGACTTGGGTGCACAAAAAATGTAAGGCGTGCTGTCAGGAGACTGAGGCAGGCAGATCTCTGTGAGTTCGAGGCCAGCCTGATCTCCATGGTGAATCCAGGACAGGTGGGGCTACAGGGAGACCCTGTCTCAAAAAGACCAAAAAAAAAAAAAGAAAAAATTTCTTTCTTGGCAGTTTCACATCTAGACGTTCGGTCCGCTTTATTATTATTTTATGTGTATGAGTGTGTTGCCTGCATGTATGTAAGTGCACTTGTGTTGTGTGATGCCCACTGAGGGCAGAAGAGGGTGTCAGTTCCTCTGGAACTGGAATTACAGACAGTTGTTAGCCACCATGTGGGTGCTGGGATTCAAACCCTGGTGTTCTGCAAGAACAGCCTGTGCCATCTCTCCAGCCCTAATATCCCTTTTCTTAATGGCTTCAGTTTTCCTAATTTTTAGAGACACAACACACTTAGGGTGTTTGAAGTGGAATTCTTTGGGTGGAATGTTTTGATTCTATTGATACCCTCTCAAAACCCTGACTTCCTTCACTCCTTGTACAGCTACTGACAGGGCCTGCTGGTGGGCCTCATGACATCAGACAGGAGCCTCCCATCTTCTCCAGGTGAAGGGCTCTTACAGAAGTAACCACCTCTTCAGCTGCTCTGGCCTGATTCATGCTGTGTGTCCAGAGGATCTTCTCCATGTCTCCATTGCAGACGGAGGCTGAGGAAGGCAGGTGCTCCAGCCTACATCTTCCATTGCCATTGCTACTGCTCACGGTCAGCGTCACCTGGGAACTGTTGAGCTTTGCTGTCCAGGCAGAGGCTGCTCCCCTTCCTCAAATGTGCCCTGCAAGGAGTCTATCACCAGGCCACGTCCTTGGCTTTTGTTTTAGACATGTCATGTTACTGTTGTGCAGGGACAGCAGAGGCTCAATTAGATGAGAGCTAAGTGACGAGATCACGTTGGCTGGAAGAGCTGCTACCGTGGCTGGATGTTTCTGGTTCTTGGATGACAGCACAAGAAGCTGGGCACCTTGCCTCTTTTTTAAAATTAAAAGGAATTTTTGTTTTATGTGTATGAGTGTCTTGCCTGCAGGAATGTATATATGCCACATGCGTTTTGGGTGCCTGGAACTTGCTGTATAGATCAGGCTGGCCTTAAAGTCATAGAGATCTGCCTACTTCTGCCTCCTGAGTTGCTGGGGTTAAAGGTGTGGGCCACCATGCACAGTTTCTTTTTTAAAATTTTGTCCATTTATTTCATTTATTGATTGTGTGTGTGTGTGTCTGTCTGTGGGCACATGTGCCATGGCACGTGTGTGACAGTCAGGGGAACAAATTCAGGTCTTTAGACTTGGTGGCAAGTACCTTTACCACTGAGTCATGTCACCAGTCCCTGTTTCCTTTTCTCGCCTTTCATTTTTCTAAATGAAAAAAAATTTTTTTTGGATTTATTTATTTTTATTTTATGTGTGGTATGAGTGTTTTGCCTGAGTGTATGGAAGTGTACCAGTGGAGTTACAGATGGTTGTGAGCCACCTTGTGGGTGTTGGGAACTGAATCTGGGTCCTCTGCAAGAGCAGCTCCTAACTGCTGAGCCATCTTAACAGATGAGCCATCTCTCTGCCCCCACCCTTTTCTTAGATAGAGTCTCCCTATAGTCCCAGCTGACCTGGAACCTTCTATGTAGGCCAGGCTGGCCCCCATTTCACAGAGGTCCATCTGCTTCTGCCTCCCCAGTGCTGGGATTAAGGCATGCTCCACCCCTCTCAGCTCAGTCCCTCTTTTTTTTTTTTTTTTTTTTTTTTAAGAAATGGTCTCCCTGTAGCCCCTGCTGGCCTGGAACTCACTATGTAGACCAGGCTGGCCTTGAACTCACAGAGATCTGCCTGTCTCTGCCTCCTGAGTGGTGTGTGCCACCATACCTGACTAAAAGAGATGTCAGAAGTGGGATTCAACCCCATGCCTCCATTTGGAGACCAGAATCCCCATCAGGGAAAGCAAAGCTTGAGTCTGGGACCTTAGACCATTCGGCCATCCTGACACCCTTTTTTAAAACTTTATGTAAGGTAGATATTCCTGCTGTTTTATATTGTTTTTTAGTAAAAATATATATGTTTATTTTATTATGTGTGTCTGTGTATGCATGTTGGGTATCTGTGTCAACATGCCTGCAGAGGTCAGAAGAGAGTGTTGGATCCCTTGGAGTTACAGATGATTATGAGCTACTGGACTTGGGTACTGAAAACCAAACTATGGCCTCTGAAGGAGCAGCACATGCTCTTAACTGCTGAATGACATCTCCAGCCCATTAAAAATATATTTGGTTTGTTTGTTTTTGGTCTTTTGAGACAGGGTCTCTCTGTAGCCCCAGCTGGCCTGGAACTGCAGTTCACTATGTAAACCAGGCTGTCCTTGAACTCACAGAGATCTACCTGCCTCTCCCTCCCAAGTGTCATCACACCTTGCAAGAATGTATTTATAATAAAATGTCTCCTCAAATGAAAACTCCCATGTTCTTTGCATGTTTTGTGAGGTGGATAACATGTGACTTGTCAGTGCTGTTGCCGCCCATGCTTGGTACACAGTGAACACTTCCTCACTTGTTGAACTGAACACTGCACAAATGGTAATGGCAAAACATTTTACAGTGATGGCTGCCTGATTTTCATCTAATGTCTCAATTGAGCCTCACAGTGAATTTAGGGGATTGGTGTGATTACCTGTAGCCCAGCTGAGGTTGCGTACAGAACCCAGAGTCATGACTAGAGAGGGTGGAGTGTGGGTTCTCTTCCCCAGTTCTTACTGTATTTTCCTTTATATATATATATATATATATATTTATTATTTTTATGTGTGTAAGTGTATTGCCTATATGGAAGTGTGCCTGTGTCATGCAATACCCATGGAGGTCAGAAGAGGGCATCGAATTGTCCTAGAACTGGAGTTACATGCAGTTGTTAACCTCTATGTGGGTGCTGGAAACCAAACCAAACCAAACTCTGAAGGCAGCCAGTGCTTTTCACCGCTGAGTTTTCTCTCCAACCCCATTTTTTGCTTCACAAGAGACTGGAAACTTCCCTTAGAGGCTGGGGCAAAGCCAATAAACCTGATTTCTTGGCCTTTGGCAGGCATAATTTCTGTGTTTGTAAACACTGTGTTTTTCCCCCCTCCCCTGAATCTCTTCCTGTGTCCTTTATTTATTTTTTATTTTGCAAGGGCTCACAGTTAAGAGCTTTCCTTGAATCTCAGAAGATTGCATTTGTATGTGAATGTGTGGCATATGGACACGTGTGCAGGTGACCTGCTCTATCACTCACCACCTTATTCCCTTGGGACAAGGTCCCTCACTAAATCTGGAGCTTGATTGACAGCCAGGAAGCCTCAGGGATCCTCCTGTCTCCACTGTTCCCCTCAGTGTTGGGGTTACAGGCATGTGTGACTTTGACTTCTTCCTGTTCAGAAACACTCATTTGACAAAAATCTATTGAATACCTATCAGCCAGACACTGAACTAGGTGGGAGTCTGTGTGGGAACACAGATGAATCAAGACAGACATAGTCCTGAGATTGCTCATGGTCTGACAAAGGGTAGAGGAGATGAGGTACTGGGGCACACACTGGGGTGGAAAAGTGCTAGGGTTAGGGATCTTGTGAACAGAAACTTGAAAGAAACCTCGCCAGCTGTGATTACCAGGTAGTGATGTTTGTGAGGAAGAGAGGTCTGGGCAGCTCCAGCTGGCCTGGAACTCACTATGTACACCAGGCTAGCCTTGAACTCACAGAGAACCACCTGCCTCTGCCTCCCAAGTGCTGGGACTAAAGGTGTGTGCCACCACACCTGGCCTAGTGTATCTTTTAAAAAAAAGACATTTATTTTTATGTGTATGAGTGTTCACTTGCATGTACTTATGTGCACCACATGCATGCAATGCCCTCAGAGGCCAGAAGAGGGCACTGGAGTTCCAGGAGCCATCATGTGGGTGCTGGGAATCAAACTCAGGTTTTTCGTAAGAGCAACCATTACTCTTAACAGCTGCGCCATCTCTCTACACCATAGGTTAGTGTATCTCAAAGAAGTCCTTAGATCAGCTGTGTCAGCATCAGCATCTAACAAATTTCTTCTTAGAAATGCCAATTCTTTTTTTTTAATGAACATCCACATACCCAGCTTTTTTTTTTTTTAATTTTTATTTTATGTGTATGTGTGCATTGCCTGCATGTAGGTAAGTGTACCCATGTCATGCAATGCCCTTGGAAGACAGAAGAGGCTCTTGGATCCCCTGGAACTGGAGTTTCAGACAGTCGTTAATTGCCATGTGGATGCTGGGATTCGAACCTGGGTCTTCTGCAAGAACAGTCAGTGTTCCAGAAATGCCAATCCTTAAGCTGGGCATGGTGGCACCTGCCTTTAATCCCAGCACTTGGGAGGCAGAGACAAATGGATCTCTCAGAGTTTGTGGCCAGTCTGGTCTACATAGTGAGTTTTAGGCCAGCTGAGGCTACAGAGAGACTCTGTCACAAAAAAAAAAAAAAAAAAGAGAAGAAAGAAATGCCAATTCTTGGGTCCTATGAACTAGCCAGGCTGCTGTGGGGATCAGAATTCCCCTAATACTACACTTAGGATGTCTGAGCCCACCCCCCCGCAGCCATTATCCACTGTGTAGATCTGACTTTGTTATTTCCTTTGTGACCACCACTCCTGGCTGCCTCTTTTCTATATCCCTTCTACATAATTTGGGACATGCTTGATTTTATCTCCCAACTTCTTTTGTTCTTGGCTTGGGGCTATCAGCTCTATTACCCCTACAAGGCTACAGCACTTGTGTGTAGTGCTGTAGGCTACACCTCTATACTCAACTCTACCATGAAGACCTGGTACTTGTGTACAAACCCTGGGTCACACCACAGAGGGGCCATAAGAAAGACAAGAACTTTGCTTGGGATCCCTGTATAAGTGGACTGGCAGGGTTGTGTGAGGAAATATGACTTATCTCCGTTAACCTTTAGTTGAAATTTAACCTTTCCTCCCATGATGAAGGAAGACAAGAAAGCACAGAAACACCAGTGGCTTCTATCCTAGACCAAAACACAAGTCCTGTGCATCCTGCATGTATGCAAGTGCACCCATGTCACAGTGCTCACAGAGGTCAGAAGAGGGCATTGGATCTCCCTGGAACTGTGTGGGGACCTAAAGGCCCCACCTTGCAGAGGTCCGAGAAGTTACTGGGGCGCGGCCTGACTTGTTTTAAACGTCTGAAGGATACTTCCGCACTGCTGAGGAGTGCATGATCAGTGCGTGACCATCCTTAAGATACACCCTCAGTGGGGGAGGGGGGATTTCCAGATGCCTTTATAAGCTCTGTAATGCCTGCAGTAAATGAGTCCCTGCTTGACTAGGCTCCCCTTTGCGTCTGATTGTCCCCAGTACTGGGGGAGGCTGGCGAACGGCACGCTTACTCAGCCCCAATCATTACTGCACGGGGGTCGCTGGCTCGAACCCCCAGCAACTGGCACCCAGCATGGCGCTCAAAGGAAGTTGAAAAGAAAGAAAGAAAAATGGATTGGGGCCAATCGGGAAGTTCGGGGTAAGCAAGACCTGGAAAGATGGGTAATGCAACTATTAAGCCTGAGGACCCAGCGCTTAAAGCGCTGAGAGGTATGCTTAAAAGCAGGGGATTGGATCTGTCAGATCCGGTAACTCAAAAGGTTTGGGCAGAGGCTGTTTGTTCATTTGGCTCCCTGGCTCTTTGGGGCTAATGTTTTTACTGGGGATACATGGGAATCATGAGAGGAGTTTGAGGAAGAAGGCAGAAATGCAACAGAAGTGAAACTAAAAGCGGCCAAAGTAACAAGCGGCACCTCGGTAGTACCCAGGCCAGCTTCAGGGCCTTCCAGGACCCATGAAAACAGGACCCATGGATGCCTTTTTCAGGGGGGGGGGGGGGGGGGGGGAGCGGAGCACACAGGTTGGCATCTAAAGCCGCCCATCCAACCCGCCTTGAACTAACACATGCAGGAGGCAGGGGCCCGCGTAAAAGCCGGGCGCGGGATGTTTCCCCGGTCAGTCGTCGGCCACCCGGGCACATTTAAAACAAATAAACAGACAAACAAAAAAACCACCATTGGCTGTGCGCCTGGACTGCCTGCTGGACAGCTGGGAAGGCCCTGTACCGGGAAGGTGGCTGGGGCGGGCTAAGCTCAATTCAAGGAACTCCTGGACACTGCTTTAGCATTAACAAAGATAAGTGATCCCATGAATTTAATTTCTGACAGTCTGTATGTAGTCAATCTTCTTCCAGGGCTATTAGGTTCTCACATCCGGTTGGATGGGAACCTCATTACTCCCTTGATGATTCAGACTCTTATGCTCCTTAAAGAGAGAGAAGCCCCTATTTTCTTACAGCATCTTAGGGGGCACCAAGGATTGCCTGGGCTTTTATCCGAAGGCAATGCAGAGGCAGACAACGTGGCTTCGACCCAAGTCCTGTCAGCAGACCTGAATGAAGCTCAGGGGTTACATAACCTCACTAATGTAAGTTGGTGTGGTCTTCATGAGAGGTTTCCTCAAGTTCCCATCAAGGACCTAAAGAAGATTATACATACCTGTAGGTTTTGTCAACCCTTTCTGCATGTACTGCCTCTGCAACAGCCAGGGGTAAACCCCAGGGGATTCAAGCCCAGTTCCTTGTTGCAAACGGATGTCACACACTATGCTCCTTTTGGAAAGCTTAAGTATATTTTTGTGTCCATCAACACATTTTCACATGCCTGTTGGGCTACCGCTCATACAGGAGAGAAGTCTAAACATGCTTAGTCTCACTTTCTCCAGGGCTTTGCTACGTTAGGACTGCCCCAACAAATTAAAACTGATAATGGACCATGTTTTGTGAGTAAAAACTTACAAGATTTCTTTTCACTTTGGGGAATTCAGCACAATACAGGAATTCCCTACAATCCCCAAGGTCAAGCCATTATAGAACACAACCATCAAAACCTAAAAATTCAATTACAAAAACAAAAAGGGGGAATAAAGCCCCAACAACAATTGGGTATGGCCTTATTCATTATTAATGTTCTTAATTTTCAAAAAAATCAGTTGGAATCCCGGTTTCAGAAGCATTGGGGACAACAGGCGCAGAGACCTGAGGTATGGGTAAGATGGAAGGACCCCATCATGGGGCAATGGAGAGACCCAGATCCATTGTTAACCATGGGTCGAGGCTTTGGTTGTGTCTACGCTACAGGAGATTCAAACCCCATATGGGTGCCTGTGAAAAACCTTAAGTGGGTAGGCCAGGATCCGACTGACTAGCACGATAGTCCATGGACAATAGTTCATGAGACAAAATTCCTCTCTTTATTTGTATCCATCTCAGGTGAAGGACTCAGTTCCTTGGCTTCATTGCCAGTCAGCCTCTTTGACAACTGGCTGATTGGCTAAAAGGTACATGGTCTCAGAAGTATTTCAACTTGTCCTACTCCATGACTTGCTTTCTCTTGATAATGATTATCTTTAAGTGTTTTTACCAGATAATTCGGCGACAGAGGACCCTTGGAACTGCCACAGCCCTCCTCCTCATGATTACGGACTCCCCCAGGAATATACCCTCCTCTGGTTGCCCACGCTTGGCTAACTGAGTTAGGCAGAGACTAAGACTGTCACGGGCTGGCATTACCCATGCGGCTGCCCTTAATCATGATGCATTTTTAGCCAAGGACAGCTAAGATGTCCCATGACAAGCACTCCTAAGACAGGACATGCACATGGCCAGGTGCATGAGCCAATGACGGGCAAGTCTTGGTCAGAGGTGACACAACCTAAGACAGGCAAAAAGGCATAAGATTAGAGGAAGGACATAGCCATCTCTCCTTAGGGAGTCATCTATGAGATGGGTAATCCGTGAAATAAAGTCAGTCCGGCCTTAAAATAAAAATGAAAGGGGGAGATGTGGGGACCTAAGGGCCCCGTCTTGCCAAGGTGGTGCTGAGAGGGAGATGTAAGCTAAATAAACCCTTTCCTCCCCAAGTTGGTATTGGTCAGAGTATTTTGTCACAGCAATGAAGAACAAACTAGGACAGATGGGTAAGATATCCCATGACAAGTACTCCTAAGGCAGGACATGCACATGGCCAGGTGCATGGTCCAATGATGGGCAAGGCTTGGTCAGAGGTGACACAACCTAAGACAGGCAAAAATGCATAAGATTAGAGGAAGGAGAGCCATCTCTCCTCAGGGAGCTGTCTATGAAGTGGGTAACCTGTGAAATAAAGTCAGTCCAGCCTTAAAATAAAAATAAAAGGGGAGATGTGGGGACCTAAAGGCACCACCTTGCAGAGATCCGAGAAGAAGCTACTGGGGTGCGGCTTGACTTGTTTTAAACGTCTGAAGGATACTTCCGCACTGCTGAGGAGTGCATGATCAGTGTGTGACCATCCTTAAGATACACCCTCATGGGGGAGGGGGATTTCCAGGTGCCTTTATAAGCTCTGTAACACCTGCAATAAATGAGTCCCTGCTTGACTAGGCTCCCCGTTGCATGTGATTGTCCCCGGTACTGGGGGCGGTGTGGGCTGGCAACTGCGTGGGCTGGCGAACAGTGCGCTTACTCATCCCCAATCATCACTGTGGGGGGGTTGCTGGCTCAACCCCCCCCCACTCCTGCAGAACTGGAGTTACAGATGGTTGTTCACTGCCATGTGGCTGCTGGGAATCAAACCCAGGTTCTCTGTAAGAGCAGCCGGGACTCTTAATCCCAGAGCCATTTCTCCAGGCACCAAGATAACTGTATAGAAACACTAATTGGTTCCTTTGTAGTTGTGGGTGTTTTGTTTTGCATTTTGAATATTAAAGCATTCTCAGAAGGTTTCCATGGGGCAGAAAAGGCAATAAATCCCTCCCCCAACCCAAACAACAAGGCAAAACTCAGATTCCAGAGCCCAGTACTGCCACCTAGTGTCCACTCTGAGCCACCACTTCGGTTATCAGTAAATTGAGTACAAAATCGCCCTCCATCCATATCCAAGGGTTTGTCATCCTGGCATTCAACCACCCACAGATGGAAAATTGAATCTGTACTGATCATGTACGTACAGATAAAAATTCCCTTGTTGTTTTTCCTAAACAATTTAGAATATTTTTTATATAGCATTTGCATTGTGGTAGGCATTATAAGCAATCTAGGGGTGAGATAAAAGATGAGGCACTGGGGTTCTATCTCAGTTGATAGAGGGCTTGCCTAGTATGCATAAGGCCTTGAGTTCAATCCCCAGTACAGGAAAAAAAATGTTATGAGGCTGAAGAGGTGGAACAGTGGTTAAGATCATTGGCTGTTTTTCCAGAGGACCAGAGTTTGGTCCCCAGCTTCCACATGACAGCAAACAACTACCATACTCCAGTTCCAGGGAATCTGATGCCCTCTTCTGGCCTCTGAGGGCATTGCATGCACAGGTGCTCATACATACATGCAAGCAAAACATACACATGAAATAAAAATCAATTTAAAGTCCAGCATGGTGGTGTGGAAGCCTGTAGTCCCAGCACTTGGGAGGCAGAAGCAGATGGATCTGTGTGAGTTCAAGGCCAGCCTGGTCTACATAGTGAGTTCCAGGACAGCTGGGGCTACAGGGAGACCCTGCTTCAAAAAAGACAAAAAATAAAATAAAATAAAATAAATTTAAAAAGAAGCTGGCACCAGGTATAGTGGTGCACGCCTTTAGTGCCAGCACGTGGCGGTGGCAGAAGCAGGTGGATCTCTGTGAGTTTAAGGCCAGCCTGGCCTACATAGTGAGTTCTAGGACAGCTAGGGCTACAGGAGATCCTGTCTCAAACAAAAACAAAAACAAAAACAAAAAAAGAAAGAAAAAAGAAGCTAGACATGGTGGTACATACCTTTAATTCCAGCATTCAGGAGGGAGAGACAGGAGGATATCTGTGAGATGGAGGCCAGCCTGGTCTTCATAGAGAGTTCCAGGCCAACTGGGGTTATAAGGAGACCCTATATCAAAAAGAAAGAAAAAAAAAAGAGTGGTCGTGGAGGTGGTGGTGGGGGAAGATTCACTGACTAAGAGCACTGGCTGCTCTTCTAGAGGGCCTGGGCTTGATTCCCAGCACCCACATAGTGACTAACAACTATCCAGAACTCTATTTCCAAGGGAATCTGATGCCTTCTCTGACCTCTGCAGGCATTGCAAAACTCAGGTGCAATTACATACATGCAGGCAATAAACTCATACACAAAAAATAAAAATAAATTAAAAAACCCAACCAACTAACCAATCAAACAAAAACCCCCAAACAACGACAACAAAGAAAATTAAAAAGAAATATGGAATTATAAGGGAAGATGTGTGTATGCCTGTAAGCTGTGCAAATGCTACCTTGTTTTATTTAAGGGACTTGATCATCCTGGGACATGGAAAGATGACTGCGACCATCCTAAGAGAGAAATGGCTTCTTGTCTATGAAGCTGGAAGAACAAAGCTGTGTTCTGCATCATAGGCCTGGCTCAGTGCCAGTCTGCAAAATCCCCATCCACCACCCACCCCTGCATTAGGGTGGGGAGCCATCAGGGGTCCGCTCCTCTGTCACTCACCTGTCACTGCCTTGTCTCACCTGCTGGGAGATGGCTCCAGGAGCTACCAGCATCCTCCCCCCAAGCAAAGGCCTCGTGACTGTCTCTGACCAGGTGCTACCAGGGTGTCTTAGTTACTCTTCTGTTGCTGTGATAGAAACACTGACCCAAGCAATTTATAGAAAGAAGAATTTATTTGGGCTTATGGTTCCAGGGGAATTACAGTCTGTCATGGCAGGGAGGCATAGTGGCTGGAGGTGGCTGGAGCAGGAGCAGAAGCTAAGCTCTCACATCATCACGCAGGCACAGGAAGCAAGAGAGCGACTGGAGATCTGGCAAGGGATAGTGAGTTCAGGTCAGCTGGGACTACAGAGAGACTATGGGGCTAAAAAAAAAAAAAAAAAAAAAAAGAAAAAAAAGAAAAAAAAGAGAATTCTCTATGTCCAGCCCCAGTGAAATGCTTCCTCCAGGATAGCCACACCTAAAACCTCCCAAAACAGTGTTATCATCTGGGGACAAAATGTCCAAACACTTGGAGCCTATGGGGCACATTTTCATTCAAGCCACCACACAGCACTCAGCATCTTGAGTTACAGGCATCCTGGGGCTTCCACTTCCATGCCACAGCATCCCTGGTATCTTTCCAGGACCCCTTCTTCAGCTCACTGACCACCAGGGGCCTTACCCCAGGGCTGGGAAACCAAAGGGGGGAGTGTCCTGAGGGATGTCCACCTGCCAGCCCCAGTTTGCTCCTTCACTCCATGGTCCCCCCTAGTGTGTGTGTGGGGTGAGGAGAGGACGGGAGACAAGAGCTGCCACAGTGCCATATGGAGCTCAGAACTCTCCTATTCGTACTCACCATCCACCTTGTTTGAGGTAGGGTTTCAGCAGGGATTCCCCTGTCCTCACCTCTCATCTCCTGGCAGTAGCTGCTGGGATTACAGCAGTGTGACTATGGTTCAGGTTTTTACATGGATCCTGAGGACTCCAACTCAGATTCTCATGCTTAAATAGAAGGGCTTTTATTTACTGAGCCATCCCCTCGAGAAGTAGAAACCCCAGTCACAGTGCACACCTGTCTGCCCCTCACTCTGGAGGCTGAGGCAGGAAGATTGTTGGAACTTTGCTGTCTGCCTGGATTACACAGTGAATTTCAGGCCAGCCTGGGACGGACACACACACACACACACACACACACACACACACACACACACAAACCTCAAGTAAAACATACAAGGTTGGCAGTTATAAAAATCAGCTGATGTGCTCCCGGACTTTATGAAGGTAGACCCAGCAGTGGATGCCTCTGCGGTTAGGAAAGTAGTGAGGCTGTTAGTGATGAGATTGGAAGCACCTGTGTGGACCACGGCTCCGGTCTTTATAATCCCATGGAGCTTTGTTACCTCCACTACAGGTTAGAGAAAGCAAGCCCCTTTTCTGCGATGGTTAATTTTGGTCGTCAACTTGACACACCTGGAAAGAGAACCACACCTGAAGAATTTCCTCCATCACATTGGCACAGTCTGTGGCGCATTTTCTGGATTGGTAAATGCTGGAGGAGGCCCCGCCCACTGTGGGCGGTCCCATCCTGGGGGGTGGGGTGGGCCTGGGCTGTATATGGAAGGTAGTTGAACAATCCTGGGGAAGCAAGTCAGTAAGCGGCATTTCTCCACGGTTTCTCCTTCAAGCTCCTGCCTTGAGGGCCTGCGTCGCCGGTGCTCAATGAAGGACTGCAATCTGTAAGCTAAATAAATCCTTTCCTCGCACAAGTTGGCTTTTGGTCAGTGTTTTATCACAGCCATTGAGAAGCAAAGTAAATGATTTTCATATCCAGTTTCACAGACCCTCTCGAATTCTGGCCAGAGACCTCTGTGTTCGGGACAGTGGTTTCAGCATGGCGATTTTGGATATTTGAAAATCTGTGGCGATCACTTTGGTGTTCCAGATGACAGAGCAGAGGGCTCCTTCCCTCTGGGTGGCCATGACCAGGGATGCTAGTATTACAGACTTGTCCTGTCTGAGAGGCCACCAGGGTGAACTTTCACCACAGGAAAAGCACCACTGTGAAGATCAAGTCTAGAACACAACCTTTGTGGAGTGTTAATACTGTCAAAGGAAAACCTGAAGAGGAAATAACTCCATCAAGTTACAAGCAGGGTGAGCATCAGAAAGTCTCTACAGCAAATGCTTGTGAGTATTTTATTTAAGGAAAAACCCTGCAAAGCTAATGTTTGCACTATGATAGGATTATCATAGTCAGAAAGGTGTGACTTGTCTGCAGACACTGGCACTGCACAAATCGAAGAACAAATTATTTTTCTAAGTAGTCTAGGTTTACCAAATCTAACACGGGGGTAGAGTTAACTGGTTTGCTTCAGGTGTAAAGTAAGGGGACTCATGCATTCATCTTAGTTCAGCACCCAGGGAGCGCCTTCATTACTCTGTGAAGTGGGACAGTTGGTCACTCTACTGCCAAGTATTTTCCCCTGATCTTAGGACATGATGGCCTGATTATAATTGAAGGCTTCCACAGCTTGATACACCAGATCTGTCAGAAGGGCAACTGCAGTGCAGATGCGGGCCGCGCAGTGCACTGTGCGCTGTGGGATGCTTCATCTTTCACTGCATGGTGTCACCCCCACCCCCAGCTGCTCCAGCTGCCCATGCAGTATGCTCTCAATCTGCATTTGCAGCTGTTTGATTTATGGGAATTTTGCATACACCTATTCTGTGGACTGACTCTGTCCTTACACTGAGATCCAAGTCCAGTGTGATATTAAGAGGTGGGGCTTTTGTGGGTGAGAGGGTTAAGTTATTAAGGCAGAGGCCACAGGACTAAAATGAATACTCCTAAAAGAAGGAGCTTGTTTGTCATCAGTCAGGAGGGGACACACACAAGGTGCCATTTGTGAGTAGAGGGCCCTCACCAAACACTCAGTTGCATAGCACCTGAGCTTAGACTTCCTAGAGCCCAGAACTGGAACACTAAATTTATGTTCCTTATAAGTTACCCAGGTTAAACTCTTCTGTTAAAGCACCAGAAAGAGACCAAGACAACCAATAAGCACCTGATTATTTAATTACTGTGATTTTTATATGGTCATTGCAACACATTATTTTATTTCCATTTAATTTAAAAAATTACATTTATTTCCCTGTGTGTGCCTGTGTGCATGTATGTAAATAACAATTACCATGGTGTGTGTGTGGAAATCAGAGGACAGCTTGCAGGAGTCTAGTCCCTTCTTTCCACCATGGGGTCCAGTTATTAAACTCGGGTTGATGGACTTGATGACAGGTGCCTTCACTTCCTGAGCCACCTTGTTGGCACCCATTTAATTTTTTTATACTTTATTGTATGATTAGGACATGACCTTGATTTTTATTTCAAAATGTATGGATATGTAGATTATATTATGTTTGGATTTCACTTCAAGACAGTAAGTGTATTAAAAAAAATCTCTGGAATAAGGGGAATTACTCTGATGGGCTCTGACACACACTCCCCACAGGTGAAACCGGGAACTCTGAGCTGGAAGAAGAGCTAGGCAGGGGAAAGACCCAAGAGTACTGAAGAAAATGAAAGTGTGGGTGGAGAAATGCAGTCACATGATGGAGCAGATAGTGGTGATAAGGACCTGGGGGAAGTAATGAGGGAAGAAGGGCAGAGTTTGGCAGGTTGTCACAGCAGACCGGACCGCACCACAGGGAGCTGGAGTGCCCAGCTGGGGAAGCTGGATGCAAGCCTGTGGACTAGGTGGGAATCGCTCAAAGGTGTAAGCAGGGTAACCCCAAGGATGATCCATCCGTCCATGTATCCAGAGGTGGTGTCTGTTTCCTATCAGGTACTCCACCAGGTACTTGGGAGAGCAGGGACAAAGGACAGCCCTTGTCAGTTGGAAGTATGTAGTCCGAAAGGACGTATGAGATTCCTATCGATTACTCAGATAGTGACAGCAGCTGAAATGAGCAGGCCCTATTTAAATCCCTTTACCTAGTCAATGGGCCTCTGAGATAGGAATTTCAATTTACATATGAGAAACGTGACACAGATTGAAGTCAAGCAGCCTGCCCAATGCCGGGTAGTTTGTAAGTGGCTGGGATCCGTGCCTGGGTGGTTGTGGCTCTGGACACCATATTCTAAACAGGGCTTTTCAAACTCTTTGGTGCCTTTTGGCCTGAGAAAATTTTAGCCAAGCTGGGGCATATAGACATATAAAATATATATACAGATCAAACATTTGCTGATAATCATAAAGAAAAAAAATTTTTTTTTGAGATAGGGCCTCCCTGTAGCCCTAGCTGGCCTGGATCAGGCTGGCCTTGAACTCAGAGATCCGCCTGCCTCTGCCTCCTGAGTGCTGGGATCAAAGGCTGCACCATGCCTGCCCTTCATAAAGAAATTTAGTTTAGGGTTGATGAAATGGCTCAGCAGGTAAGCATGCTTGCTGCCAAGCCTGATGACCCACATGGTAGAAAGAGAAAACTGACTCCCTGGGTTGTCCTCCAACCTCCACATGGGTGCTCTGGCATGCTCCACACCCTCTACAATAAATAAATGTAAAAAAATTTAAATTTATAAATAATTCTTTGGTATACACATAATTTACCGTTTATTAAAGAAGAAATCAAATTTGCATACTAACAAGATAGATGTGCTTGTTTATTTTTGCATACATAATTAAATCTTGGCTAAATATTTGATACTACAGGACATAGAGCATCTTCAACAGTTTTCAAAATTGATTGATATTTGATTTTTATAATTGTCAGTGCTGAGACTGTCACTTCCTGTAAATATGTTGTAGAACAAAATGACATTCAGAGATTGTTGGAAATTCTTCCCTAAGCTGAAGCCAACATCTATTTAATGATTTTTTTGTGTGTGTGTCTTTATGAGACAGGGTCTCCCTGTAGCTTCAACTGGCCTGGAACTTACTATGTAGACCAGGCTGGCCTCATTTTCAAAGAGCTCTGCCTGCGTCTCCCTCCCAAGTACTGGGTCTAAAGTGGACAAACTGGACCACTCAAGCAAAGATTATGAAAAATTTAAGAAATCACAAGAATGGAATATGCAGGAATTGAGTGATACCATAAAAAGACCAAACTTGCGAATCATAGGCATACAAGAAGGAGAAGAATCCCAAGACAATGGCATGGACCAGATCTTCAACAGAATTGTGGAAGAAAATTTCCCAAACTTAAAGAAAGACATGCCCATACAAATACAAGAAGCATACAGAACACCAAACAGACATGACCAGAACAGGAACTCTCCACGGCACATCGTAGTAAAAACACTACACGCACAAAACAAAGAGAAAATTCTGAAAGCAGCAAAAGAGAAACAACAAGTCACATATAAAGGAAAACCCAGTAGGACCACAGCTGACTTTTCAATGCAAACTATGAAAGCCAGAAGAGCC
>NW_008348685.1:2167031-2176722 GCF_000622305.1 Nannospalax galili | reverse complement strand
CTGTATGAAAAAAAACAAACAAACAAGTATCTTCTTGAAGTCCCTCAAATTTAGGTAAAGAATAAGAACCAATCATTCTGGAAGAACGCAAAGGAAAATAGCTTTAGATACTTAAGTGACAATTGAATTTATTCTTATAATTGTTTTAATAGCTTTTGTATAATCTTCATCGCTATTATGAGATATAAAATGTATTTATCAAATCTGTAATCATTATGCCAAAAAATCTGAATTACTGTAATATTTTGTATATTGTTAAAACTGTAACTTTAATTGTAAAAAAAAAATAAAAGTGTGCATTGTCAGCCCAGAACTATTTGGATTCTTTAGAAAACAATCATACAGTTGTAAATGAATCCCAACCTTGACCAACGCCATAAGTTTTTGATTGCACTAAAGTTCTTGTTTGTTTTCTGTACTGACGCTTCAGTCTCTGTCATACAATGTCTCCCAAAAGCTCCAGCTTCTTTTTAATTCGGTTTTATTCCAACAAGTGGCCAGCAGAGGGCAGAGACTTTTGATTTAATACCTTGTTTGTAATATTTTAATTTAATTTGATTATGATAGTTTAGTTTTTGCTAGGTAACTCATTTTATGAACATTTGAGTCTTGAAGGTATTGCAGAAATTCGGAAAGCTTTCTTATGAATTTATATTTTATTTCATTTATTTACGACAAGGTCTTGTTACACCATTTTAGCTGCCCTAGAATTCACTATATAGACTGCGTTGGCTTCAAACTCAGGGATTTGCCTGCCTCTGCCTCCCTAGTGCTGGGATAAGAGGCGTGTCCCACCATGCCCAACTATAATTTTGATGGCACTTATTTTTGTTTGTTTAAGACACTCAGGGTCTGACTCTGTAGCTTAGGTTGGCCTTGAGCTCATGACAATCCTGACTCAGCCTCTCCTGAACTGGGATTATAGGTGTACAGAGCTATCATACCCAATTTCGATGGAACTTATTATTATTATTTTTTTTTGGTCTTTTTGAGACAGGGTCTCTCTCTGTAGCCCCAGCTGTCATGGAACTCACTATGTAGACCAGGCTGGCCTTGAACTCACAAGAGATCCTCCTGCCCCTGCCTCCCCAGTGCTGGGATTAAAGGTGTCTGCCACCACACCTGGCTTTTCAAACCTTTTAATTTAATTAATTATTAATTATTCTTATTAGTGCATATGCAATTGTACACACCATAGCTCGTGTGTGGATGTGAGAGAACACCTTCGTAGGTTCAGTTCTCTTTCCACCTTTATGTGGATAGCAGGGATTGAACACAGGCCATCAGGCTTGCATCACTGGGGAGCAAGTGCCTTTATCCCTGGCCATTTCACTGGCCTAATACTGACTTTTGTGTTAGGATGTGAGATGGGGAATTTGAAGTAAAGTAGAAGAAATGACCTACTAGGAAGAGAATAAATTTTTTGATTCTTTAATTTGAATGGTTTGAGGACTAAAAGCAAAGGCTTTGCCAAATGTTTCATCAAGTTCTGAATATTGGTGAGAATTTTCTAAAATACAACTTTGAGGGTTTTTTTTTGGTTTGTTTTTTGATACAGGGTCTCCCTCTGGTCCCAGATGGCCTGTAATTCCCTATGTAGACCAGGCTGTCCTTAATCTTACAGAGATCCATCCGCTTCTGTCTCTGGAGTGCTGGGATTAAAGGTGTGTACCACCATGCTCAGTTTAACTTTGTGTTTTAAAAAGTATTTTATTTATTATTATTACTATTTATTTTTTATGTATATGAGTGTTTTGTCTACATGTATGGAAAGTTCACTATGTGTATGCATTGCCCACAGAGGCCAGAAGAAGGTGTTTGATTCTCTGGAACTGGAGTTATAGACAGTTGTTAGATGTCACGTGGGTGCTAGGAATCAAAACAAGGTCTTCTGGAAGAACAGCAAGTGTTCTTAACTGTGGAGCCATCTCTCCAGCCTTAACTGTGTTTTAAAATCTGGGGTAAATATTTTTCCCTACCTTTGTGCCAGACAGTGTTCATGGTGTTAGAATCAAAGCTATTATCCCTCCTGCACATTATTCAACATCTATATCCAGTACAGGAACTCACTCTGGGTATAACCACTTTGGATCCAAGGAGTTTCATTATATTTATAACAAGGTCCAAATCATTGTGTATGACTGGGAAGAAGACAGTATTAAGACTATGGGAAGGAGCTGGAGAAGACCAAGTTTTGGTTCCCAGCACCCATATCAAGGGGCTCACAATCACCTATAACTCCAGTTCCAGGGGACTGAATGCCTTTTGGATTCCTCATGCATCTGCATGCATGTGGTGCACATAAACTCAGGCACACACACACACATACACACACACACACACACACATAAAGGAAGGAATAAGTAAATAAATCTTAAAGACAATGGGGAGAGCTGAACATGGTGGTACATGCTATAATCCCAGCTTGTCAGAAAGATCAGGAATTAAAGATCATCATTGGGTACGTAGTGAGTTGGAAGTTAGCCAAGGGTACATGAGACACTACCCCAAACAAAACAACAGAAACCAGAGGGACTGTGGCTACAGCTCAATTGTTAAAGTGCTTGCCTAGCATGAACTAAGTCATGAGTTTGATCCCCACCACTGCATAAAGCTGTGCATAAAGGGACTGTGGCTACAGCTCAATTGTTAAAGTGCTTGCCTAGCATGAACTAAGTCATGAGTTTGATCCCCACCACTGCATAAAGCTGGCATGGTAGTGCATGGCTGAAATCCCAGCACTCAGGGAGTGGAGGCAAGATCACACATTTGAGGTCATCTTTGCCCAAAAAGCAAATTTGAGGCCAGCGTGGGCTACATTAGATCTTGTCTCAAAAACCCAAACTCAAAGAGTAACAAAAACAAAGAGAAAAAAGACAACAAGGGAAATTGGACTAGGTTATTCTTCATATGTATAAGGTTTGGGCTGGAATTTAACACGTAAGTTCATACAGGAGATAATGGGGGGTAGAAAACAATATTAGTAATTATGAAGGAGCGAAAAGTATGGGGCTTGTTCAGAAAACAGTGAGCAGTCATGTGAGGCTGCATGATGTCGGGGCGTGCATTATTATTTTTCTGAATTTCCCCATGCATATCATTAAGAGGAATAAACTAGTTATTGTTTAAATTTCCAGTGATTCACATGACTGTCATGCTTTAAAAATTACAGAAATACACATAAAGTGAAATTCATAGACATTTCTAAATTTTAAAGTTTTAGTACCAGGTTTATTTTTTTACGTTTTTGTTTTGCTGTTTTCTGAGACAAGGTCTCATATAGCTCAGGCTAGACTCATACTCCTGAGATATAGTGGGTAGATGCTCTTGAACTTCTGATCCTTCTGCCTCTGCCTCCTGAGTGTCAGGATTACAGGCATGTGCCACCCGCCTAGTTTATGGGGCCCTGGGAACGAAGCCAGCTTTGTGCCTGCCAAGCAAGCACTTCACCAACAGAGTCAGCACCCCATCCTGTTTGTTTTCTTTTTTGCTTTTAATTTTATTTTTATTTTTAATTGTGTGTGTTTGTTTGTGTACACATGCATGTGTAAAATGCGGTGTCAGTGCTTGGAGCTAGGGTCACAGGTGGTTGTGAGCTGCTGGATATGGGTGCTGGGAGCTGAATTTGGGTCTTCTGCAAGAGCAGTATGAGCTTTTAACTGCTGGGCCATCTCTCTAGCCCCTCATCCTGGTTTTTTTTTTTGTTTTTTTTTTGTTTTTTTTTTTTGAGACAGAGGCTCCCTGTAACCCCAGCTGACCTGAAACTTGCTATGTAGACCAGACTGGCTTCAGTCTTATAGAGATTCCCCTGCCCCTGCCTCCTGAGTGCTGGGATTAAAGGCATGGGCCACAATGCCTGATTAAAACATTTTATTTAATTTACATGAGTATTTTCCCTGCATGTTTGTAAGCACACCATATGCATACCTGATGTCCTGGAACTGGATTTATAGTCAGTTGTTAGCTGACTTGTGGGTGCTGGGAATGTAACCCTGGACTTTGGAAGATCAGTAAGTGCTCTTAACTAGTGAGCCATCTCTCCAGTCCTCCTTTTCTAAGAAACATTTATTTATTTATTTATTTACTTTTTATTTGATGTGTGATATGTGTAAGAGAGGTACACATGCAGGTGAGAGGACAGGGTGTGTGGGGGATCCCTTTCTACCATGTGGGTTCCAGGCAGTGGACTCAGGTCTCCTGCTTGGTGGCAAGTGCTCTTACACACTGAGCTGTCTTGCTGGCCCCCTCATCTGTTTTTTAATGTGTAGTTAAAAAAAAATTAAACTCTCATCTCTTTTCCCCTTCTTTCTTTCTTTCTTTCTTTCTTTCTTTCTTTCTTTCTTTCTTTCTTTCTTTCTTTCTTTCTTTCTTTCTTTTTTTTTTGTCTCTTTTTGAGACAGGGTCTCCCTGTAGCCCCAGCTGTCCTGGAACTCACTATGTAGACCAGGCTGGCTGGCCTTGAACTCACAGAGATCTGCCTGCCTCTGCCTCCCAAGTGCTGGGATTAAAGGCGTGCGCCACCATGCCCGGCTAGATTCTTATTTTTAAGTGTTCAATAACTTATTTATAGCATATAATTTATATAATTATACAATTTGTACAATCTTTGTCTTGATAGAAAAGGTACTATATTTATCTCTGTGTAGTTCAGGAAGATAATCACTTTTTTGCTTGTCTTTATCCTGCCTTCTGTATAGGGAGGGACCTTATCTCTAAAACTAAGTCAATAGTTTAAGGCATACTGAGTTTGGACTTCATGAGTATTGCTGATGAAGTTTTAGAAAATATTTATTTTATTTTTTAAGTATGTGTATGTATGTGTCTGCATATGGGTATGTGCACATGAGTACAGGCCAGAAATAGCACTGGATCCCCTGGAACTGGAATTACAGGGGTTGTGAGCTGTCTGAGATACTGGGATACAAATTCAAGTCTTCTGCAACAGCAGCAAGTGCTCTAAACCATTGAGCTATCTCTTCAGCCCCGGGTTAATAAATAGAAGTATTAGGGATCAAACCAGGACTTTGTATACAAGCTTCACCCCCAGTCCCTGCCTGTGTTTATATAGCAATTTTATTTATTTAAAAAATTAAAATTATTTATTTTATGTGTTTGAGTGTATTGCCTGCGTGTATGTAAGTACACCTGTGTTGTTGTGTAATGCCCGTGGAGGTTGGACGAGGGCGTCAGATCCCCTGGAACTGGAGTTATGAATAGTTGTTAGTCTCCATGTGGATGCTGGGAACCAAACCTGGGTCCTCTGCAAGAGCAGCCATCTCTCCAGACCTATTTATTGAGTTTTTTGAGACAAGTTTTCTCTGCGCTGGCTTCAGATTTGTGATCTTACCTCAGCCTCAAGAGAGCTGGAACGTGTGCGTGCTGCTCAGCCTGGCTTGGTGAATTCTCAAGAACAGAGACTGCTGACTTTCCAATGTTGCCTATTTGAACATAGGCGCACTTTTTTTTTTTTTTTGACTCACCATGTAGACCAGGTTGGCCTGGGATGCAGAGATCCACCTCCTGCCTCCTGAGTGCTAAGATTAAAGGTGTGTGCCAGCACACTCTTCAAATTAAAAAATTGCAACATTTATTCTGCATTCTGTTTTACATTATAGAATAAGGAAAGAAGCAAAAACAGTGTATTAGAGTCTCCAAAGTGTATAAAACGGCTGGAAGTAAAGATGAGATGGCTAGGCAAATCAGATCAAAGGTCCCCAGATTCTTTTTTCTGTGAATTTCTATAATTAAAGCAACAACATAGGACTGGGGAGATGGGTTGGTGTGTCAGTTATACCAGCTGGGACTGAAAATGTTAATACTTTTCATTAATATCTAGCTTATTTACAGGGGATAATTTTTTCACTTGGCCACATATTTCACTGTATCGTGCCAGTGTCCCTTAGGTTTGCTAATCTTCCAGCTACAAAATTTTAAAATTTGAGACATGTTCCTATTGTAGAGCTCTGGCTGGCCTAGAACTCACTATGCAGATTATGTAGACCAGGCTGACCTTGATCTTGCAGAGTATTGGGATCAAATCATGCACCACCACCCCTTGCTAAATTAATTACATTTTGGTGTTGATGATGTAGTTCAGCGGTAAAGTACTTACCCTAGTTTGTGAGAACAGGTTCTTTTTCCAGCATTGAGAGAAGGAGGGGGAGGGAGAGAGGAAGAGAGGAAAGAGATCTTTAGTGTAAAAAATGGCTAGATAACAACATTTAACATTCTACCCATTCTGATGTTGTACACTGGAATGTGTTAATGGGTAACGGTCAGTGGAGGCACTGAGTAAATTTATCAGTAAATGAAATGAATGTCCCCAATATAGACAAATTTTATGTCAGTCCTAATTTTTTAAAATATTAACTTCCTACTTAACTAGTAACATTGCCCAGACAATATAGACTCTTGGATAAACATCTTATATATGATATATAATATGTATATATACAAAACATAGAGAGAGAGAGAGAGAGAGAGAGAGAGAGAGAGAGAGAGAGAATATTAAAGGGTTTCTATACACCGTTTAATTTGGATTTGAGTTTTCTTTTGCAGAATCTTTGAAGAAAAGGAAAGGCAGGTGGATCGCTCTGAGATTGAGGCTAGTCTAGTCTATGTAGTGGGTTCCAGGCCAGTGGGGCTACAGGGAGACCCTGTCTTCAACTCACCCTCCAATCTATATTAAATAAGTTAAAAATAGTAATACTGTGCCAAAACTTTTTGAACAACTATTCATATAAGATAAGAGACACCCCCCCCTTTGTTTTGAGACAGGGCCTCAAGTAGTCCAAGCTGGGCTTGGAACACCCTATTCCCCTATGTAGCCCAGAATAGTCTTGAACTCCTGATTCCTCCGCTTTCAAAGTGCTGGGGCCACAGGTGTATACCACCATGCCTGGCTGGAAATCCATTAAACATTTTTTTTTTTTGCGGAGGTCAGAGGATGACTTGTGGGGGTTCTTCTTTTACCATGTGGGTTCCCTGACTCCCCTTCTAATTTGTGGAGCCTGGGGGTTGAAATCAGGCTGCCAGTCTTGGCAGTAAGCACCCTTACCTGTTGAGTCAGCTCTAGAGGGGTGTGTGTGTGTGTGTGTGTGTGTGTGTGTGTGTGTGTGTATAAATATATATCTTTGTGTCTGTATGTGTATGTATTTGGATGTTTGCATGTATGTACTTACCTGTGTGCATGTGCATGTGGAGGCTCAAGGTTGATACTAAGAATTACCTTCTATGTCTCTTCCCCTTCATTCATTGAGAGAGGGTCTCCCAGAACTCAAACCCAGAGCTCCCCAATGTGGCTAATCTTGTTTCTAACTTGCTTTGGGAATCCCCCATCTCTGACTTCAGAGGCTGGAATTACAGGGTCCACCATGCCCACCTGGCATTTTTGTAAGTTTTGGTGATCTGAACTCTCATCCTCACACTTGCACAGCAAGTACTTTTAACCATTGATTTATCACCCCATCTCCTAGGGTTGTGCTTAAAAAAAAAAAAGGACTCTGAAAATGCTTTAAAATATTTTACTTTGGGGCTGGAGAGATGGATCAACAGTTAAGAACATTGACTGTTCTTGTAGAGGACCTGAGTTTGGTTTCCAGCACCCACATGGTGGCTAACGACTAACCCTAACTCCAGTTCTGAAGGGATTTGATGCTCTCTTCTGACCTCCATGGCATGCATATATGGGTGCACTTAACATACATGCAGGAAAAACACTCATACACATAACATAAAAATAAATAAAATATTGCATTTTATTTTTATTTTATATATGTGTTTTGTCTACATGTATGTGAAGCGTACCATGTGCTTGCAGCCCGTAGAGGCCAGAAGAGGGCATCAGATTTCCTGGAACTGGAGTTATAGAGGACTGTTAGCTTACATATGGGTGCTGGGAACTGAACCCTGGTCCTCTGCAAGAGTACTAAGCTTTCTAAACCTCTGATCCATCTCTTTAGCCCCAAAGACTTTATGTGTTTATTTATTTATATAACTATTTATTTTTGTGTGTATGTGTGTATGTCTGTGTGTCTGTCTGCTATGTTAGTGCAGTGCCTGCAGAGACCAGAAGAGAGTGTCAAATTCCCTGAAGCTGGTAGTATAGGGGGCTGTGAACCAACTAATGTGGGTGCTGGGAACTTAACTTGAGTCCTCTGGAAGAGCAGGAAGCATTTTTTTTTTTGAGCCAGGATCTCCCTATAGCCCCAGCTGGCCTGAAAATAGCTATGTAGACCAGACTGGACTTGATCTCACAGAGACCCACCTACCTCTGCCTCCTGAGTGCTGGGATTAAAGGCATGTGCCATCATGCCTGACCCATAACATTTTCTTGTAAAGATTTTTATTAGTGACAGTTTTTCCTCATTGAGTTATTATGTGTGATTGAAAAGAAGTGATTTCTTTAAAAGGGCTTGGACATTTTAAAATTCCTTTTTACTTCATTTGAATAACTTCTGTGAAATGTACTGCACTAGTTAATGGCAGTGTTATATAATCAGGCCTGCTGACCTAGAGTTTGTCCATTCTACTACAATGGTTTCATTTACTGAGACTTTGTTTCACTTTTCTGTTTTTGTTCTTTTGAGTCAGGGTCTTCCTGTAGCCCCAGTGTGCCTGAAACTTGGCTATGTAGACCAGACCTACTTTTGCCTTCCAAGTGCTGAGATTAAAGGTATGTGCTACCATGCCTAGCCTTGTTTTGTTTATTTTGAAGAAAGTGTCTTAGACACTTTTGACTTATACAAATGTGAATGTTGAGCTTCTTGGCTTTCTGTAAGGATGGCTGATTAAGTTTTTTTTTTTTTTTTTTTTTTTTTTGGTCTTTTTGAGACAGGGTCTTCCTCTAGCCCCAGCTGTCCTGGATTCACTATGGAGACAAGACTGGCCTCAAACTCACAGAGATCTGCCTACCTCTGCCTCCCAAGTGCTGGGATTAAAGGTGTGTGCCACCATGCTTGGCCTAAATGTGTAGCCCAGGCTGGCCTCGAACTCACGATCCTCCTGCCTCTGCCTCTTCAGCATATCCTACTGGTGTGCGCCACCACGACTGGCTCTTTTCTAATAAATACCTCATTCATTTTTTTCCTGTGCTCCTGGAAGGATGTCTGGGAATTGAATCTAGGGCCTCATACGTGCTAGGCAAGCACTGTACCAATGAACCATATGCCCAGATCAAATGTCTTTAAAAAAAAAAAGCCCTAATACTAGTTTTCTACTAGTTAGTGTATTAAACTGGTTCCTAATGATGTATTGTTATAGCAGCAGATTAATGCATCTCTCAACTCTCACCAGAGAAGTTTCCTTATGCAGTAGATAGTGATTAACACAGAAACTCACAACTGGCCAATGTGCAGAGAACAAGAGGCTGCAGAGTACTTATCGCTGAATAGGACAGCTGTATGAAACTTCTGCCTCCTATGGCTCAGGGATCATTGCAGAAGAGGGGGTGGGAAGACTGTAAGAGCCAGAGGTGGTGGATAACCACAAGGAAACAGGGTTTTCCAGACAGCTGGTCAGTTACTCATATGAACTCAGTGACAGTATGCACAAGACCCATGGAAGCTCAAACCAGATAAAATCCCAGCATAGACATGAGAAAATGGGTAAGAAACCAAACCAACCAAACCCAAGGAAATTGTGGCAATAGATGGCTGCTGGGAGGGACAGAGACAGTCTTTCTTCTTCTTTT
>NW_008348685.1:2166271-2167008 GCF_000622305.1 Nannospalax galili | reverse complement strand
GGGTCTCCCTGTAGCCCCAGCTGGCCTGGAACTCACTATGTAGACCAGGCTGGCCTCGAACTCACAGAGGTCTGCCTAACTCTGCCCTCCTCCTGAGTGCTGGGTCTACAGGTGTGTGCCACCATGCCTAGCTTTTTTTTTTTTTTTTGGAAATAGACAATCTCATTCAAGAATGGGACTTTTGGTAGGTTAACCAGTCTCCAGTGGATGGACTCACACCAGATGACATCTGGGGACACACAGTAGACTCTATAAGCAGATATATAGCAGGGGGACAGTAAGGTGAAGTGGGAATCTAAATGCCACCAAATTATACTGTATGAAAATCATAAAAATTAAAAAGAAAAAGAAAAAGAAAAAAATTCAAACAAACAAAAGGAAAATCCCTCAGCTCTAGATTCAATTGCTGGCACTGCTTTTAACTCTAAAACTTAGACACCACCAACCATCATCTGGTAACAACCACACTAAGAGGCCAGAGCACCTCCTTCTCCTGCAGGATAATGTACTGAAACGTGTATCTACAGTTTCTCTCTCTCTTCATGTTTATGTTCTAGATAAGCACTCCGTCACTAAATGAAATGCCTAACACCAAGATACTTGATTTTGACTTAGGCTTGTTTTGACTTAAATTTCTTTCTTCCTCTTTTGCCTGGATGTAAGTGACCATTTCTATTTTTTATTTTTATTTTCATATTATTTATTTATTTATTTATTTATTTATTTTTGGACTGTTT
>NW_008348685.1:2149829-2157843 GCF_000622305.1 Nannospalax galili | reverse complement strand
CAGACTTAGCAGCAATTGCTTTTACCTGCTGAGTTGGAACTCCAAAATATGATTGCGAAAACAACAAACTCTGTAGACCAATATGAGGAGCTCTTCCAGAGTAGAAACCAAGAAGATTAGTACAGAGAGTGAAGATAATAACATCTGAGGGCCAGTCCAGGTGGTTCAACACCACATTTTAGAGAGACTCCATGGGAACAGTATGAGGAAGTCATCCATTCAGGAGAGTTCTCAGGACTAGGGAACAGGAGTGACCAGACCCGACAGCAAAACACATGAAATGTGAAGTCACAGAAACCACTACAAGGTCCTACAAGGTCACTGCAAGTAAAATACAAGTCGCATTTGGGACCAATATTTGGGGTTTTTGTTTTTGTTTTATCTTTTTGACAGGGTCTTCCTGTAGCCCCAGCTGGCCTGGATTCTCTATGGAGACCAGGCTGGCCTCGAACTCACAGAGATCTGCCTGCCTCTGCATTCCAAGTGCTGGGATTAAAGGCGTGCACCACCACGCCCAGCCCTATTTTTAATTTTTAAATTAAAAAAATTTAATTTTCGAGAATTTAATACATGAGTATTATCTTTGCATTTTTTCCATTTGGTCAGCCCTAAATGCACATACACACAAACACCAGTAAGTGGACTTAGTGCATTATATATGCTTATACTTATAAATGTGTGTATGTATATGTACTCCAGTAATCAAAGAGGACAAGACATTGAGAGGGAGTCAGGAGACTTGGGAGGACTGGGTGGGGGACTGGGAGGAATGGAAACTGACCATTTCTAGAACTTATTCAGATCACATAAGGATGTTACTTTTTGTTGAAAAGGAAACATTTAACTTGCAAACTACCCTGTTTATTCTTGTCACCCTTAATTCTAGATATGAGACTTGTTCATTGCCTTTGAATTCAGTGATAAAAAATGGCCTTAATAATCAAAGAGGTAAATGTGTAAGATTTGGAGTTTGGGGGAGGCAGGGGCCGGTAGTTACTGTGCAGGTGTTATAAGTTTAGATTAAATCCCAAATTCCTTGATGTAAATGTATACCTTATGTAATATGGACTTATTTATTGCATGTTTATTTAGTTTGTGTATGTATGTGCACATCCATGCTGTGCTGTGCCTGTGGTGGCTAAAGGACAGCTTTGGGGAACTGGTTCTTTCCTTCCACCATGTGGGTCCCCAGGATTGGACTCATGTCTTCAGGTTTGACAGCAAGTGCCTGTGCCCACTGAGCCATCTGGCCAGCCTGTGATGTAGATTTTAGGAGAATCTGTTTTATTAATTTCTTTATTCCTTGGAATGCTGTAGGCTTCAGACATTTTTTCCTGAGATGCCTTATTTGAACTAGATATTATTTACTGTCAGCAAAACGATGAACTTTATTTTAATGATGTTTTGGGGGACTTGGTATATTTTTATTCATATTTATGTGTTTGTATATGCCATGTATATATGTATATGCCATGTATATATGCCTTACTTTTCAGTTTATTAGTTGAATAACTAAGATTTGTGGATTCAGAATTCTAGGAGGTTCCATTGTAACACTATGGTTTTACTATATTTAATTCAATGCAGAATGCATTTATTAAGCATATGTTGTATTCCTGGCTGTGTGCCTCTATTTAAAAGAGTAAGGGGTCTCATGTTTGATAGTTCTGGAAACAGTAGTCATATTTTCTTTAATAGGTTTAAAAATTCTCTCTCTCTCTCTCTCTCTCTCTCTCTCTCTCTCTCTCTCTGTGTGTGTGTGTGTGTTTGGGCAGGTGCATGCCATGGCACACACATGGAGGTCAGAGGACAACTTGCTAGAGTCAGATCATTTCTACAGCGTGGGTCTTGGGGATTAACTTAAGTTGTCAGACTTGACAAGTGCCTTACCTGCTGAGCCATCTTGCTGGCCCAAACTGCAAGTCTTATGTGACTATCTGTAAAGCTTTGCCCTTCACCTTTCAGCCCCTGGACATATATGTGTACATTTGCAACTTGGAACCACAAGTCCGCTTTAAACTCAGCAGCAAACTAACAAATTCAGAAGGCTCTTTTTGAGTAGCTTTTGAAGGGACTGTAATTTTCCAGCTCCCGTCCTGCAGATGGCAGAGTTGGTACAAGAACTGAACAGAATGCAGGCCAAGAAAGCATGTTCCAGTTCCATCTGGTTTTCCTCTTGGGACCAGGGGAAGCAGTGCTGGAAGCAGAGGAGCTTTGTGGTGTTTCATTGCAAGATTAAAAAAAAATTACTATTATTATTATTCATATTTTTTGTGTATTTCATACAGAACAGCTCAATCTTAATCATCTTTATATCCCCATCCCCATTGGCACCCTCCCATAGCCCTCCCACCCCCACTGGAGCCCATATATTCGGTCATCCCTGTCAAGGCCCACTAGGTTGTCAGTGTCCCCAGACATTCCCCAGTGCAAGTTCATCCACTGAGCCTAGTCAGCCTATCTAGAGTCCCTCGTTTTAGGAAGATCAGCTCTTCTTCATCTAGCAGCTATCAGTTGCCAACATTCCTTCAGATAAGACTGGGGTCTGCTGTTCATTTTCCCAGTTCTATGCTGGGTTATTGTCTGCCTGAGTTTGCATGGGACTTGTAAGAGTCAGGGAGGAGGTGCATGACCACATGGAAACAGAGTCCTACAAGCTCCTGGGACCCTACTCATATGATTCTATGGCAATGGTGTCAGCATACACAAGTCCCATGCAAACTCACTGCAAGATTTTAAGGCATTTAAGGATTCTGTTTTTCCTTTTAGTATTGCCATAGGCTAACTGGTAAGGGGTTATATCTTTCTTTACTGTTTTAGCAGTAGTTTGAAATAACAGGAATTACCAGATGTACTTTTATTTTAATTTAAAAAATATTTTATTTTTTATTTTATATGTATGAGTGTATAGTATATTACGTGCATGTATGTAAGTGCATCTGTGTGTATAGTGCCTGAAGAGGCCAGAAGAGGGCGTCAGATCACTGGAACTGGAGTTACAGATGGTTGTTAGCATCCATGTGGGTGCTGGGAACAGAATCTGGGTGCTCTCAAGAGCAGTCAGTGCTCTTAACTGCTGAGCCATCTCCCCAGTCCTAGATATGCTGACTTTTAAGGAAAACTCAAAGTAATGCTTAAAACTTGAAAGTTGACTTCTAGCTATGTAAATTTCGTTTTCATATCTCCTACCCAGAGAAGAGTGCTTTTCTTTTGAATACCTTTAGGGTTGATTCATTTTTTTCAAAGTGAATTCAATTGTGGAGAGAGGATTTTAAGCCACCTCAGCCTTGCATTTTATTGATTTATCTATTGTGTGTGTGTGTGTGTGTGTGTGTGTGGGCTTGCATGTGTGGAGGTCAGGGGGCAGCTTTCAGTTGGCCCTTCTCTCCTTTCCACGTGGGTCCTGGGGACAGACACAGGTTATCAGTCTTGGTGGCAAGGGCCTTCACCCGCCTTGCTCTCACAGACCTGGCCTTGCATTCTAAAATGAAACAGTAGGTGGTGCTCACTTCTCGTTATTAGTATGAGATTAATGTTCAGGACTACTTGGCTCTCTGAGATACATGTGTTCCTTGACATGCATGTATTCCAAGATTTGTATACAAAGCAAGGCTCTGGGGTCCTTTGCTTGCCAATGCAGACTTCTGGGTCCTGATCTTAGCTTTGATTCACTAGGTCTTTTGATTGACTAGTTCTGGAAATCTCAGTTTTGAGCAAGTCCTTCCAGGTGATGCTGTGAAACACTCAGCAGCATGAAGAATGTAGCTGTAGCACCACGTTGTGAGATGAATTAATGATAGCCACTGCTTACTGGGGGACCTCATTGCGGAGCTCCCTGCCAGTGCATGTTCATATGCAATTCTTTTTTTTTTTGCGTTTCAATAAATTTATTGAAAGGTATATCTCTTAATACCAAACATAGTGGTAGTTGGTTAGGTTACTTCTGTCTGCTCAAAATTAACACTGGTGTTTCCAAAATTGAAGTGTATCAGCCTTTTGGAGAAACTGAAAAGTTATCCACAAAACATGGTTTACAAAGGTTAAGAATAAAATACACTGTGGTTCTTTGCTTTATTTTTTTAGTGGTTATTTATCCATTACATAATGTCAGCGTTAGTCACAGCCATTCTGGATGGAGTCAGGCTATACACCGCACTGAGTAGCCATCCTCAACACTGTAAGTCTGACATTTACAACACAACAGTTCCTAGGTGGGAACCTAGGCTATGAGTGCCTCCTTACTTTTCTTAAGACACGGTTGAGTAAGTTTTGCAAATACATTCTCTAACTTTTAAAACAAAATTGTACATTAGAAGCAATGGCAGTTTTATAAAAACAATCTGTGGTAAAAACTTCTGAAGTGCTTTGGCTAGCTTGGATTTACTTTAGTGCAGTAAATTTTCAGAGACAGTTCACTGAATTATTAATACAACAGAAACAAATTTTCTCGGATGGAACTAGATTGAGGCAGTGATTCCATAGCAAAATTTTTTTTATCATGCATACAAACTACCTGTTTTTCATAAGCAATATTAAAGATTAATTATTTGCAAAACTTTCAAAGTCTGTATTTTTTGCTTTATATAAAATGCATAAAAGTTTAAATGTAATTCTCATATGGCAATAAAAACCCCATTTCTGAATTATCAATTACTTGCATTATGGGTTCCAAGAAACCATTTACTGCCTAAAATATTAACCCTTATAATGCCTTAAAAGTGCATTTGTGAAATGTTGGTTTTGATGTAAACCTCATTAATTTAAATTTTTATATTTAAATTAAGTAAGTTTACCATTTTCAGTATCACCTAAATATATTGATCCAATATAGAAAGATCAATGTTAGGAATGAAGATTCACAGTTTTACTTCACATTTATGTCTTTAGCTTTGTTATGAACGCTTTAGGGGTGAATTCAAATCTAAGCATAGCTCCATGCAGCATAGAATCAGGCTGTCTTCCCAAGTCTAGAATGTTACACTAGTGTAGTTGTGATGTTTTTAGGTTTCCATAGCTTATGTCCAGTATAACAGTATGGAATCCATAGCTCAGGGCTGTAGGGAAGGTTTCAGAGAAGAGTTTTTTGTTGCTGCAGTACTCCTAAAGTAAAAACAAAAACCCAGCTTCATAGAGACCTGTCTAAATGTTACTAGCCATTGAAAGTGAACTGTTCATATCTAAGATTCATAACCCCATGTAGATGTGTTAAATGTTGACTTTTAGGTTTTTAATTTTTTTAACATCTATTTCTTGTGTGTGGGTTGGGGGTGGGGAGCACACATGTGTGGAGGTCAGCAAACAACCTGGGGGATTTGGTTTTCTCCTTCCACCAGGTGGGTCCTGGGGATGGAGCTCAGGATGTCAGGCTTGGCTGCAAGTGCCCTTTCCTGCCAAGCCATCTCACAAGCAACATTTAGTTTTAAACAAAAAAGGATAAATCATTACTGTGCATTAAGAAACTTGGATGGAAAAAAATGTGTATATGCCAGTGACCAAGTTTACAGTTCTTAATGCATATAATTCCTCTCTAATAGTCCAACTGCTATGTCAATGAAATACGAACTGTAGAGTTGAGACACCCTAGCAATTTCCAGAAACCGAATATGCAGACTATTTGCGCCATATTTCTTTGGAAGTACATCACTCATAGTCATAATACTTTTCATATGCTATTCTTATACCTTGCTGCAAATGGAAGCATTGTTTTACCATTTTACAAAGGAAGAAACTGGAGCAAACAAAATTCAAATAATTATCACACAGTCACACAGCATGTAAATATTGGCACTACAATTTAAATTAGGTTCCCAAAATGACTGTGTCTGCATTCTTAATCAATACACAGTTGGGTTTTTGAGTCTCTCTAGTTAATCTGTTTCCTGGGTAAAAAGGCCTTGGGGCTCAGTGGAGTAAGCCAAGCTTTGGGACAGGTTCCTTCTGGACACTGAGCTGTAGCATCATGGAGTCACATAAATAACAATAGAGAGAGGAAATGCAGCCTTCTTTCCAGTCCTTGTGTGTTCCTTGACCAGAAAGAAACAAGGCAGGTCCCTTCCCCCACTGGTTTCCATTTCATTCATGAGAAAACAAGTCTCTGACAGTCCAGTCTTAAAAATGACTTGAAGAGCCAGACCCCAGGAGAGTTTGAGGTCAGCTTGAGTTACACAGGGAGACTGTCTCAAACAGAAAAAGAAGAAGAAGGAAAAAAAAGGGATTTGTTTCCAAATGAAAGTTCTTGGCTCTATTCTCAAATTAAGTGAATCAGGATCTCTAGTGTTGGAGACCAGGCGACCTTCCCCTTTAACAAATGCCTCAATGGTGTTGGGGAATAACTGGAGCAGAGGATCTCTGCGCTCCTCAACATAGATGCTCCATGATTCTTGGCCTTGGAGGTCTGACTTCCTCAAGTTTAACTAAAAGTAGGCAGGGAGAGTCTAGTGTGAATACCTTAAGTATAGATTTGATGGATGAAAGTGCTGTTTCAGTTGGGGCTATGGAAGGTGGTTTAAAGGGTAAGAAAAAATTTTGGATTTTTTTTTTTTTGCATTGAACCAGAGACCTTGTCCATGTTAAGCCTGTAGCCCAGGCTGGCCTTATTATATAATAACAGTTGGCCTTAGACTTAGGAATCTCCTGCCTCCACCTCCCCAGTACTGAGATTATAAGTGTGCACCCCTAACACCTGGCTTCAGAATACTCTTTTTAACATAAAAGACATATTGTGGTCCCCAATTAAGGTTTAACTTTACATGTTCAGGGCTTAATATCTGTTATGCTTCAATGACAATCTTCAAATACTTGCAGTTTCTTCATTTTCAGATGAGCTCAGGAGCATTCAGGGTGGTATGGCCGTAGACAGTTTTTCTCATTTTCAAAGAATTTTGATAGACTTAAATTTGTTGTGGGAGTGGATCACATTCAGAAAACACATGAATCACAAATTCACAGCTCAGTAATGATGAGCTGGTGAACGTGCCCGTGTAAGCTCCTTCAGGGGGTTATAAACCAAGGATTCACAGACCTCACCCAGTCACTACCCACTTGCTACTCCTCAAATACAGCTATTATATGCCTGGTGCTGAGGGTACAGTGTAAATACAGCCATTGCCCAGTGTAGTCCATTCTCTGATGGGAAATACAGCAGTAGCAAGTGATGACTGCTTTGTGTTACAAACTTAGAGGGGCAGGAGACTGAGCAAATAAAAAGATTTTTACAAATAAAAAGCTCCTTAAAGAGATACAGTGAGTGCTACAGAGATTGCTTAGAGGTTACAAGCACATTCTGCTCTTGTAGGGGACCTGAGTTCAGTTCCTAGGACCTATGTTTCATGGTTCATAACTACCTATAACTCCAGTTCCAGGGGAGCAAGTGCTCTTTTCTGGCCTCTGCAGGCACCTGCACTCATGTACGCATACTTATATACAGGTACATACATGTATATACAATCAGAAAAGATAATAAATACTTTAAAAAGAGGCACAGTAAGAGGAAAGGGTAAAAACAGATATATGAATCAATAAAGAGATTAGTTTTTACAGTATGAGGATCAGGACCATGCCATCCCTGAACAAGGTCTATGTAGTGTGGAGAGCACATGACTTTTAAACATATCTGAGTTTAAACAATCCTCATAGGGCTCTGGATAAGTCTAAAAGAAAGACGTGAAATATCATGCAAACATTGTAAAATGAACTGGATATGTTTCTCTGTAAACGATGAATTGTAATTAGTTATTTTCTATGCATTTCATCTTAATTAACAGAGAGGTTGCAATACCAATTTTAGCTGATTAAAGGGGAGCCTAATTACATATGTGGTTTTAAAACAGGAACAGTTTTGGAGTAGGTAAATATCCAGATTCTAAAGCAGGAGGTGATGTAGATGACATTAACATTTCTAGGCATGGATACCTCTTATTGAGCCTCTGGCTCAGGTAATTGTCCAGGATCAAATTTATATTTTTAAAAGGATATACATATTATATATGTATACATATATATTTTTAAATATTTT
>NW_008348685.1:2147659-2149725 GCF_000622305.1 Nannospalax galili | reverse complement strand
TTTTTTTTTTCATCTTTTTGAGACAGGGTCTCCCTGTAGCCCCAGCTGTCCGGGATTCACCACACAGACCAGGCTGGCCTTGAACTCACAGAGATCTGCCTGCCTCTGCTTCCTGAGTGCTGGGATTAAAGGCATGCGCTACCACACCTGGGCTTAAATTAGGTTTTAACCTTTAAAAAAGATCTCCATTTCATTATTAAAATATACAGTTTCATACAGAAAAATTCATTTTTAATGCAATTGACACTAAGATGTTTGCACATGCGTTTCTAATCTCTATATATCTGATTATTACTAGTCACAGTCGGTTACTTTCTGAGCTCCTTGGCAACTGAGCATGGATATGAAGTCATCAGGTAGATCTCAGTGGTAATGTTTTTCACATATCCTAATTATTAAGGAGCAAATTTTTATGCTTTGAAGAATTCTTTCTTTAAATTTTAAAAAAAATTTAATAATCACATGATTAGAAAAAGTGTTTCATTACAGTTTTAACATATTCAGTAACACACTCCAGAGCAAGGATACATCTCTTTAATTTTTAGGTTCACAGTTATTAACACAGTTATACAATATTGAACTCAGTATAAACCCTGTAAGATATAAAATTGTGAGAGTTTTTACCCTTTAAAGAAGAGCTCCATTTCAAGATATGCGCTGTTTCCTACTTTTTAAAATATTTTTTATTTTTTTAGAAGAAGCATATCATTACAGTTTTAACATGCCCAATAAAAGTTTCCAGAGAAAAGACATTACATTTTTAAAAATATTATTTTTTATTTTGTTTAGAAGAAGCATATCATTACAGCTTTATCATGCCCAATAACAGTTTCCAGAGCAAAGATACAGCTCCTTCAAAAGTGGCTATAAAATTTCTAGGTTTGCTGTTGAATCAATACAGTTATACAATTTTGAGCTCAGTATAAGCCTTGTAAGACATAAAATTGAATGAGTTTTTAACCCTCAAAAAAGTCTCCATTTCATTCTAAAATATACTGTTTCTTACAGAAAGACTCATTGTTTTTGCTACTAACACTGAGATGTTGGTGGTGCATGCGTCTCTAATCTGTATGTATCTGATTATTACTAGTCATAATCACTTACTAAATCACTCTGCTGTCATTATAGCAATAGCTATTGCTACTTTATATTCTTAGGACCTAAGATTGCATGTAGTTTAGGAACTTTGCTTCTGAGAAGAACCAAAATGCTTGGGAAGTACACCTTGAGGAATCATTTTCTCTGTTTGAGGCAAAGTTATAAATAGAAATAATCAGTCTAAAAAATCTGCATAAGAAAATGGATAAGACTATTTCTAGTAATGGTACGTGAGCAAACTACTAACCACTAAGGTTTTAACATGGATATTTACTACTATTAATAGTAGGCATGTAGTGGGTGACATTGCTCCCTCTCTCCGTACCTCCAACCACTCGAGTTCATCTGCTGCTGAAATGCACAGCACCTGGCTAGTTAACACCCCATCTAGCAGCAATCAGTTGTCAATATTCCTTTAGATAAGATTGGGGTCTGCTGTTTATTTTCCCTGTTCTATGCTGGGATACTATCTGGGAGTCCCTTGGGCCACCCAAGCCAACAACTCAAAAGAAAGTATCTCCTATCTGGCATTGTTGCTTGTTGTGTAGCCTTTAGCTATACATATGGACTCTTAAAAATTATATTGGCCCCTTTAACCTTTGGTTATACTTTCGTTTGGGTGTTTAAGGCCATACAGTTGGTCCAGATAAAACCGATTTATTTTTATTCTTAAGGTCGTTTGAGGATCTGTTCCCTAGGGGTCACATGGGCTTGGGAGGAGCCGCTGGCTCCTTTCTTTTACCAGTTCTGTCTATGTGAAGATAAGTCAAAGGTCCTGCTCAACCATGGTTGGCTTCGCTTGGAAGCATGGAAGAAATGAATCCTCTGTTGAGCCTCCTCTTTGTAGACTGGACACTGGTTCAAGTCCATCTTGTGGGGTCTCCTCGGCCTCCTTGATCAAGAGGACAGGTGACCCAGCACCATTACAGGACATTTTGAGAGATGCTCATAGTCCCCTGGAACTAGTC
>NW_008348685.1:2146261-2147452 GCF_000622305.1 Nannospalax galili | reverse complement strand
CTAATAAAAATATTAGGTATGAATAATATGGTTCCCTCTGGTTTTTAAAACTAGCTAGGCATTATTTATCTCTTGCATTGTTTCACCCCTGCATCATGGTTTCCCGAATTAAGGTGCCCCCATTTTCCCCCTTTCTCCCTTAATAATACCCTTCTCTGGGTGTGGTGGCACACCCCTGTAGTCCCAGCACTTGGGAGGCAGAGGCAGGTGGATCTCTGTGAGTTCAAGGCCAGCCTTGTCTACATAGTGAGTTCCAGGAAAGCTGGGGCTACAGGGAGACCCTGCTTTAAAAAGACAAAAAAATACCCTTCTCCTATAGTCCTACGTCTCTTGAGTGGCTTCTTTCCTTTTATCCCCTAGGTTCCTTGTATACCCTTCCATCCCCCCTCCCTTAAACTAACCCAAATTTTATCCATATCTCTTTAATAAGGCCTGTTACCTACTATTCTTCTCCTTCAGGTTATTTCTTTTCCTTTACCTCACTGTTTCCTTACCCTTGTCCTGGTTCCTACAGTTATATCTGTTTGCATACTTATTTCTCAGAGTCTGATCCTAGGATCCACATATGAGGGAGAACATATGTTGATTTTCTTTCTGAGATTGTGTTACTTCACTTAGTATAACAGTTTCTAGTTCCATCCATTTACCTGCAAATTTCATGATTTCATCTTTCTTTACTGCTGAGTAAAACTCCATCGTATATATGAACCACATTTTCATTATCTACTCATCAATTGAGGGACACCTAGGTTGCTTCCATCTCTTAGCTATTGTGAAAAGAGCAGCAACAAACATGGATGTACAAGTGTGTCTGCAATAGGATGAGTTATTTGGGTATATGCCAAGGAGTGCTATAACTGGGTCAAATGGTAGGTTCATTTGTAGTTTTTTAAGAGTTCTCCCCACTGTTTTCCATAGAGGTTGCATGAGTTTGCAATCCCACCAGCAGTGAATGAGTGCTCCCCTTTCTCCACATCCTTTCCAACAT
This sequence comes from Nannospalax galili, assembly GCF_000622305.1. NCBI lineage: Eukaryota > Metazoa > Chordata > Mammalia > Rodentia > Spalacidae > Nannospalax > Nannospalax galili. Next base: position 2,146,464 of record NW_008348685.1, on the reverse strand, counting down.
TTGGTATCATTTGTTCTCTTGATTTTAGTCAGTCTGACTGGGTCGCTTTAAGATGAAATCTTAAAGTGAATTATTAGTGATACTGAACATCTTCTAAGATGCTTCATAGCCATCTTTACTCCTTTTGAGAACTCTCTGTCCAGCTCCTTAGCCCATCTTTTAATTGGGTTGCTTCTTGTCTTGGTTCGCTGTTTTTTTGAGTT
>NW_008348685.1:2145617-2146174 GCF_000622305.1 Nannospalax galili | reverse complement strand
ACAGTTTCAGAGTTTCAGGCTTTACATTGAGGTCTTTGATCCATTTGGAATTGACTTTTGTGCAGGGTGAAAGATAGGGGTTTAGTTTCATTCTTCTACAGGTGGAGATCCAGTTTTGCCAGCGCCATTTGCTGAACATGCTGTCTTTCCTCCAGTTAATGTTCTTGGCCACTTTGTCAAATATCGGGTGGCACAAATTGCATTTGCTCATATTTTGGTCTTCAGTTTTGTTCCATTGGTCTATGGGTCTATTTTTGTGCGACTACCATGTTGTTTTTATGACTATGGCTATGTAATACAGCTTAAAATCTGGTATAGTAATCCCCCCGGCATTGTTTTTAGTGCTTAAGGTTGCTTTGGTTCTCCGAGGTCTTTTGTGCTTCCATATGAATCTTAGGATGGTATTTTCCAGTTCTGTGAAAAATGTCGTGGGGATTTTGATTGACATTGCATTGAATCTATAAATGGCTTTTGGTAGGATGGTCATTTTCACAATATTAATTCTTTCAATCTGTGAGCAATAGAGGTCCTTCTATCTTCTGATGTCTTCCTGAAAC
>NW_008348685.1:2143022-2143941 GCF_000622305.1 Nannospalax galili | reverse complement strand
TTTAGGAGTGTGTTGTTTAATCTCCATGTGTTCATGTAGTGACTAAGGCTTCTTCTGGTGTTGATTGTAAGCTTTATTGCATTGTGGTCTGATAGAATGCATGGAATTATTTCAATCTTTTTGTATTTGTTGAGGTTTGTTTTGTACCCCAGTATATGGTAGATTTTGGAGAAGGTTCCATGGGGTGCTGAGTAGAAAGTATGTCCTTTGGTGCTCGGGTGGACTACTTGGTAGATGTCTGTTAGGTCCGTTTGACCTATATGGTATTGTTTAATTCAGATGTCTCTCTGTTAACTCTCTGCCCTGTTGACCTATCTAATGGAGACAGTGGGGTATTGAAGTCCCGTACTATTAATGAATTGGGATTCATCTGGGTCTTAAAGTCCTGTAGTATTGTTTCTATGAAGTTGGTGCACCAGAATTTGGTGAATATATGTTCATGACTGTAATATCATCTTGTTTTATTGTTCCTCTGATCAGAATGAAGTGGCCCTCTTTATCTCTTCTGATTAGTTTTAGTTTAAAGTCTATTTTCTCAGATATTAGAATTGCTACACCTGCCTTTTTCTCAGTACCATTCGCTTGGTATATGTTTTTTTCCATCCTTTCACTTTGAGATAGTGTCTGCCCTTGAAAGTGAGATGAGTTTCTCGCAGACAACAAAAAGATAGACTTTGCTTCTTAATTCATTCAACTAGCCTGCGTCTTTTGACTGGGAAGTTAAGTCCATTGATATTCAAAGATATAATTGGAAGATATGTATTGGTTGCCATCATTTTGATTACTGTTTGCATTTTTGTCTATTTTTTCTTCCCACAATTATACCTTTATTTACTTTCTTTCTTTGACCCTAGGGTATACTTATTCCTTTCTCCATTCTTGGGGAGTTCAGTCCATTGATATTTAAAGTTATTATTGA
>NW_008348685.1:2127275-2142248 GCF_000622305.1 Nannospalax galili | reverse complement strand
TTGGTAATTGGTGAGGATATATTATTTTGTTTTTTCATGTTATTATTTTTACTCTGTGACTTTGACATGTGGATTTCTTTTGTAGTTTCTGATTCTTGTGTGAGACTCAAGCCTTCCTTTCTTGAGTTTAGGTCTGCTTCTTTTTGTAAGCTTTATGTGCCTTTGTACTTGTTGGGCATGAAAAGCTGGTTGGTGTATGATTCAGGTTCTCTTTTTTTATTTTATATTGGAGTGGCCAAATTGCTTTTGTCTTGCTGCTCAGGAGTTCCCACAGAGGCCCAAGTCAGATGAGGATCAGATGCTCTCAGGCTTTCTCCTGATATCTGGATCCCTCCAGGAAAGATTTTGGCCTGAGGAATTTGGGAGTTGCATTGACCTTGGAGCAGGGCCCAGGAGGGATGCTGGTCTAGGGCAGCTGGTGGCTGTGCCACCCGGAGATGCAAAGGGAGATGGGGGCAGGAAGAGGCCCCAAGGGCTCCTGGGGACTGTACTGAAGAGCTGGATTGGTCTGGATGCAAAGGATTAGGAAGCCGTAAGATCAGTGCTGAGGTCCAGGAAAGAGGCTGGTGAGTTGTGCAGCCCAGAGAAGCAGAGGGAGGTGAGGGTGGGATCAGGCCTAGAGGCTCCTGGGGACCTTGAGAAGGAACTGGGTCCACCTGGATGCAAGGGATCAGGAAGCAGTCATGGCCCCGGGCAGTGGTGGCCCCGGGCTGACAGTTCAGCCCCAGTGCCCAGGAAACAGGCTGGTGGGCCATGCAGCCCAAGGAAACAGAGGGAGGTGAGCCCGGGGCCAGGCCCTGTGTGCTCCTGGGGACCTCCAGAAGAAACTTGGTTGGTCTGGATGCAAAGGATGAGAAAGCAGTGATGGTTTCCCTGGTGTCTGGGTCACCCAGACAAGGAATGGGACAGGATCCAGGCTAGGAGGAGAGACTGTCGGGGAAGATGGGAGGGTGAATGAGGTTGGGGAAAGTCAAGGCACGGATGGCCCGATAGACTTACCTGGAGAGTGGCAGGCGGTTGTGCAGGTCCAGGGAAGCAGAAGGAGGTCTTTTTTTTTTTTTGGGTCTTTTTGAGTCAGGGACTCACTATGTAGACCAGGCTGGCCTTGAACTCATAGAGATTGGCCTGCCTCTGCCTCCCGGTGGGAAGTCTATTATTTTTACTTCATGTGTATGTGTGTGTTGCCTACATGTAGGTAACTGCACTTGTGTAGTGCAGTGCCCCCAGAGGACACAAGAGGCTGTCGGATCCCCTGGAACTGGAGTTATGGACAGTTGTTAGCTGCCATGAGGGTGCTGGGATTCCAACCAGATCTTCTGCAAGAACAGTCAGTGTTCTTAACTGCTGAGCAATCTCTCCAGTCACCCTTCCCCCCCCTTTTTTTAGACAGGGTCTCATGTAGACCAGGCTGGTCTCAAACTCATGATGTAGTAAAGGATAACCTTGAACTTCTGGTTCTCCTGCTTTCAGTTCCCCATTGCTGGGATTCTAGGCATGTGCCACCACACTTAGTTTATGTAGTGCCAAGATCTAGCCTAGGACTTTGTGCATGCTAGGCAAGCAGTCTAACAACTGAACTATATTCCAGTCCTAGGCTCTGTTCTTAAACCAGCCTGCTATGAATTTTTAAATGTATAATTTAGAATATATGTGTTATGATATTACAACTACTTTGAATGAAAGAAGAAATATTGGTGGGTGAATTATACTTCTGCATTAAAATAATTAAAAAAATGTTCCTCCATTAGAGATTTGAATGAATCATCATTTTCACTTACAGTCTAAGGAGGATAGTAAAAAATTCACTTTGGAAAGCAAGGGACGGCAGTATTACTATCAAACAAAGTAGAATTTAAGGAAAAGGTGTTAAATGAATCCCAAAGTGTTGTTTAATGTACACAAGGAAGAATATATTCTGGAGTTAATTGGAAAACATTTTAAACCTCCTGAAGATTAGCTCCATGAATCCCAGGTGTCCACAGAGGACTCAAGGGTAAGAAGTCCTGATTTTAATGATTTCAGTTTTATTTTCACAGATCTTTACTTCCCCCCATATATATGTTCTTTACAATGTGACTTTACAGTTCTTTTTATTAAGAGGATGGAGTCTTTGAATCTAGGTTGAATTTGTGACTTCTTTAATAAACAAAATGTATTAGAGATGATTGTTTTCAGTTCCCAGGATAGACCAGACTGAGAAAAACACGTTATTTAGTAATTATATTTATTCACTCATTTTGTGTGTACGTGTATATGCGTGCAGGCATACACTTGCTATAGCATGCAAGTGTGGAGGTCAGAGGACAACTTTTGGGAGTTGGTTCTCTCTGTCCACAAAGTGAGTCTAGAGGCTCGAACTTGCTGTCAAGCCTGATGACCACAGCCTGAGGAAAAGCACTGGAGGTTGTCCTCTGACCTCCACAGGCATGTGCATATATGTACTTGCACACACATGCACATATGCATATTTCACCTACATGCACAGGAACATGCACCCCACCTTCCCAATTATTTTACAAGGAGAGTTCAGTAAGGCAATTAGCGATAAAGCCAGGTGCAAAACTCAGTGCTTTAAAATCAACAATCATCAGAAAACACAAATTTTATTTTTTTAATATTTTATTTACTATTTTAAGTTTATGTGTATGAGTGTATAGCCTGCGTGTGGGTAAGTGCACCCATGTCGTGCAATGCCTGCGGAGGACAGAAGAGGCCATCTGATCCCCTGGAACTGGAGTTGTTAGCTGCCATGTGGGTGCTGGGATTCGAACTTTTGTGTTCTGCAAGAACAACCAGTGTTCTTACCACTGAGCCATCTTTCCAGCCCCAGAAAAGCACAATTTTAGAAAGGAAGTACAAGACTAAATATTTAAGAATAAATGAAGTATGTGGGCATATATAAACAAAATTGTAAAACTTTACTGAGGGACTTGAAGGAAAACTCCAGTACATGGTAAGGCACACCACATTCTTGGATGGCATGACTCAATGATTCAGCCATTTCAAGTCTAGTAAAAACATCAAGTTTTAAAGTAGGCAATATAATTCTAAGGCCACCTGGGAAGCTTAATAAATGGATGAGGAAAATTTGGAAAATTGAGGGGTGACATATACAGCTAGAAAGAAAGATTTATGATTAAAGCAGCATGATTCTTCTGTAGAAATAAAAATAGTCCTCTAACAGGCTTAAATACATACATTTGATATAGGATTAAGTTGTCATTTAAATGTACTTATATTTCTACTTAGGTTATAAAGATGCAAAATACATCATTCCCACACAAACAATGAGAAAAACAGAAAGTAAATGATGAAAATTATGACTTTTGTTGAATCCATGAAAGATGAGGTTTGTGATGCAGTCACATAAGCCAATTCAGGAGAGATGGCCTCCATGTAGGTATGCAACCTGACTCAGCCTCGCAGGGGTGGGGGGGCATCATCATTCATATGGGCGAGGAGAAAACAGCTCAGTACAAAACACTGCTGAAATCCACATGTGGGTTAGTGTAAATCTGGAATAGCTCAGGTAGCAGAGCAGTTCACACCCAGCCTCAAACTCTGTTCACCAGATTTTCCATAGTATTCACCAGAAATATTGGAGGCAGAGCTGGCATGTCATTGTACAGGTAGTTAGGGGCCCATCAGTGGTGCTGGAACACAAAATGTCATGCACCTCCCTGTCTTCTTCTCTTACAGGAACCCAAAGCCATAAGCCAGTGGGGTAGGACAACAAAATCACACTCTCAGAGCTCAGAGTGGTTTAAAATGTGGAAGGTCTAGGAAGGCACAAAGCCTTGCTCATTTCTTCCAGTTTTTTTTCCTGGAACATTTTCCCGTAAACAACTGATTAAAGTCTTAGGTCTCTGAATGACCAAGTCTATTGCTTTTAGTACAGACTGACAAAAGTGCAAAGTTCAATATGTGCATGAGAAACATTGAATAAAACTGAACATCCACTTATGGTAAAAATTCTCAGCAAACTACAACTTTCTCAGCCGGATAAAGAGCATCTAAGAACCTACAGCTAGCATCATACTTAATGTTGAGAGGGTGAATCTATAAATGGTGGCACATGCACACAATAGGATATGGCTTCTGGTACATTCAACAACGTGGTTGAATCTCTAAAGCACTATCCTACATGAAAAAAGGCAGTTTCAAAAGGTTATCTGTATATAGGGTCATATTATGGTGATATTTGAGAAAAGGCAAAACTGTAGGCAAAGAAAGGATCAGTGGTGGCCAGGGCCTGCCAGTTGGGGTTGGGGTTCAACTATAAAGAAGCACAAAGGAACTTTTTGGGATGATGAAGATACTTTGTTTACATGTCTTGATTGTGCTAGTGACTGCATGATTGTACCTATTTTTCAAAACTCAATACCTTAAAAAGGATGATTTTTTTTTCTCTATGTGAATCATATCTCAAGGAATCTGATTTTAAACAATGGTTCAGAAAGAAAGTATTGTGCTTATCAACAATGCTGAAATATTGGTAAAGCATTTGGATAAAATTAACTGATTCCTTCCATTACATAATAAGGTAAATTCTAAATGGGATATGATATATATATGAATGAAAGAAGCTATAAAACACCTAGACGAGCCAGGCATGGTGGTGCATGCTTTTAATCCCAGCACTAGGGAGGCAGGTGGATCTCTGTGACTTTGAGGCTAGCCTGGTCTATATAGCGAGTTTCAGGCCATCTGGGGCTACAGGGAGACCCTATCTGAAAAAGACCACCCCCCAAAAAAAACCCCTAGAAGCAGAAGATATAGATGATGAATACATAGGCTATGAAAACATAAAGTGAACATGGTTACAACAATGGTTATCAAAAGGTAACGGGCACACACCCTTGAGAAGGGACCTGCTATAGGCTGCCCCTCTTCTCTATAGTTGGAATGACAGTTACATGGACATTTGCTTTATAACTGCTCATCACACTGCAGCCTTCTGTGATTGTCATATTCTACAATAGAAAAAGAAAGCAAATGTGGGGTCCAGTGATGAGTTCCTGCATTTCACACATAGGAGAGTTTAGACATAGGCTACTCCATTGCTGAAGATCAATTTCTCCCATTTCCCAGTTCCTACCCAGCACCTACCAGCCAAAGCAGTCACATGATTTATGTGTGTTAACGGACTCTGAACTTTTTACCCTCCTTCTCTGAGCTTTTTAAACCAAGGGCAATTAAAAGAACCCTGTTGCAGCTATGTTTAGTAACAATATAGATGAAGTCTGACTTGGAGTTGAGAAAGGCAGAAATCATGAAGAAAGGGTTGATATCTTTTTTTTTTTTTTTTCGGTCTTTTTGAGTCAGGGTCTCCCTGTAGCCCCAGCTGGCCTGGAATTTACTATGTAGACCAGGCTGACCTTGAAGTCAGAGATCCTCCTGCCTCTGCTGGGACTAAAGGTGTGTGCCACCATGTCCGCAAGGGTTGATAGCTTAATCATAGTAATGGAAATACCTGGTAATGAGATTAGGAATGACTTTTACTTTTTTTGGGGGGGGGTTAGTTTTTTGAAACAGGTTCTCTGTAACCAAAGCTGGCCTCAAATTTGCTATGTAGCTGAGGATGACTCTGAACTTCTGGTCCTCTCTGCCTCCATCTCTAAAGTACTCGGACTACTGGTGTGTACCACTGCTCCTGGCATAGTGTGGGTGGCTTGTGATTTTACTTAATGTGTTTTTCTATAATTTTATCTTTTCTTCCCCCCCTCCTCCCCACTCCTTCTTTCCCTCCTCCTTCCCCCCTTCGTCATCCTCCTCCCTCTCGTCATCCTCCTCCTGCTCCTCCTCTTCCTTCCCCTCCTTGTCTTCCTCCTCCTCCTCCTTCCCCTCCTCGTCTTCCTCCTCCTCCTTTCCTTTTCCTTCCCCTCCTCCTCCTCCCTCCTCCTTCCTCCTCCTTGCCCTCTCCTTCCTCCTCTTCTCTCCCTTGTCCTCATCCTGACATGATCTCACTATGTTTCTCAGCATGTCCTGGACCTCTGGACTCTCCTGATTAGTAGGATTATAAACATGTGCCCCCAATGCCAAATTTATATTTTTGAAATTTTCTAGATAGAATAGATACTACCTAGGTAATTAGAGAAAGCAGTAAACTTAAAAATAAGGGCCAATGAGATGATTCAGTAAAACCTCTTGTCACGAAGCCTCACAACCTGAGTTTGAGTCCTGAAACCCACGGTGGGAAGAGGGAACTGATTTCTGAAAGTTGTCCATTGACCTCTACTTGTGCGCTGTGGCAAACACTTGTGGACACACACACACATCCCAACATCCCCTACTAAATAAATGAATAAATGTAATAAAACATTTGAAAAGTATTTAAAAACACATCTCATTTTGAGGCTGGTGAACAGAAGCAGAGTTGGAAGAATGTGGCTAGCCTACAAGCAGCGTGTGTTTTGGGTTCTCCTTACCCTGAGTTTCACATACAACCTGAGGTTTTATAGGGCATAGAAAACTCAGGGGACAGCGGTTGAAATTACATTAAATGGATGATGGTGAAGATGTGATTACATGATAGTGTTGAAATGAGCTGAGACTGTGGCACAGGCCATACTTAGGTGTGAAACTTGTAATGTGAGCAAAACTTTTTTGACACAGTCTTGTTCAACACAGATATTAAAGTCCAAAGAAGGTTTGACACAGGGCAGGGGACAGATGGAAAACAAGTGGCACCCCTCAGGTAGGTCAGAGAAGTGAGAGACTCTCCTGTGCATCCCACCCTGTGTTTAAAATGAGAGATAAAGCCTGGTGTGGTGGCGCACACCTTTAATCCCAGCACTCGGGAGGCAGAGGCAGGTGGATCTCTGAGTTCAAGGCCAGCCTGGCCTACATAGCTAGTTCCAGACCAGCTGGGGCTACAGGGAGACCCAGTCTCAAAAAGACCCCCAAAAAGAGAGAGATTAAAAAAAGAGAGAGGTAAAGAGAGCTCGTCTTTTTGGAATTTATACTTGAGGCTGGTGGCCAGGCACATCTTTGAAAAAGCTCTCTGTTCTGAGGAGGGACAGGTCAAGGTGAAAATTTTAAATGCAACATTTCCGGGATGATTTGTTTACCCTTAAACCAACTGAGCTAACCGTCCCTGTTGGTAGACGGGAAGACCACCACTTACTGAAATGTATGATGTCTATATCCCTAAATCCTTAGCTTAACTTTACTTGTTGCTCTCCTCTCACATTCTACCACACAGCTTGCATGGCTCAGGGCCTTCCATAGGCTTCTCTTCTTGGCTTGCAAAGCCATGCCAAACTAGTTGTAGTTCTCTGAAAACGTGGCATGCTGTTTCATGCTTTCAGGCCTTTAGAGTCTTGCCATTGTGGTCAGATACCATCACGCACCAGACACTGCTGAAAAGTGCCATTTCCTCCTCATAAGTTCCCTGTTTTATATGTTGGAATATTGTCTTCACTTTATAAAACAGAAACATGACGATCAAAGAAACAAAACAATTTGCCTAGGATCATAACAGCTAGATAGTGGCAGAGTAAGAATTTGAATTCAGGTTTGACTCTGTAGTTAAAGTAAGTTAGTTTTAAAATTTCATGTATTTATTTATATTTTATATGTATGAATGTTTTGCCTGCATGTAAGTCCACACATATTGTGCAGAGCCCACAGAGACCAGAAGAGGGCATTGGATCCCCTGGGACTGGAGTTAAGGATGGTTGCTAGCTGCCATGTGGGTGCTGGGAATGAACCTGGGTCCTCTGGAAGAGCAACCAGTGCTCTTAACTTCTGAGCCATCTCTCCAGCCCCTGAGTTAGTTTTTTTAAAAATTGTGGTAAAGCCGGGTGTGGTGGCGCATGCCTTTAATCCCAGCATTTGGGAGGCAGAGGCAGGCAGATCTCTGAGTTCAAGGCCAGCCTGGTCTACATAGTAAGTTCCAGGCCAAATGGGGCTACAGGGAGACCCTGTCTCAAAAAAAATAAATAAATAAGGGGCTGGAGAGATGGCTCAGCAATTAAGAACACTGGTTGTTCTTGCAGAAGACCCAGTTCGAATCCCAGCACCCACATGGCAGCCAGTAACTGCCCATAACTCCAGTCCCAGGGGTTCTAAGAGCCTCTTCTGACCTCCACGGGCATTGCACGACACAGGTGCACTTACCTACATGCAGGCAATACATGCATACAGATAAAATAAAAAATATGGGGGCTGGAGAGATGGCTCAGTGGTTAAGATCACTGGCAGCTAACAACTTTCCATAACTCCAGTTCCAGGGAATCTGACAGCCTCTTCTGTCCTCCAAGGGCATTGCACAACATGGGTGTACTTATCTACATGCAAGCAATACATGCATACACATAAAATAAAAATAAATAAAATATTAAAAATAAAATTAAATTAAAAGTTTTTTAAAGTTTAAATAAATAAACAAGACAAACTACAAAAAAGAATTTCTGTCTGGGCATGGTGGCAAAAACCTTTAATCCCAGCACTCAAAAGGCAGAGGCAGGCAGATCTCTACAGGTGGGGGCCCTGTTTCAAATATTTTGCTATTCTGACCCTATGTGTACAAGTGCATTGCCTGTATGTATGTGAGTGCACCCGTGTTGTACAATGCTGCGGAGGTCAGAAGAGGACTTCGGATTCCCCTGGAACTGGAGTTAAGGATGGTTTGTAGCTGCCATGTGGGGTTTTGGGACTCAAACCCCGGTCCTCTGCAAGAGCAGTCAGCGCTCTTAACCGCTGAGCCATCTCTCCAGCCCCCAGAATGTCTTTTTAAAGGCTGAATTCTACTGTATTGTTTTTGCATTATGTTTCCCCCACATTCATCCACTGATGGGTATTGCTGCTGTCTATCTTTTGGCTGTTGTGAATAATGCTGCTTTGAATGTGGGTTTGCAAATATCTGAGTAGGTGTTTCAGTGGGGGTATTTGCTTGGAAATGAGATTTCTGAGTCACACGGTAATTTATTCCCTCCTTCCCTACCCGCTCTGTCCCCTGCTGCTTTCCTTCCTTCCCCTCTGTTGTTTTTGACCTCCATACTGTTTTCCCTGGTGGTCGCACCATTTACATTCCCACCAACAGTGCACATGCTGCATCTCCTTCTGTCCTGGACAGCCCCTGCTGCTTACTTTTCAGTAACAGCCATCATGATGGTGCAGAGCAGGATCTCACTGTGGTTCTGATGTGTTTTCTGACTGCTGAGTAAAGTTGTGTAAAAAGTGTGTAAAAAGCCTGAATTCCCAACCTTGGCTTATTTAAAATTTTAATGATGTTTTATTTTTACTGAAGAAATCAATATGTCTAGTGTCAAATGCTGGTCTTCGTTGTGCTTAGGTTTTTTTCTTAGAATAATGGAGAAACAGAGATATTTATCATATGTACCATTATCAAAAGTGGAATATTAAAAATTGGTTTCCTGTTTCAAGAAAAATGAAGATAGCACTTAAAGAAAAAGAACAGTTTTAAGCAAACAGTGCTGGAGACTGAAGCCAGGGTCTTATGCGTGTTAGACAAACATTCTAACATGGAGCTATACCCTCTAGCTCTTGGAAATAGTTCCAAACTCATAAATTGTAAGAAGAGCATTGTATTGTTTTTCTTGTTGCTTTGACCAAATACCTGACATGACACAACTTAAGGGAGGCAGAGTTTATTTTAGCTCACAGTTTGAGAGTATACAGTCCATCATGATGGGGAAGGCATGATGGCAGATGGCTCCATGGTGGCAGGAGAGTGTAACTGAGACTCATTACCTCATATTTGGTGCAACAGGAAGCAGAGAGGAAGTGGGGCCAGACTATAAGATCTCAAGGCCCATATCTACTTCCTCCAGTGGGGCTCTACCTCCTAAAGGTTCCAGAACCTTAAAAAACAGCACTACCAGCTGGGGCCTAGTGTTCAAGCATATGAGCCAACGGGGGACATTCACATTCAAACCGCAGAAAGAATACAGAACTCTGGCAAATCCTTCATAGAGAGATCTCATTAAAGTTCCGTTAATTGTTCCAGTGATTCTCCTGTGGGCCAGGGTCCCATTCAAGTGCGTGCATTGCAGCCAGCTGCCCTGTCTCTAGTTTCTTTCAGCCGGGAGCAGGTCCTCAGTCTTTCCCTGACTTTCAAAAGCTAGACGTAGGTGAAGATTGAAGGGTAGTCATTTTTCAGACTGCTTCTGTTTGGTTTGGCTCCATTTCCTCAAGGTGAGGTCAAGTGTTTTGGCTGGGGTGATGCAGATGCTTTTTCTAAGTAGAATGTTATGGCTATCTGGTTACTGTGCTTTTAATTTTGATCACTTATTAGACTGGTATCTGTCTCCATTCTAAAGTCACACTTCCTCTTTTTTGACAGGGTCTCCCTAGACACAGCTCACCCGGAAGTCATGATGTGAACCAGGGTGGCCTTGAGCTCATAGAGATCTACCTGCTTCTGCCTTCTGAGGGCTGGGATTAATGGTACATGCCACCACACCCAGCATTTTTTCTCAAAATATTTTTATGTATTATTATTTTTTATTTATTTTTTTGTGTTTTTGAGTCAGCGTCTCCCTGTAGCCCCAGCAGTCCTGGAAATCACCATGTAGAACAGGCTGGCCTTGACCTCACAGAGATCCACCTGCCTCTGCCTCCCAAGTGCTGGGCTTAAAGGCATGCACCACCATGCCCAGCTTTATTTATTCTTTTTATTTTATGTGTATGAGTATATTGCTTGCATGTATGTATGTAAGTGTACCCATGTTGTGCAGTGCCCACGGAGGTCAGAAGAGGATACCGTTTAGTTCCCCTGGAACTGGGTTATAGATGGCTGTTAGATGTCAGTTCTGGGAACTGAACCCAGGTCCTCTGGAAGAGCAGCCAGTGCTCTTAACTGATGAGCCATCTCTCAAGCTCCTAAAGTCACTCTTTATTTGCTTTGTAGTTAATAAGTATCTTGTGAGGAGAGACTTTGACATGATGTGGATATCTCTTTGCTCATTAACCTGTCACTTTCTAGAGTCTTAGCATCCATTAGATGCTTCTTGATTAAATTAATTACCACTATCATGGGTTCCATTAGTGGTCAATAGATTATAAAATGCTACTGTATTTATTTGTGTGATGTTAGTGTGTATGGTATATGTGCATGTTTGTGCGTGGATATGTACATGTCTGTGTGAGTGTGGAGGTTGGAGGAGGATGTTAAGTGTCTGCTTTATTATCTCTTGAGATAGCATCTCTCTTTGAACCTAGAGTTAGGCTGGCAGCCAGCAGGCCCCAGCGATTCTCTCCCTGTCTCCCACCCTGCCACAGCGCTGGGGCTACAGCTTTGGGTGAAGCTACTCTTGGCTTTTTTTTTTTTTTTTTCTTTTAGAGACAGGATCTCCCTGCAACCCCAACTGACCTGGAACTCACTATGTAGACCAGGCTGGCTTCAAGGTCACAGAGACTTGCCTGCTAAGTGCTGGTATTAAAGGCGTGAACATTGTTGAGAAAGGAGGCTACACTGATCTTTATATTGCAGGATTGTTGGGCTTACATCTCTTCCCACACTCAAGGGCTTGCCAGCGTGGGAGGTCTTTCTGCAGAAGGAGAAGAGTTTTTACATATTGCTCCTTAATGGTAACAGAAGTGAGACTTTTGTTTGAGAAGAACTAGGTTTAGACTACACCATATGGCACTGAGAGGTGTTCATCACTACAGCCTCTAACGGCTGAACTCAAAATAGCCCATATTTCTGCACTGATGGAGAATTAGCCACTGAGTGCCAGGAAATACCCATTGTAGCAGCTCTTCAGCCATGTAATTTAAAATAATTACTAATTAAGTGAAAATAAAATAGAGTCCATAATAACAATAATAACCACTGTAGCATTGGTCATTACCCAAGTACTGTTTGTTGGAGCGTTACCTAGGGGAAGATCACTTGTGAAAGAAGGAACTACAGAGAGAGCTGGTGGCTGGTTCTTGCTGAGTAAGGCAGGGGAATGGCTTCAGGGCGCTTGGCGGCCAGACCTCATTTTATATTCCATCTATATTACTTCTCATGTGGTTTCAAGGAATTTGTTCACTACTGTAGAAGGCAGCATTCCATTGAAAACCAAGGAAAAGGAACAGCTGCTTGGCTCGTGTTGGTGAATTTATTTCCACACGGGAAATGGCTCAAGCAATCACTGGGCCTGTGATGAGCATCACTGTGACACACACTCAGAGACGGTGAAGTCCTTTGGCAAAGGGACCTTGGAGTGTATGTGTCAGTGTTGAGTGGCTTTGAGTGGGTACATGGAACAGTTTCAGAGAAGAGGCTTCTCAGAGTAGCTAGGAAGGCAAATGGCACAGGAGATATAGGTGATAGGTAGATGGAGGGATGGGCAGGGGGTAGGGGTGGGGTAGAGGGTTAGAGGGGTGCAGCTCCAGCTTACAAGAGCCTGAGGGAAACTTTGAGAAAGTGCTGAGACCTGAAATCAAAGGAGGGTGTGGCCAGGCAATTGATGGATGAATATTCCAGGCAAAGGCATAGGTGTGGGCAGAGGCCCCGAGTGAGTGTAAACCTGGTTGATTTGAGGGGCTAAAGCAGTTAGAGTGTGTGGAGAAGCATAGGGTGAGGGAGACTATGTCACAGGTACAAATGGGGTGGCCAAGTTTAGGGCCAGAAAGGCTTGGAGAGGAGTCCAGATTTCATTCAAGTGTAGCAGGAAGCTTCAGAGCAGGAAGTGGTAGCCCTGCTTTCTGTCTGTAAAAGCTCATTTTTGTTGCTGATGGGGAACAGCTTGTGGGGAGCAGGGCCTGAGCATACAGAAAACCAGGTAGGCCGTGACTAAGGGGTAAGAGAGGAAGGTTGCTTGGGCCAGGGGGATGGCAGAGAACGAGGGGATGTAGAACGTGGACTGATGGACACTCATTTAGGCAAAGGCCCTGCAGTGGTCAGTGGGGAGGAGTCAGGGCGAGTTCCTAGATCACTGGCTGAGCCCTAGAGCCAACAGTGCAGCATACCAGGACGGGGCGTATCAGAGGACAGCTTAATCTGAAGATTAGAGTCTGAAAATTGTTAACTGTTGTTATAGAACCTCAGCCTTCTCAATCTTAAGTGCACTGGTTAACTACCTGTTGTACAACCAACATCATGTCCATCTCCAGAACTTTAGCATCTGAGCCAACCGAAACTTTGCTCTTTAAAGCACTAATTTCCCATCCTCCTACCCAGTCCCTGTCAATCACCCTTCTATAGTCTGTTCCTAGGAGTTTGGCTGGTTCAGATGCCTCGTAGAAGTGGAATCACTGTTGGATATATCAGGATATTAGAAGAGGCTTAAAAAAACATTTTAATTTATTATTATGTGTATGTGTTTGTGTGTTGTATGCATATGCACATGCTATCACATGTATGTGAAGGTCTGAGGATAACTTTGCAGTCATTTCTCTCCTTCCACAGTCACATAGGTTCTGGGGATCAAACTCAGGTGGTCAGGATTGTAAAGCAAGTGTTTTACCCGCTGAGCCGTCTTGCTGGTCCATGACATGGCCTTCTGTTTAGTTTGAATCTACTGGCCAAGGTGTACAACGAACTCACAAATAACTCACCCTACCATGCTGTGCTTAAGGCTTTCTGTTCCTCTCAGCATGGCCATGATTTGAGGGTTTGAACATTTAGGCACGGACTCACTTCTAGTAAGCAAATGGCAATCTGCAAATTTCCTCCCCCTACCCCCTGTCCTTTTTTTTTTTTTTTTAAATTAAGATAGTCTCCTGTATCTCATGTAGCCTAGGCTGGCCTCAGCTTGCCATGAAGCTGAGGATGGCCTTTACCCTCTGAGCTTCCTGCCTCAGTGTTAGGACTGTAGGATGGTTTACCACATCCAGCTCCCCTTTCTAATCCATATTGTCACCCAGGTCATGTCCTTCTAGTTGAAATTAAGGGAGACTACCTAATAGAAGCTGCAAATAAGTGTGGTGGTGGGAAGCATCAGAAATGGGGAGCTTAACTTTATTTTCTGGAAGGTGTTTCTTTTGAAGTCAAATTGATTTGATGATCTTTAGAATGAATTGAAGGCATTGTGTTTGTTTTTCCTTTTTTTTTTTGTAACAAAGGGAACAGTTTTAAAGCACTTTTCAATTTCTCTCTGAGCCTCCTTTCGTTTCCTGATTTCTTTCCTCCTAATGAGCTAACATAAACCAGTTTTCTGTCTTCTGTTATTCTTCAAAGCTGTCGATTTACCCTGAACAGAACAGAGGCAAAGATGTTATTAAAATAAAATAACTTCCAATTGAGCTGCTAATAAATGCTGAAATGCACCCACATCTCCCCTATTGATTATCTCCTGCCGACAGAGGCAAACACAAGCTTGTAAGGCACTCTGCCTGTGGAAGGGAAAGATTTAATTAGATGAAAACCGAATGAGCTGGAAGATCTACCTCGCATGGCCATCTAACGATTGCGATTCATAATTGGCTCTTTGAGATGCCCCTGTCTCGAGCGTTTTTCACTTAAAAAGTTCCCTACAGTGCATTAAGATGAGCACATCTTTAGTAAATTTTCCCCTGAGCATTTTCCCAGCTCGAGGTTGTGGACTAGAATGAGCCCTGTCAGACCATAAATCACGTGTAATGGAACATCTTGGAATTGAGAATTAGCAAACAAGAGCAGGGAGATCCATTCCTCTGTGACTCAGGCCTGTCTCTAGATGTTGAAGAAGGGAGAAAGGCGCCGATGGAACAGGTATGGAAAGGCCCATAAATTCCAAGAGCAGAATTCTCCAGAACTCACCGGCTCTGTTAACTGTCTCCATTTAAAGTTTAGTGTCTGGCAAGTACGCTGACATTTAGTGATGGGAGTGCATTAAAAAGTTGGTATTCACTGCGCCAGGAATGTTTCAAGCTCCTATCAGATGTGAAGCTTTTCATGATGGTGTGTGTGTGTGTGTGAAAAGGTCTCCCTTTCTTGCCTAGACTCATTTTTGAGCTCAGACTGGCCTGAAACTTGTAACCCTCCTTTCTTCCCCCTCCAACTTCTCCCATGTGTCCTCACTTCCTCTCAATTTC
>NW_008348685.1:2102513-2127191 GCF_000622305.1 Nannospalax galili | reverse complement strand
TGGGTGGGTGGGGGAGCATGTGGACTCTGCCTGTGGCAGCCATTTTTCCCGTGAAACCCCAAGCATGTCATTAACCTATGAAGGCTTGTTTATCTCATTGGCACTTGAGGATGTGTGTTGTGCCTGTCTTGCTGGTTGGTTACAAAGACTAAGACAATGTAAGTGAAGCTTTTCCCACAGTGATTGGGCCCATGTGTGCACTGACTGGTTGGCACCTCTGAGTAATAGCTGCTTACCATCCAGAAACAGGTTCTGAGGTGACATCACTTCTGTTTCATAGCGTCTTGGCCAGCGCTTTACACTTCTGCTCCATAAAAATATTTCTTGGGGTCAGAGAGATGGCTCAGTGATTAGGACACTTGGTACTCTTGCAGAGGACCTGGGTTCAGTTCCCAGCACCCTCACTGTGCAGCTCACAACTGCCTGTACCTTCAGTTCCAGAGCATCTAATGCCTCTTCTCACATACATGGGCGTTGCATGCACATGTTATACATGCACTCAGGAACATATACATAAAATGAATAGATAAAGGAAACATCAGTGCCCCAAGATGTTGATGTTCTCAGACATTTGGCTGGGATTTCAGTCACTTCCCAAATACCTGTTTAAAAATCTTGAATTATTTTTAGAATAACCTTTTAAAAATTATATAAAAGTAACAGAAAAAAGGTAACAACAGTTCAGTGGTGTGGATGGTTGTCAAGAGGGTGGCTGTGGGAGCTAGAGGACCTGGTGCTTAGTTCCTCTTCCTCTTATTAATCCAATAACTGGGCTGTAAGAAGAGTGCATGAGTTATTACTGGGGATAGGGTCGAGTACAAAATATATGCTCTATAAACATTAATCAGTATTAACTAAAATGTAGACCCTCTCCAAGAAAAACAGACACTTATTCTCATGACCCTGACATAACCATTGTAAGTTTTTATAAAGTACATATTATGTGAGGAGCAGTGCTAGGCATTGTGGGACATATATTAGTACTCTGTTTATTGAGCTTTTAATACTCCCAGGCACAGTGTCCGTGCTGTGCACATAATGCCTCGTTTTCTTTGCACAAGTCCTCCAACATAGGTTGTCAATCTCTTCCTCCCGCCCTTCCTCATCCTCTTCTTCCTATTTCTCCTCCTCCACTACTCCCTCCTCTTTCTCCCCTACCTCCTCCTCCTTTGAGAGGAGTAAATAGGCTCGGTGGGATTAGGCCATTCCCCCAGTGGCATGCAGGTGAAAGTGATGGAGCTCAGATCACAGGTTGGTCTCAGTGGCTTCAAAGTGATCTGTCATTCATGTGTCACCTTACAAGCCTGGTACTGAATTAAGACCAGGAAGCCCATATGAGTAAAGAAGCATGGCCTGGATTGACTCCATGGTTTGACTGCAGCTCTGATAATCAGGGTTCAGGATACTTCTTGACACAGTGATTTGGACATTAAATCAAAGCCAGAGTGTGAAATGAGGCCCTTCTGTCACCACGAGCTGCATATTAGCCACTCAAGAAACTCCAATGGGGTATTCTAAGAAGACTCTGTTGAGTGCCTATCACTTTAGACCCAGTTCTTCATGTCTTCTCACATTGAATTTATGTGACACTGAGGATATATATTTTTCTTTATTATCTGACTCCCTCCTTATAAAAATAGTGAGGTGAGTTTGTTCTTTTTTTTTTTAAAGTTTTCTTTTTATTCCTTCTTGCCCCTCCCTCCCTCCCTCCCTCCCTCTCTGAGAGAGGGTCTCACTATGTGTATCCCTGGCTGGCCTAGAACTCACTATATAGACCAGGTTGGTCTCAAACACACAGAGTTCTGCCTCCTGAGCTCTGGGATTAACTCTCTCTCTCTCTCTCTCTCTCTCTCTCTCTCTCTCTCTCTTTCTCCTTGTTTTTCAAGTGGAATTTCTAGTTAAATGGAACAGATAAACAATGTCAGGGAAAATATCTTTTACAAGTTGTGACAGGATTTATCCCTCCAGAAATGAGGAGATAAAGGTTGCATAAATATTTAATTTTACTGTGCATGTTAATGCAACTATTGGGCACACTCGGTCCCCAAGCAAATTAGTTGTCACAGAATGAGGATCAGAGGCACATAGTGTGCATGGCGTGTATTCATTAAAGTGTTATTTACAATAGGCAAAAAAGGAAATAATCTAAATGTCCATCAAATGAAGGAAGGATAAAAATATGGCAGCTATACACAATGCAATACTATTCAACATAAAAGAAGAGGAGGTGTTGTCATTTGTACCAGCGTGGATGAAACCAAAAGTCGTTCTGTTGAGTTCAGTAAGCCAGGCACAGGAGGCATACACTGCATTATCTCACATCTGGATTGTAAAGTTGATCTCATAGACATTAAGAGTAGACTGGTAGGAGCTGGAGAGATGGCTCAGCAGTTAAGAGCACTGGCTGCTCTTGCGGAGGACCCAGGTTCAGTTCCCAGCACCCATGTGGCAGCTAATGACTATCTGTAACTCCAGTTCCAGGGGTTCCCATGTCCTCTTCTGGCCTCCTTGGGCACTGCAAGCACAGGTGCACTTACATACATGCAGGTACATACATACACATAAAATAAAAATAATAAATAAAAGATAAAAGGGAATTTTGACTCAGACACATGACAAAAACATTATACGAAGACAGAGGTAGCAAATGGAGTGATGGGACCACAAACCATGGCAAACACTAGAAAGATTCTTCCCTAGAGCCTTTGGGGGAATGTGGTCCAGCAATGGCTTGTGTGCACATCTAGCTTCCAGCTCTGTGACACTACATATTTATTTATTTATTTATCTAATTTATTAATTAATGTATTATTTATGTATTTTTAAATTTATTTTTTATGTGTATGAATGTTATGCCTGTGTGTGTGCCTGTGTCATGTAATGCTCACGGAGGACAGAAGAGGGTGTCGGATTCCCTAGAACTGGAGTTACAGATGGTTGTTCACTGCCATTTGGGTGCTGGGAATCAAACCTGGGTCTTCTGCAAGAACAGTCAATGCTCTTAACTGTTGAGCCATTGCTCCAACCCTACATTTTTTTTTTTTTTTGGTCTTTTTCAGACAGGGTCTCTGTGTAACCCCAGATGGCCTGGAACTCCTGGAACTCACCATTTAGACCAGACTGGCCTTGATCTTACCGAGATCCGCCTGCCTCTGCCTCCCAAGTGCTGGGATCAAGGACATGCACCACCATGCCTGACTACATTTCTGTTTTTTTTTTTTTTTGGTCATTTTTTGGTCTTTTTGAGACAGGGTCTCCCTGTAGTCCCAGCTGGCCTGGAACTCACTATGTAGACCGGGCTGGCCTTGAACTCACAGGGATCTGCCTGCTTCTGCCTCCTGAGTACTGGGATTAAAGGCGTATGCCACCACACCTGGCACATTTCTGTTTTTTTAAGCCACCTAGTTCATGGTACTCTGTTATGGCAGCCACAGGAAACTAACACTTAGGAAGTCAGTGTCTGGAGTACTGCTAGGGCTCCCATCTAAGCATCTAGAAGATGCTGTAAGAGCTCATTCTCTTATTTATGCAGCCATTGAGTAATAACTTTCCATAGAGATCCTTTGGATTTGTGTACTGACTTCACGAAGCTGGAAGTGGATGTGTGTGTGTGTGTGTGTGTGTGTGTGTGTGTGTGTGTGTGTGCGCATGCGCGTGCATGCATGTATCTGTATGTATGTTTGTGAGCTTGTCTTGGTTGTAGGGTGTACACATTCCTCATTCCTCAGCTGAGGAGAGCCACGAGTCTTTACAGTTAAGGACAGATATTTGAGATTACAGAATGCTAAGCATACCTTTAGAAAAGTCATAAACGTCAGGAGGGGACACTGTAGGACAGAGGGCAAAGGCCACTGTGGCTAATCTGTCCCAGGGCTCCTGTTAACTCTCTCTTTCTGTTTCCCTGTCATGTGAATATGAGCAGTTTTCTTTTAAGGTGAGATGCAGAGAAATTTGAACAGTCTTGGGAAACTGACATTTAGATAATCTTGTAGAACACACTGGAATAAAGTGAGGATCAGGAGAGCAGTATTCTACTCACACTGTGAGGGGTATACCATGTGTCTATACAGCTTTCCAAAGAGGAGTTTGAGGGGGGCGGTCCTGTGTATTCATTTGTGTTTCTGTAGGGTGATCCTGAGAGATGCAATAGTCCTTTCAAGGGACAGAATCCCCCACTTCCTGCTGACCTCCAGGCACTTAGGTATTTTCTCTCTCTTTCTGTCTCTGTCTCTCTGTCTCCCCCGACCCCCTGTGTTATTGGGAAGTACTCTGACACTTGGCTAACATCCCCATCTCCCTCTTCTCTGCCTCTTCAACTCTGTACCTAGCTTTATCATCTTGAGGACCTCTGAAATTTTCTCGTGCCTTCTCTAACCAGTAAAGAATTCACAGACAGAAATGATAGACCAGTCTTGTTCACTGCCAAAGCTATGGATAATATGGTATTAATTTTGAAAGAAGAGATGTCCGAGTGCATATGGTTTTCAGAGCTTCAATGCTCAGGGCTAAAGTCAGTGGGGTGCACGTAGTGGAGACAGTTCAAAGGTATGTGCTCCTCCACTGGGGACTTCTGTGCTTGGGCTAGAGGCTGATCTTCAGACTGTTGGATGTCAGTAAAAATCAGCCCCATCTCCATCCTGCCCATCTGCAGCCAAGAGAAAAAAGGGTCAAAGCCTTGGGATTTCCCAGGTCATTGCTCAAGTGAAGGTGCAACCTTTAGCTTGTTGATGGGGAATGGCACGCTGAGAATGGATGTGGGGTGAGGGAGGAGGAGGAGTGGCCAGTCAGGGTCAGCAGAGCAGGAAGTCAGGGCAGGCATCCAAAGGTAAATTCTCTCTACCTCATCCTTTGAGGCTTGGTTCCCTATCTACAGAACAAGTGGGTTATGACAGTTGCTCCCAGAGGGCGGTTTCCATAGAAATAGAATATCCAGAAAAGGCAATTCCACAGGGCAGAAAGTAGATTAGCACCTTCCAGAGGCTTGGCAGAGGGAAGAATGGGGTGTGTGTAGATAATGGCTTCATGGGGTGTCCTTTAGATGATGAACATGTAACAATGCAGGACATGGTATGATCTCTCAAGTGGAATTGGTTATTATTAATAACAATTCTATTATCTGTTGTAGCTGCCTAAGTATGGATTGCCAAGAACCAGAGGTAGCATGAATCAGCTCTCCAGTTAAGTCCTTTAAGCAGAATCCCAAACCCCACAGCCTGTTGCAGGAGGCAGAAAGGAGAGACTAGGCAACGGTCAAGGATTTTGTTGTTTTAGTTCTTATTTCTGAAAAGTTCCCATGAAGAGCTTTATTCGTCCCTGACTGAGAGAGTGCTGAGCCAATTGAAAACTCCCACAGAAACTGGAGCAGAGTGGTCATCCTCAGATCCTCACATCCTTTATACTGACCAAACTGATTTGGGAGATTAGAGGGCTTTCTTACAGCTCAACCTTAGAATGAAACTTCTCACTGCACCATAGAGAAAGCCACACTGCAGAACTGCCCAGACTAGGGCTGGCCCCTGCTAAATGCCGTCCTGACAGCATGAAGGAACAGAACAGTGCAGTCTTCTGCACAGGTCTGGTTCCCAAGCCCGCAAAGCAGAGCTGGCACTGTGCCTCAGCAGGGAATCCAGGGATGCTGAAAGAGCACCTGCCAAATGAGAGGGAGGGAGGTGCCTCAGCATTGACCAGCTGAGGGTCCATAAGAGTTATCCCGGGAGCTGGAGAGATGGGTCAGTGATTAAGAGCGCTGACTGCTCTTGCAGAGGACCCAGGTTCAATTCTGAGCACCCGCATGCAGCTAACAACAGTCCGGAATTCTAGTTTCAGAGGATCTGACAACCTCTTCTGCCCTCCAAGGCATTACGTGACATGGGTGCACTTATATGCATGCAGGCAGCACACTCTCATACACATAAATAAAAATTAAAAAAAATTTAAAAATAAGAGTTGTCTCCATAGCCACAGGTTTTCCTAGACCCAGATGGTGCTCCCGCTCAGTCTCTGCCTACTCTGACAAGGCAGTGGGCGTTCTACTGCTGGAAACTCTTTTTTTTTATATTCATTGAGGTGTCCTTTGTTAAAAGGAAATAGAGGAACAAACAAACACAAAACCTGGAAACAGCCTCATTTTATCCAGTATTATGAAAATGGTGAAGGAAATTATAGGATATGCTTTCAATGGAATGCTAGGAAGCCATTTTAAATGGCTGTTTACAAAGAGTCTGTAATGGTGTGGGAATTATATGGCATTGTATAATAATCTCAAGTGAAAAAAAAAACAATACAAAATAGCAAGGCAGCTTGAACTCAGCTATCTTAAAACGTCCCTAATATTATGCATAGCAAAATGAAAAAAATTGGGAGGAACTTTCCAAAATACTCAGTGGTTGTTTTTTAGTTTTTGTTTTAATGCTTGCAAATGTTTGTATAATGAGCATGTATCCCTTTTTTAATGGAAAGCCCAACCATACTGAAAAATAGAACTACTATTACAATGGCAAAGGTTACACAACCAACAATTTAGAGCTCCATAGATTTGTAAGATGGCGGAAAGCTAGTGCTGCAAGGAATTCTAAAGATTTTTTTGGGGGAGAGATCACAGATCTCTGAGACTCTTCTAGAAACTATGACTTCTCGATATATCATTGTAAGCATATCCATTTAAATTTAAGAAAAATTTATGTGTATGAGTGTTATCCTTGCATACATGTATGTGCACCTGTGTCATACAAAACCCACAGAGGCCAGAAGAGGGCATCGACTCCCCTGGAACTGCAGTTATGGATGGATGTGGGTGCTGGGAATCAAACCTGGCCCCTCTGGAAGAGTAGCCAGTGCTCCTAACCACTGAGCCATCTCTCCAGTCCCAGCATACTGTCATTTAAGTGACTTCTAGTTTCAGTTTACAGAAAGCTCTACCAGAAGCAGCTTAAGCAATGAAATTCTCATCACTGTTCAGTTAACATATGGGGTGGCAGGGTGTCATGTACGGCTTGATCTAGTAGCATTTGAACAGCATCACCATGAGTGTCTACTCATCTCTTCTCTCTACTATGCTTCCTACATCATAAGCGTCATCCTAAGGTTGGCTCAGCAGGGCACTTCATTCTTACACATTCAAACCCAGAAAGACTGTCTGTTTTGATGTTCCTAGAAGATTTGATCTAGTTATAAAGTTTAGACACAGGATCATCCCTGAACCAACACTTTGCCCAGGAAATAGGAGTGATGGCCTGAGCTAGATCACTTGTTTTGCCTTAAAACTTACTTGGAGTTAGCGTCTCTGAGACCACATTATTTCTGTATTAGAAACTGAGGATAGGCTGGGAGTGGTGGTGTGTGCCTTTAATTCCAGCATTTGGGAAGTAGGGGCAGGTGAATTTTTGTGGGTTCCAGGCCACCCTGGTCTACAGAAATGAGTTCCAGGACACCCAGGGCTACACAGTGAGACCCTGTGTCCAAAAACAAAAAATGAAACAAGTAAAAGAAAAACAAATTGCTAAAGAAGTCCTAGTCAGACCCAGTCCTCCCTGGTCAGTAATGAGGATTTGGAGGCCACAGAGGGGTCACAAATACCAAGGATTCTTAGTCCCGTCAGTCTGCTGTTCTGACCCCCAAAGTGCCTCCACCTCTACATAATTAGTCAGAGATGAATAAATAGTAAGGACAGGGGCGGGAGAGATGGCTCAGCAGTTAAGAGCACTGGCTGTTTTTGCAGAGGACTGGAGTTTGATTCCCAGTGCCCACATGGCAGCTAACAACCATCAGGAATTCCAGTTCCAGGGGATCCAACATCCTCTTCTGACCTTGCAGGTATTGTAAGCCACTGGTGCACTCACATACATGGAGGCAATATACTCATACATAAAATAGATATAATAAAATATTAAAAAATAATAAACAGGACAGTGAGAAGCGTCCTACTGACGCCAGTGCTTCCTGAACACCCAGGACAGATGCACTGTGATGAGAGACAGGGAAGACCTTATACAAAGGGGATAGAAGGGTGCAGAGCAGCAGATCCACCTGTGCTGAGCTGTCCCTGGAAGCCTCCTATGTGAGACAGCATGGAAGGAAGGCAATAAAAAGAGGGGAGAGGATTGATTCTTTTACTCATGCCTCTATCGTGAAGATAATCATTGCAATTTCCCTTTTAAAAAACCGCTGCTTGCTTAGAGGAAATGACTGTATTCTAATAAGCACTTGTTTATGAAATGTGCGGTAATTGGATTGGAATGTGAGTTATTAAACGGTGTGTGGGGTGGCATTTCTTGCCAGGTGTTTAATGATTATGTTCAAATGTGTGGGGCTGGCCTGTCGGCTGGGAAGATAATACTCCCAGGAAGAAAATTGTTTAACTCTAGGTCAGGACAAGGGTGGCTTTCACAAATTTTTGAAATAGCTTTGTTGTAGATGTTCTTAGGAATCCCATTGCCCAGCTGCTTAATTAATTAAATTAATTAATATATAGGATCTCATATAGCCCAGACTGGATTTGAACTCCATAGGTAGCTGAGGATCACCGTGAACTTCTGATCCTCTTGCCTCCATTTCCCAAGTGCTAGGATTACAGGCATGCACTGCCATGCCTGGTTTATGGGAAGTTGGGATTTGAACCAAGAGCTTTGTATGTACTAAGCAGGTGCTCGATGAACTGAGCCTTATCCATCCACAGCCCATAGCCACCTCATTTTAGAGGTGGGACACATACGCCATTGTGGCCAGTAGATTGAAATAAGATGATTGGGCAGGCCCAGGACATGTTTCTTTTCCTGGGATGTTTCAACTTAAACAGCCTGAGCTGTAGAGGTGCAAATGCAGCTCCCTGAAGTAAAGTTAGGAAGCGTTTTCCAGAAAAGGGGAGTTGGAAGCTGTGCAGGTGAGAACGAAGGTGTCCTCTGTGTCCTCTTAATTCCTGATTGGTTCTTGATGAACTAGAGGTGTAGGAATCCCCTGCTTCCCTTCAGATGCTCCTCTTCCTCTTGGAGCTGGCCTTATTCAGGATGCCGGCTGTGACCCCTTGTTTCTGGATTTGCTTTTGCCCCTTTTCTGTGCAGAATCTTCCAAGGCCCCTCAAAGCCATCAGGGTGAGATTCACCCTTCAACCTGGCTTTGAAAAGCAGTTTTAAGCTGCCTTCTACCACACTTACATCTCCATAGGTACAGATTTGACTTCCATTTTAAAATTAATTTTCTTCGTCCCATGTAAACCACTTCCACTTAACTGTAAACCAAACTCGGTCTCTGTCAATACCCTTCCCAGGAGTCTTCTTAGCTGGGAGTTTTCTATTTTCCTTGGGACTCCTGTATTAGTTTGCTAGGGCTGCCATAACAAAATAGAACAGACATGATGCCTTAAACAATGGAAATTTATTTTCTTGATGTTTCAAAGGCTGGACTTTCAAGATCAAGGTGTGTTCACATTCCTGCAGCCTTCCTTATAAGGACACTAGTAATATTGCGTTAGGGCCAATCACCTCCTTTTTTTTTCAATATATATTTTTTTATTGAATTTTTGTACATTTCATACAATACATCTTAATCATATTTGAACCCCTTCCAATATTTGTACCCCATAGTCCCTTAACATATGCATTCTTTTTTTTCGGTCTTTTTGAGACAGGGTCTTTCTGTAGGCCTAGCTGGCCTGGAACTTGTTATGTAGACCAGGCTGGCCTGGAACTCACAGAGATCTGCCTGCCTCTGCCTCCAAAGTGTTGGGATTAAAGGCGTGTGCCACCACACCTGGCTTGCATTCTGTCATATGTTGAGGCCTATTGAATCAAGTTTGTGTACCCAGCTGTCCCTGTTCATCCACTGGAGCCTGGTCAGGCTATCTAATATCACTTCCTTGAATAAGACTAACTCTCCCTTACCCAGCTGTGATCAGCTGCCAGTATTTCCTCAGCTAAGGTTGGGGTTTCTTACCTATCTCCCCATTTCTGTGCTGGGGTTTTGTCTGATTTGAGTTGTGCATGTGCGTGCTGCCGCCACTGCTGTCGGCCCCTATGAGCAAGTTTCCTGCTGCCTGGAAAACTCTGTTTCCTTGTGGTCATCCACCATCCCTGGCTTTTAAAGTCTTTGTACTTCCTCTTCCATAATGGTCCCTGAGCCCTGGGTAGGTGAGGTTTAACATAGGAGTCCTGTTCAGGGACATGCATTCTGTGATCTCTACATTTTGGCCAGTTGTGGCTTTCTGTGTTAATCACCCTCTATTGCAACTTAATCACCTGTTTGAAGGACTTTTCTCCAAATGTAGTTCCCTAGATTAGGATTCCCCATATGCTCTCATTTAATCCCAATCACCTCTTAGAAGACTTTTCCAAATAAGGTTTGTTCTGAGATACCAGGCTTGTGACATCCTCAAATTAATAGATATCATATATGTGTTAGGATTCAGTCCCTAACAGCACTTAATCCTTTCCATTTTGCTTTGTTAATGTTTGTGCATTCATTTTAACTCCCTTAGAAAGTGGAAGTTTCTTGAAGGTAGGAGATATGCCTTGTCTAAATCCTTTAATCTTCCATTTGGCTTAATATAATTAATTAGACTTAGTCTTTAAACTCTTTGTAGATGAATGAGCGGCTAGAAAATAAGAATTCCTTATTTCCTAAATTCTATATTAAAACAGCCAGTTATATAGTGGTAGTGACATTTGTCTTGATGTAGAAAAAACAATACATTCTTCCCCCAACTCTGTCATTTTGTAGTTTGATGATCTTGAACAAGTCACATTTTTTCCTTATATTTTCAAGCAAGTCACTTATTCTCCCTGGGCTTCTTTTTCCTAAGCTGCACAATGGAGATGTTAATATTTTCTGTTTGTTTTAAGTGGTTGTTTATGAATGTTAATTAATTGTTTAATCAGAAATATTTTTTGGATAACTACTGCATACCAGGCACTGTTCCAGGCTCTGTGAATACAGCAGTGAGCAGACTGACCGCAGTTTCTCTCCCCACGGTGGTTGTTGGAGAATAGGTGACTAACGAGATTTTCAGTACAGAAAATGGTTTCCGAAGGAGCTAAGTTTGACATAGACATTAAAACAAGGGATATCCCAGCAGAGGCTTAATCCTCAAAAGGATAAGTAGTGATTTATCTGAGGGGGTGGTATTATGAAAGAGTGGGAAGAAAGAACTTTCTGTTTCCCTACTGTGGGAAGGGAGAATGAGGCAAAGTAGGGGAGCAAAGGTAGAGGGTGAATCTGAATACTTAGGTAGATGACACTCAGTACTGACATGGCATGGAACCCGTGTTCAATGTACAAGGCCTCCTGGGCATCACAGTTGGCTTGTGGGCTGGGTTTTATTTCTGACTTACTTTTCGTATGCTGTGATTAAATGTTCTGACAAAAGCGACTTAAGGGAAAGAGGGCTATTTTGGCTCATAGTTCATGGGTATAGTCGGTCACAGCAGGGAAGGGAGGCCAGGCAGCAGGAGTTTGAAGCAGCCTGTCAAACTGCATCTAGTCAGAAAGTGAAGAGGGATGGGAGTGCTCAGCTCGGTCTCTCCATTTACACAGTCCAGGATTCCAGGGACCTCAGTTTTTCCACCTCAATTAACCTGATCAAGATAATCAATGCCCCCACCCCGCCCCCGACAAGAATGCCCAATGCCCAGAGGCTAATGTACATAATCCCTCATGGGCCTGCCTAGAGGTTTTTCTCGGGTGAGTCTAATCATATCAAGTTGACAGTTAACACTATCACACTGACTCAACTAAGGTAAAGAGTTGGGCATTGCTTCCCTTGGGCGCAGCTTGGGCACCTTTCTTAGATGCTCTGTCTTTCCTACTCTCCAGGCCACCAGAGCTTGTGGTGACTCATGTGAGACCTTGCTGTAATATGCTTTGACAATACAGAGCTGTACCACTTCCTTGTGCCATCATTATCTGAAAACAAGTTGCCCACGATGAAGCAATTTTGACTTTGAATGCAGCAACTAGCTTCTGATCAGATTTCCTGAGGAGAGCTGCAGTCACTCCAGCTTAGAACACAGAAATGCCTGTCTGGCTTTTCAAAGCACACTGATAAGCGTTCATTAGATGATGCAGCGGCAATGACCTAAAAGCTGTCTTTCGCAGGGGTCGAAGTCTCCCGACCCTTCCCTTCTACTGAGATTGTACATGTTAGACTGAATGAGTACTTTGCTGGAACTTCGGTGTGTCTCTTGGAGTTAGAGCACCAGTGTGTGCATGTGTGCATGTGTGCATGTGTGCATGTTGTGTAGTGTTTTGGGTTGCAGTAGCGTGTTTCACAAAGAGCCATCTGCTCACATAGCTTTACACATTCCACTGTTACCAGTGCATGCACACAGTTATTTAATGGGGAGTTATATGCACACATGTGTAAATGATATATTAACAGAACATTGTTTTAAGAAGAGCTGACTGCTTCCTTCCAACTTCCTTGGTAGGAAAGTATCCTTTTTGGAACTATGCTCCAGTTTCTCTCCTACATGCTATGAAATACATCCCTAAGTTTTCCATCTTCTGTGTTAGAGTGATGTCTCAGTGGTTAAGAGTGAATCGTTCTCTTGCTGAGGACTAGAATATGATTCCCAGCACCCATGTGGGCAGCTCACAACTGCCTGTAACTCCAGGGCCTCTGATACCCTCTTCTAGACTCGATGGCACCTCCACTTACATGTATACATGCTTCCTCACAGCCATAGACACATACAAAATTAAAAAGAAAAAAAATGCCATCTACTTGATACTTGAACTGTCTTTTAAAAAAAATTTTATTATTTTTATGTGTATGAGTGAGTGAATTGCCTGCATGTATGTAAGGGTACCCATGACTTGCAATGTCTGCAGAGGTCAGAAAAGGGCATTGGATCCCCTGGAACTGGAGTTATGGATGGTTGTTAGCCTCCATGCGGGTGCTGGGATTTGTACCTGGGTCTTCTGCAAGAGCAGATGGTCCTCTTAACCACTGAGCTCTCTCCAGCCCCATTGGCACTTAAACTTCCATAATGTAAATATCCTTACATGCTGACAGACTCCATTCATAATCTCCTCCAAAGTCATGCTAGGAGATGAAGCTTTTAAGATAGGGATTCACTTACAGGAAAGGTCACTGATGCCCAGAGAGCCGGACAAGCATCAAGACCAAGGAGCATTGTTTCCCATTTTTATCTTTGGCCAAGGCAGACCTTGACGAAGTCTGAGATTAGAAAACAGGATTGTCCTGGAATGCTTCCTGCTGCTGGAGGTTTGAGGAAGAGCTCGCCCTCTCTTGTCTCTTCCTCCTATCCCATTTATACAGGTGAGATTCTTGCAGTCGGTGTTCTATTTTTCTGTCTCTCTTTCCCTTGTCCTCCCCACCTCTGCCCTACTTACCATCCCTTCTTGATTTACCATATTTGAATAAGGGCTTTAATTTTTAAAAAAGTTCTGGTTTTGATTATGTGCATATGTTGTCTGCTTATATGTAAACATGAGTACAGGCATACACAGGGGCCAGAGGTGTCAGGTATCTCTGGAGTTGGAGTTACAGGTAGTTGTGAACTTTCTGATAAGGGTTCTGGGCACTGAACTTAGGTCTTCTCCAAGAGCAGTATATACTCTTAACCAATGAGCCATCACTCCATCCCTCTGAAATAAAGTTTTCAACTAGTGGGGCTTCCATAATTGAAGCTTGGGGTATATCAACTGGGGTAGTTGATAGTGACTCCCCCCCTCCCCGAAAGTTATCAAAGTAAGAATGAACAGGCAATCTGAAGTCAAAGACTCCGGTTTCCCCCAATGAATTAGTGGATTTGTAGAAAGGGATGAAACAGAGCTAGCAGGCATTTGTAAGAGGAGGACGAGGGATTTGAACTTGGAGGTATAAAGCTCGGGACCAAGGAGACTTCTGGTTTTCGTTTCAGAGTTTCCGACAATTTGGGCTGGAGGGCTGGTGGGTTGGCAGTACGTGAAGGGATGCCTGACAGCGTTTGCAGGCTGGTGGTGCAAGAATGGGCTTGTACGGAGCAAAGGACTGATGGTCATGTAGCAATAGCTGTCAGCTTCTCTTCTTCCTCTGCCTTGGTATCTGATAGCAGCCTCAGTGCCATCCAGTGTCCTGGGATTTTCAGAGGAGATGCTGCAGGACATCCCAAGAGGAAACACTGTCCTTACGCCTGGATCCTTGTGGCTCTTGTTTGTCCAGCGAGATGGTAGTAGCTCTTGTTTATTCTCTCTGTCTCTCTCTATCTCTGCCCCTCTCTGTTTCTCTCTACGTAACACCTACACCCTACAGTATCTTCATTTTTCCTGTATTCTTAGAAGCCCACACATACTCAGTCACAGAGACAGGGAAAAAAAATCTTGTGGAAGCACATTTATCTAATTAAAGAGAGAGAGAGAGAGAATGACTCAAGACTATAACTTTTATGAGCTCAGAAACTTACTGAATAATGCATACTCAACACAAAAATTAGAAAATATAGGTAAAAAAGAAATGAAATTCATGTAGTATGTGAGGATTTTCCTTCTTAAGTTAGATATTATCTTTTAAAAATTGAAAGAGTAATCTACGAATAGAAAAAAAAAATTACTGAAACACTGCAGAAGGACCCGAAATATGGAATCCTTGTCACCAGATTGCCATTCTTTTTCACTTAAGACAGAAAATTACAGAAATTTGCTGACTATACAAATATTTCTCTCTATTATGCTAAAAACCAAAATGGGGCATACGTTACAAACTTTTCTATGTCTTGTATCCTCAAGCAACATATTTCACATATCTATTGCTGAATTATCATATAAGTACAGAACATAGGAACAAAGAAAAAAAATCACAATTTCCCTCCCCCTATATGTCCAACTAGGCAGACATTAGTGACATTTTCAGCTTGGTGTGGTTCAAAGGCAGTGACCTTGATGCAGTGTAAGTGTGTTTCATCTCATGTGCAGGTCCTCAAAGCTGGGTTCATCTCCAATGTCTCCTTCCAGGGTTATGTTTGACTTTATTTCCAGCATTTACTGGGGAGGGGGATGGGACAATTTTCCCTTTGTTTCTTGGTTAGGAATCACTTGATGTTGGGAGTCTTGTGAAAAGATACAGTCAGGGAGGGAGTCAAAGGCACAGACCATGTTGGTGGAAAATAAGAGCCCCCCTGTTTTTTTAAAATATATTTTAGGTTCTTAAGATATTTTAGGTACCTTTCTATGATAGAATACATAGAAAATTTGTTTAATATGACACACACTCTGTACACACTGTGTATGCTTATGGATGCCAGGCTATATGTAAATATCTCTGAAGTGCACATTGGAGCAGGAAGAGAATAAAAAAATAGGGACACTCAGCACTGCTGGGAAGCGATTCTTCATTATTCAGGAATCTGTCATGTTTATATATTTGTGTTATCTTTGTGGAAGGATGTGACAAGTTAATTAATTTGTCTTTTCTCTAACCAAGTATTCCCACTGCACAAATCCTCCCTGCATGCTGAATTACTATCCCTTTGACACTAGTGGTGCCCAGCTCATAAGCCTTCACGGATGTGGATTCGGCTATGTTCTGTCCTACGTCCTCAGATGATAGCAGAGCTGCTTTCTGAAACCTGACCTCTGCTGGTCTTCAGAACAGGTGTTCAGGGACTGGGACTTGCTTGCTAGTATTGAGCACTGACAGTTAAACGTGCTCTGTGTTCTTTTTATTTTTAATTTTTAATTTAAAAAATTAAAAAAAATATTATTTTTATTTTATGTGTATGCATGTATTGCCTGTATGTAGGTAAGTGCATCCATGTCGTGCAATGCCCGTGAGGTCAGAAGAGGCTGTTGTTGGATCCCCTGGGACTGGAGTTACGGACAGTTGTTAGCTGCCATGTGGGTGCTGGAATTTGAACCCAGGTCTTCTGCGAAAACAACCAGTGTTCTTAACCGCTGAGCCATCTCTCTAGCCCCAATTTAAAAAATTTTAGCTAAGTGTCTGTGTGAGTGCATGTGTAGGGGTGTGTGTGCGTGTGTGTGAGTGTGTGTGTGTGTGTGTGTGTGTATGCGTGTATGCATGTGTTGTGCTGTTGGAGACCAGAAAAAGGCATCACGTCCCTTGGAACTAGTTACAAGTGGTTGTGAGCGGCCCAACATGGATGCTGAGATTTGAACTTGGAGCCTCTGGAAGAGCAGCAAGCGCTCTTAACTGCTGAGCTATCTTCTCAGCCCCCTTCTTGTGTTCTTTAATAAATGTGTGTGTGTGTGTGTGTGTGTGTGTGTGTGTGTGTAATTGAAAGGGAGAGAGAGAGAGAGAGAGAGAGAGAGAGAGAGAGAGAGAGAGAGAGAGAGAGAGAGAGAAAGCCTCTGTGGGAGCATATGCTTGTGCTTGTATGACTGTACTGCATACCCAATCACATGCATACAGTTGATAATGACTGCTGCTCTCTAGTGATTTCTCCTCATGATTTCTGCACCAAGTTTCCAGCAAGGACCACCTCTCATGACTCCCAGACTCTAAGGCTGATTCTAAACACAGCAAGGGCTTCGAGAGTATAGCTCCAGGACAGATATGATAGTAAACGTTGCTTGTGAGCAAAAACCCAGTGAAAGCTTTTACAGAGAATGTGACAAAGCAAGGCAATCACCGTGGAAAAACCAAGGCTGGGTGGTGGGCAGGGAAGCTTTGGGTCACATTTCTGCTATCAGGTAGCTTGTTGAGAGCCACCTTGATCCTTTGGCTTCTCTGCCACAGACGGCTTTGTCACGAATGGAGCAGGAGCAAGCTGGAGTCTTAGGGATGATTATGAGTCAACTGCTTCCAGCTGTGTTCGCTTGAGAGCGATGCTTCAGAATGTGACCATGACCGGTTGGGACTAAGCTTTAGAAAGCTGCAGTGTTGGAACCAACTCTCCTCCTTTGTCTACACCTCAAATAAGAAAGTCCCCTTTTCTTTCTATGAAACCTGGAACTTCGTGAATTTAAATTGTGGAAGTTGAGTAGGCTGTTTTTCCTTGCTTTTGAACAGTGGGAATAAAATCATAATCTGTCTCTGAGATAGCATCAATTAGTATATTTTCTCTTCCTGGTCTTTTATTTTTAATAATTTTATTTTTATTTTTATGTGTATGAGTGTATTGTCTGCACGAATGTAAGTGCACCTATATTGTGCCATGCCTGTGGAGGTCAGAAGAGGGCTTTGGATCTTCTGGAACTAAAGTTAACTGCCATGTGGGTGCTGGGAATTGAACCCAGGTCCTCTGTAAGAGCAGTCAGTGCTTTTAACTGCTAAGCCAACTCTCCAGCCCCCTGGTCTTTTATTCTATGCATATAAATATAATGGTTGTAAATATATGGTCATGTGTATATACTCACACACAAATAGGTGTATATACTCAATACATATGTACAAATATGTATTTTGAGAAAGGGTTTCGTAAAAGGCTAGGCTGGCTTGGAACTGATGATCCTCCCATCTCAACCTACCTAGTGTTGAGATCATAGGCATGTACCACATATTCTTTTTTAAAAATTTAGATTAATTAGTCTTACATAGTTTCTTATTCTGTTGTTTATATTTATATTAAAATCAATGTCCAAATTATTATTTTTCTGGGGGCAGAATAATGTTTATCTAATATTTTATGATAGGGCTGGGTAGAAATTTATCTAATACCTTCTCTATTTTTGGACACGAGGTGATTCCCAAGTCTTTGCCAATGTAAGTAACTATATTATGAACAGTCAAATCTTTTCACATATCGCCCCCTTAGAATAAAGAATTTCGGTATCAGAGGTATTTGTTTTTTGTTCTCATGCCAACATACCATCTTAGATGACACTATTAGGTTTAATTTTCCCACAGCTGAGCATTTCCTTAAATTATTTCTGAATCCTCAGAAGCTCAATAGAAAGAATCCAGAGGCCAATCAGCAACTCTAGTCTCTGATTCATGAACTTTCCAGACCACAGGGCAAATAATGGTTACTGCTAGTAGCTCCTAAGTTTATGTACACAATATTAGCATCTAACAGGACACTGTTCTCCCCTTTGCCTGTGTTTTCCCTCTCATTTCTCTTATTTTCTGCCTCTGGAAAAAATAGGCACAATGCACTTGAATCAGATGCTCATATCTAGATCCATGAGCTGTGGGCCAGGTAAGGGTAGATAACAGATCCTGTGCAGAGTGGGGAGAAATTCCTAGAAAATGTAGACTGTCGTATGTGCTCTTTGGCAGTGATGAAACACTAACCGAAAGCAACATGGTGAGGAAAGGGTTTATTTACCTTACTAGTTACAGTCCACCAACAAGGATGTCAGGGCAGGAACCCGGCAGGAACTGAGGCAGAGACCATGAAGGAACTCTGCTTACTGGGTAGCTTCCCCTGGCTTGCTCAGCTACCTTTTTTATATAGCCCAGGCACGCCTGCCTAGGGATGGCACTGCCCACAGTGACCTGGGCCCTCCTACATCAAATAGCAGTTCAGAAAATGCCCCACAGACATGGCTGAAAGCCATTGCTATGAAGGAAATTCCTCAGTTGAGGTTCCCTCTTCCAAGGTGACTCTACTTTGTGTTAAGTTGATAAAAATTAAATACACTGATAAAAGCTGAGTGTGGTGACATATGCTTGGGATTCCAGTGCTGGGGAGGTGGAAACAGGGCGATCTTGGCATTCATTGGCAAGCCAGCTTATGCTACTTGGCAAGTTCTAGACCAGTGTGAGAACCTGCTTCAAGGAAAAGGAAGGTGTAGACTCAGCCTCTGAGGGATGACATGAAAGGTTGACCTCTGGCCTTCACATACATGTGCACACATATGCAGCTTCATGCATACAAACAGGTATGTGCAAACATGAATACACACACATACACACACACAATATGAATATAAATATGGAGACTAGCCAAGCAAAACAGCAAGCTCTGTAAAAACTGAGTTCTATAGCACAGGCTTCTAATCCAGGCTCTGCCCTGACCTTGCTGGTCGAACATATTCACTGACTTGCCTTCTCTAGAGCTCACTGTATTCATCTTCAGAATGAGACAGTTGGCTTGATTGGGTCCAAGCTTCCTTCCAGAGTTCTTCAGCTTGTGAGAGGTAAGCCTGAGGCTCCCAACTAGACCTTCTGTCTCATGGTGTGTCTCCTCTGGCTAGCAACCTTCTCCAGTCCATATTTATGAGTTTCCTGATTTCCACCCCTGCTCTGCCAAGTCAGAATGAAGAAATTGACCTTTGCAAGCTTTTGACTTTTAAGGAAGATGTGTGTGAGGGTTTCTTGCTTTAAGCTGTAGGTAAATCGTGAGTCAATAGAACTTGGGGTAATCATTTTCTCCATCAATCCTGTGGTGCCATAATGACTCCACATATTTGTTTTTGTTTTTGTTTTTTGCTTCTGAGAATGTGAGATATTGAGAAACCTCTAGAAATTATTTAACCCAGGAGCTCTTGATTTATATTCTGCAAACCTCTGAGGTCTGAGAACATGCTAGAATTATAGAAACAAATATATGTATATATATTATTTATCAAAAACCCAGTCTACTATTAATAAATAATTTTATTGACATGAAGATTAAATAATACTTTTGGTAAACTGATCATTTGGTCAACTACCAAACAAAAACAACACATTAAGCATTTCAGTTACCCCAGAAAGTCATCCATTTTGAAGCTTTTTAACCAGCCATCCCTCTGTGCCTCTTCTTATCTCATCAACTACTTTATTTATTTACTTATATTTTATGTGCATGAGTGTTTTGCCTGTGTGAACATAAGTGTACTGTGTGTCCAATGCCTGCAGAGGCTTGAAGAGAGCATTGGATCCCCTGGAACTGGAGTTGTGGATGGTTGTGAGTTCCGGAAGAGCCTGGTCTACATAATGAGTTCTAGGCCAGCCAGTTCTACATAGTGAGACCCTGACTTTATAATAAAAATGGAAATTCTGTAAAATGCAACAACATGGATGAGATGCAAAGACATTTTGCTGAGTGAAATTAGTCATATTACATGGTATATTAGGCTCTAAAACGGTTGAATACGTGGGAGCAGAAACTAGGAAGGAAAGGTTCATGGAGAATTTCTAATCAGGAGGCACACTTATGCAAACTGAATTAATTGTACAGAGCTGCTAGAAAACACTGTACCTATAGCTTGTGATACCGTATTGTGCATTAGGTTGGGGTTAAGTCTTAGTGTTCTTATCACAATAAAGTAACATTTAAAACAATGCTGAATTTCATTTATTTTTATTGTTATTTTAATCATGTATCTATATGTGTCTGTGTGTGCGCTTGTGTACATGAATTTCAGGTCCCTGGGGAGGCTAGAAGAGGGTGTTAGATCCCCTGGAACCTAGACTGGTTGTGAGCCACCAGACATGAGTGCTGGGAACTGAACTTGAGTCCTCTGTAAGATCACTACATGCTCTCATGCAATGATCCATCTCTCCAGTCCCCAAAACAATGTTGAGCTTTTAAAAATTTATTTTTAATTAAAAAAATGTGTATGAGTGTTTTACGTGCCTGTATGTAAGTGCACCCATATCATAGAATGCCACGGGAACCAGAAGAGGGACTCAGATTACTTGGAACTGGAGTTAGGGAGGGTTGTTAGGTATCAGGAGAACTGAACCTGGGTCCTCTGCAAGAGCAGCCAGTGCTCTTAACCACGGAGCCATCTCTTCAGCCCCAACAATGTTGAATTTTAAAGAAAGGCTCCAAACTTTCCCCATGTAGAGGTTGTAGACTGTAAGTAGTAGCCTCAGATTGTCACAATTGTTTGGAAGGTGCTTTTCTACTGAGGGTCCCTGTGAGCAAGTCTCTTGCAAAAGGACTTGGAAAACAGAATAGGTAGTGCTGACTGACTAGTGTGCAGTGTTTCCTAACCTATCACCCCTGTGTGGAGCTCCTGGTTTGGGGCTTTGTTTAATTTTTTGGCCTGCAGGAGAACTCTGGTGCTGAGCTTGGTTCTTATACTATTAATGCTGTTGGACTATTTTCTTGGACTCCCTTGTCAGCCTGCTGTTGGTGTCAGCTCCTGGCTCATTTCTTCTGAAGTTTTGGCCTGAGGGATTAGCTTGGTCTTTGTTCATTTGCAAATGGAGGTTTGGCAGCCTCTGGACTTTTTCAGAAACTGTGGAGAAAAAGGGGAAACCTTGGGACTGGGTGGCAGCCCGCAGACTTAGAACCCAGGAGAGGCTGGGATGGAGCCTTCTGGGGCTGCTGGAGGGGATAATGTGCACCCGCATCCGTCTGGGTAGGGACCAGTCAGTGAGCTAGCAGGTCCCACTGCTGGGACTCTAGGAGTGCGGAAGCCCCCTGTGTCCCCTGCAAAGCCTTTGTCACCTCTGTGGGGAAGGGGTCTTGGCCTAGGAGGTAGTTCCTGGGAAATGTCAAAACTGTTCTCACTTTTTAATTTAGTTTCTCATGTGCTCCTGTCAACCTATCAGGAGTTAGGAATTTTTATTATCCCTTTTGTAAAGTGAAGAAAGAGATGAAGAAGATTGCTCAAAGCCTGACAGGGAGTAAGTGGCAGAGGGTACAATTCAAACCCTCTTATTTGTATTTTTCTGGTTTGTTTCTGTTTTTGAGAATGGGTCTCATTTATCCCAGGATGACCTCAAATTACTATGTAGCTGAGGATGACCTCCTCAGGATCCTGCTGCCTCCACCTTCTGAGTGTTAGGATTGCAGGCATGTGCCTTCTCATCTGGTTTATGCAGTTTTGGGGATCAAACTCAGTATTTCAAGCATGCTGAGCAAGCAACCTACCAACCGAGCTACGCCCTCGGCTCCCCATAGTTCTTTATATGTGATTTCATTTAATTCTTTAATAACATTTAAAATAGCTGATTAAAGTTTTTGTTTAGTAAGCCCTATATCTGGGCAGGGGGACAGATCCCCGCTCCCCACTGGGGATTTAATGCAGGACCTTGTAATGCTAGGTAAGCACTTCACAGTGAGCTATTCCTGTTCTCTGTTCTTTGTTGAAAGCTGGAGATTTTAAGTAATACAATGTGCCAGCTCTTCTCCAGTCCAGAAGAAAGACTTGCTATTACAGTTTTTGGGGGTTATTTTTCATGTAGTAACATTAAAAACCCATTTCTCTATATTTGTTTATTTATTTATTCATTTATTTATTTATTGTCTTTTTTGAGACAGGGTCTCCTGTAGCCCCAGCTGTCCTGGAACTCACTATGTAGACCAGGCTGGCCTCGAACTCATAAAGATCCTCCTGCCTCTGCCTCACAAGTGCTGGGACTTAAGGCGTGTGCCACCACGCCCCGCTCATTTCTCTATATTTGTATTGTCACACATGACCACCGCAGTCTCCACTCAATCAGCCAATACTGGGCAGGCATTTTCATAAATGCATCTCTGAGTCCTCGCTGAGGAGCTGTTGTGTTAGGCATACCTTCAATGCTCAGCTAGGCAGCTTACAGCTTTGCTTCAGTTTTGACTTCTGGCC
The DNA here is from genome assembly GCF_000622305.1 of Nannospalax galili. Classification (NCBI taxonomy): domain Eukaryota; kingdom Metazoa; phylum Chordata; class Mammalia; order Rodentia; family Spalacidae; genus Nannospalax; species Nannospalax galili. Next base: position 2,104,793 of record NW_008348685.1, on the reverse strand, counting down.
CCAGGAGAGCCTCATGTTAGCTAGAGGGGAGAACTTCCTGGGTCTTAGCACACACACAACCTTGTGTGTATGCAGCTTTCTACCTGCAAGACAGTGTATTAGAGCTTTTCAAAACCAGAATACACATCTCATTTCTTACCTTTAATTTTTTCTGTTTATTTACTGTTTTTTATTAGCATATGTTAATTATATATAATGATGAATTTTGTGATGCTTTAATACATGTACATAATATGTTTTGATCCTATTTTCCCCTGTTAGAATTTGGAGTGCAAAATACAGAAACAATAGGAGAGAAAGAGACCACATCTGACTTCAACAAATTGTGTTTATTAACACAGCGAAGGGCAACCTTCCCTTGGGATGGAGGCTGTGCAAGGAGATGGGGGACTGGATGGAGATGATACAGGGTACAGCTGTGGTGGGCTACGTGCAGGTCATGGCATTCTTGAGAAATTTATGGCCCCCTCTTTTCTGGACCTATTGGCTCAAGCAAGACAGGCAATCTTGTGAATCAGGCTGTCTCAACAAACAATCCTCCTGAGTTCTGGGTGTGGCTGGCTGATAACAGCTGAGCGATAAAACAGCCATTCTGTCCCCCCATTACCCTCTCTTCTCTCTTGTTCCCTCCCACTCCTGCTAACCCCCTTCCTCTTCCTAGCTAGTTCCCTTCTATTTTCATGCCTTTCTGTGTGTGTGTGTGTGTGTGTGTGTGTGTGTGTGTGTGTGTATGTGTGTGTCTCAGGAAGTTTCACTGGGGTTGTTTACAGGAACACAAACACCTTACCAATAGCTACACCACTGAAGAAAATGTCTCTTCTTTCCCCATCAACCATGAACTCTTCATAAGTTCTCAGAGAGGGGTGCTGCTCACTCCCCCTTCCATGACATGGTGCCGATGGGCTCAAATTTTTGCAGATCTTGTGCAGGGTAATCACAGTTGCTGTGGGTTTAAGAGTACAACAGCCATGCCATGCCATGCTCAGAAGTCAGAGTTCCACGAAGTTTCCACCAGTTTTTCTGGCTCTTACATTCTGTCCATCCTTTCTTCTGTAATAGTCTCTGAGCCTTTGAGGGGTGATACAGATGTCTTGCTTATGACTGGGCATTCAACCGTCATCTATTCTTAATGCTTTGATGAATTATGAGTCTCTGAAGTCACTAATCTATGGGCATAAACATAGATATTTAGAAGGCCATTTGACAGGCACATCATCTACTTAGCAAGACAACAGAAAGTATTTTGTCTCATATAAATGGCTGTAGGAGGGTGCTGCTGGCTGTTCTCAGTGAGCTAGGCTCCTTTGGTCTTTGTTGTTGTTGTTCTTTTTGAGACAGGGTCTCTCTGTAGCCCCAGCTGGCCTGGAACTAGCTATGTAGACCAGGCTGGCCTCGAACTCACAGAGATTCTCCAGCCTCTGCCTCCTGAGTACTGGGATTGAAGGCACAACACCACGTCCAGCTTCCTTTGGTCTTATTCCAAGGTTACGAATTCTAAATTCCAGGTGACTGCTGGAGTCCTGGTCATTTTTGCCACATTCTAGCTGGCTCTCCAAAGGAGAGCATAGCCCTTTCATTAAGGGCATTTCCTGGGACCTGTACACACAGATATTTTTCATCTCATTGTCCAGAATACGAATGTCTTCCCCTGACCACATGGAAGCTTGATAATTGCTGTTACTCTATCATGTGCCCAGGTGAAAAATCAGGAGTTGTATTACCGAGCAAAAATGAGAGGATAGATATGAAAACAGGTGTCCCTGTCTTTGAAAGAAAAGAGGGAGAGGAGACTGTGAATTGGCATGAAGTGGGGCTAAGTCATCATTAAGAAGTTTTTAAGAAATTGAATAAATACACATTTTGAGAAGACATTGTCTTTTTAAAAAACTAAAAATGAGCCAGGCATGGTGGCACATGACTGTAGTTCCAGCACTTGGGAGGCAGAGGCAGGCAGATCTCTGTGAGTTCAAGGCCAGCCTGGTCTACACAGTGAGTTCTAGGACAGCTGGGGCTACAGGGAAACCCTGTCTCAAAAAGACCAAAAAAAAAAAAAACCAAAAAAACAAAAAACCCAAAAATGAACCTACCATATGACCAGTTATACCTCTCCTTGGTATATACCCAAAGGACCCATCCTATTGTAGAGACACTTGTATAATGTATTGGTTGCTGCTCTTTTCACAATAGCTAGGAGATGGAAGCACCCTAAGTGCCCCTCAACTGAGTGGTTAACAAAAATGTGGTATATTTACACAATGGAGCTGTATTCAACAGTAAAGA
>NW_008348685.1:2030486-2101592 GCF_000622305.1 Nannospalax galili | reverse complement strand
CTCTTCAGAGGGGGGAATGTTGGAGGGGAGGGAGTGGGCATGGATTTGATCAAAACACCTTATATGCATGTATGAAATTCTCAAAGTTTTTCTAAAAATTAAAAAATTGAATAAATGCATATTTGAGAAGACATTGTCTTAATATGGATTCCTGCATAAATGGGTCTTGACATCAGCTGCTTTATTTAGGTGTTTCTTGCATAAGCCAGTAGCGGGATAGAGAGGCCAGGATGAGGGGCCAGGCTACACTAGAGGATGTGCTTTTCACATTGTTTTTATCACTGTGGGACACATGAGACTTGCTTCTCCTAGCTCATGCTGTAACTTATTATAGAAAAAGTGCCTTAGAACGATCCTAGTTGAGAAGGAAGGGTTCTGGTGCATTTGTGCATAGATCTTGTCAATTATTGATTGGGGCTGCCTGCAGGAAGTTTTAAGTCTCTAGCACTTCTGGCCTCCCATAGAAGAGGAGGCTTTCTGGCCAAAGAAGGTTGAGCCATCATGTTCTGCAACATAAGGCGTGATGGGATTTGGGCTGGGCACCAGTGGAACACTGTCCTCCTGTCATAACCAGGCTATTACCATCTGAATCAGAGCAGCTGTGACTGCTCACATCCAGGCTGCTTATGTTTCCTCATATAAGGAGGGACTGGGAAAGGTCATTAGATCCTCACCCAAAATTCTAGATACTCCCTCCTGCAATGCCCTCCAAGCTACATGCAATCCCTTCCAGATGCTTGTGGTCTCAGGAGGGGCTAGGGGTTGTGGGAGGAAGATTAACGGGGGGGGGTGTGGAGATGCCATCTATGCATCAGTATGAATTTTCTGCTTTAGTGACCTGCACTTCTCTAACTCCCTATCCATGTCTCTGCCAGCAATTCCAATAAGCTCACTGGTTAACCGAAATGAACTTGGATGGAATTATTCCTTTGGTCTACCCTTGGTGCCCTATCTGTGGTGAACAGATGTTTGCTCATGTCTTAGGAAAACTAAAAGAACCATCATTTACAGACATCTAATATTCACTTAGAAGTTGTTTTCTCTGCTTCACAGCAACTGCTCCTTTAGCATTTAGAAATTAACTCATGGTTGGATTGAGAGTGTACAGGTTAGGAATTGTGGGGATAGAATAGTGAGATGGTCCATAAGTCAAACTAAACTGGAGTTTGAATCCAGAGGGAACAAGGTTATGATTTGCAAAAATCTTGGGGATGATTTCTTGGATTTCTGCACTGTAGGGGCATATCAGTCATCAGTTGCTGTGTAACACAGTAACCCAACAGAATCCTCATGCTTTTGTTGTTCGGGTGACTCACAAGGCTAGAACTCAAGTGCAAATCATGGCCGGTGTCTCATATGAAGGCTGATTAGACTGAGGGTATGATTCCAAGGTCATTTATGTGTTTAATGGCAAAGTTCAATGTTTCCCAAGGTCTGTTGGTCTGAGGTCTGTGTCCCCTCATTGGTTGTTAGCGTAAGTCTCCCCTCAGGTCTTTGTCATATGGGATTCATCAGCATGGCATCTTTCTTCATTAAAGCTACCGAGGAGAGTTTGCTAGCAGGACAGACATTAGCAGCTGTGGTAACCTAATCAACATGGAAGCATTATCCCATCATCCTTGCTTTCTTTTGGTCAGAAGCAAGTCACTAGGCAAAGCTCACATCCAAGGGAAAGTGTAATTATATACAGATGGGCATAATAGGAACTAGGATCATCGTTGACATCTCATAAGTTTGCTTGCCACAGAGAATGTGAAGTATATGTGTATGTGTGTATGAATGTGTGTATTTGTATGTATTTGTGTGTGTGTACGTATGTGCATGTGTATTGCATACCTATTATGTAGTTGGACTATTCTAGGCACTGAAGACACAGTAGTGGAAATTACAGACAAAATGCTCACCCAGTGGAACTTATGTTCTGTCTGCTCTGATGACAAGGACAGAGAACCCCCTGCTGACAGTTGAGTTACAGCTAGTTCTAAGAGTCTGGTTGTCCTACCTGGAGACATGGCTAATCTGATGTGGGGTAAAAATGATCTTCCTTTCTGTTTCTGGATTGTGTATCTGAGCTAGATACTTAGATGCTGACTTTGCTAAAAAGCATTGCCCACAAGATAACAGAAAGCAAGTTGGTAGTCCTGTATCTCTGCCTTCATTTTGCATGTGTCTCCTTTACCGTGGGTCACCTGCTTGCTTCTATAGGATGACATGTTACTCAAGGAGTGTTTGTCTGACATTCTTCTTCAAGACTTACGGCCTAGAGATTAACGTGTCCTAAAGCTGCAATCACCTTCAGTCTAGGAAGAGTAAAACTTTGGAGGACAATTGTCCATTCAGATGAGGACAGTTATCAATGAGGGTGAGAATGCACCTGGACTAGAGATAATCATCTTGAAGAAATTAGATTAGTGCCCTTGAGCGATGACAGTCATTAACAGATTAACAGTTTATCGACCACCTTGCAGGACCAAATCTGAGACAATGATGAGTCAGTGATGGGCGGGGCATACCTTGACCTGTACTGTTTAATTATTCATGCCCCTTACCCTCTATTTAAGCCCAAACTTCACGTCAGTACCCTGAAAATGTACTTGGGGATCGCTTTATCTGTCTCTCTTCCCACTGTAGCCACAATGAATAAACTTCCTCTTTGCCATTACTCTGTGTGGATATATCAAGGATGGGTGGCCAAGGTTAGCCTGTTTGGGCTACTGGCACCTGGCCTTTTGCTCTAAAAGCTCTGGTTATGTAATTGATGAGGATTTCTTTTCCCATAGAGTACTAGGTGTTTGGCTATTTACCCATTTTGCTTTCTTCTGCCAATAACTTTGAGAATTTACAGCACTTGAGAATCCTAAGGAAGAAGGGAGCCCACTCTGACAGTTGTGTGAAGTCAAAGAATTTATGGTTGGATAGAGAGAGTGGTTCTTACCAGGGCAGAGGATGTGGAGGCAGAAAAGGTTTCAAAGAGGATTCCCTTCCTGGGCTTTTAAGGCCAATAGTTCTTATTGCAGTTACAGAAACATTCAGAGCCAGAACTCTGACATGAGTACCTTCTCTTCAACCCCCCTTGCACCTCAGGGATTTGATTTTAAACTCTGGATGTACGATGACTCCTGTGTACTTGTCAGCAACATTACTTCAGGGCCGAGTGGCAGCTGAGGTTTTCTGGGGTTAAGTCTCATATTAGTTACCTTTCTTTTTGTTGTTGTTGCTGTGACAAAATACCTGACAGAAACAGCTGAAGGAAGGAAGGAAGGGAGGATTTACTTTGGTTCGTAGTTTGGAGGTACAGTCCATCATGATGGTGGTGAGGATATGGTGGCAGGAGCAGTTCTAGCTGTGGAGGTGGCATGACGTGGTTGATCACATTGCATGTAGTCAGGCCGCAGAGCGAGATGATGCTGGTGCTCCACTCTCTCCTTTTTATTCAGTCTGGGATCCCAGCTCATGGCATGGTGCTGCCTACACTCAGGGTGGGTCTTCCCACCTCAGTTAGACTCCAAAAGCACCTTGACAGACAGGACTAGAGGTTTGTCTCCTAGGTGATTCTACATCCCGTTACATTGACAAACTAGATTAACCATAACAAGAGTTTTGTCCTCAGATCCTGAAAATAGCACTTAAATGTCTGTAACTGGGTTAGGAGATAACCCAGGTAGGTGCAGGAGGGAAAGGAGCAGAGATTCATCTAGATTGGGCTTAATGGACCCTGTCCTCCTGCCTCCTCATGGCTGGTTCTGCCATCCCAAATACAGATCGAGGAAGCCACTGGTAGCTAGGAGAATGAAATTTGGGAGGTGGCAGTCTTAGTTAATGATTATGAGAATCAACTGTAACATTTGGAGCCTCAGTTTTCTCACTTATAAAATGGGGACAGGTATCTCTGCCTGCTCTGGTAATTTAAAGATAATGTGCAGGGGTGACAAGATGGCTTGGATGTGTCCTAGTGTTGTGGGGTGCTTTACCAGAGAGGACCACTCAAAGTTTTGCTGAATGAATGTCTTTGCTGGCCAGTGTCAGAACCCAAGTGTGTAGCCCTGAGCCATCTCTAGGCTAAGCTTTTATACAGAGAAACCATAACGCGGGGTGAAAAGTTTAAGTTCCCAAGCTTACAAGTGCAAAGCCCCTTAACAACGTCTATTCTATTGAGCAACAATTACTACTTGCAGAAGCAAGCCAAGCATAACCCACAGAAGCCATAAATCTGCAGTTAGCAGGTACACTGTGGAACACACTGACTTGTTCCCCAGACAACTGGGGTTCTGCTGACATGTGTTCCCATATTCTGGGCCAACTTCCTGATAATTTCAGAGGCTAGAGTCAGCCTAAACTTTAACGTGGCATAGCTATGGTCAAGAAGGTGATGTCTCACACTCTAGTTTCATATCTACTGCTGTGATCAAATAACAACTTAGGGGAGAAATGGTTTATATGACTTCTAATGCCAGGTTGACAGTCCATCATTGTGGGGAGTCAAGGTAGTAACTTCAAGTAGCTGGTCGTATTGTGTCCACATTCAAGAGCAGAGAGAAGCAAGTGCATGCTATTTGCTTGCTTTGCTCAGCTCGATTTTTTCACTTTTCCACAGTTCAGGACCTCCCCATCCCCCGCCTAGGGAATGGTGCTGCCCACAGTGGGCTGGGTCTTCCCACATCAATTAACTTAATTATATTCCACAGATATGGCCATAGGCCGACCCAATGTAGACAATCCCTCATTGAGACACTCTTCCCAGGTGATTCTAGTTTATGTCAAGTTGACAATGAAAGCTGACTATCACACTGTGCAAACATGAAGATCTGAGTTTGATCCCCAGAACCCATGGTTGAAGGAGAGAACTGACTCCTCAGAGTTATCCTCTGATAATTCATGCATTCACACTGACACATCATACACACATACAATAATAATAATAATAATAAATAATGCACAAACATGTTTAGCACTGTATCTGGTGCCTAAAAAGTACATGTAAGAAAGTGGTTCCTAGCAGGTTTCTAGCAGGGAAGATTTGAGAACCCCCCACTCACAGATGGGGAAGCTGACTTTTTATCTCTTAGAACCCTGTATCCTCTCCAGGCTCTTACGTTTGAATTCCTGACCAGTCTCCCTCCCAAGCTGAGTTTGCTCACCCTGAGGAATTAAGGGATGTTGCTGGGGACCATCCACACCTCTTGTCTACCTGGATCAGAGCTCTTGCTCTCCTGGACCTGGCAGGGTGTAGGTTGGGATGGATCTGAAAAGGATTCAGAATGGGGTCCCCTGGGGAGACATCCAGTGGGTAAGTGCTGACCTGCTGGTGGAAAGCATTTAAAGCGATTCTCTGGCATTACCCTAAGAGCATTCATATGCAATCCAGGGCAGGCACATTTTCTAAGAGGCAGATGGAAATGCATCCCTGCTGTGCTCAGGAGCCCAAATTTGGAAGGCTCTTGTCCAATTAAAGTATTATGGAGTCCAACTGTTCTTCAAGGTTATTGCTGAAGAGGGAGGAGTTGATTTTATTTTCTTCTACTTTTAGGGTAGAGGTATAGCAGAAAGGCCAGTGCCTGATGAGAACAAGAGAATGCCAGAGTTCGCGCTGCTAGAGCTGGGCCTGATTTCTGTGTGAACGTGTGAGTGAGAATGTGAGACTCTGTATGTGTGCAAGCTGTCATCCTTCTTTTTTTGAGACAGGGTCTCATGTATCATAGGCTGACCTCGAATTTTCTGTGTACCCAAGGAAGACCTTGGACTTCTGAGCCTCCTGCCTCCACCTCTGGAGCGCTGGAATTTCAGGCATACAGCACCATCTTTGGGGCACAATAGTAGTAACTGTCTCACAGGGTTATGAAAATATACATAAACATCTAGGTTATCTGGTATGGTGTGGAAACTTTCCTCTCTGCATGTGGACTTCTCTGTTTTGTGACATGTACAAGTAACTCTATTAGATGCCTTCATTATGGGTACAGAATTTGCAGATAAACTCTGGGGCGGGTCTGTAGTTTCTCCAGCACCAAGGACAGCACCTGCTGTAGCTGAATAAGAGACAAGCAGGGGGAGTTACTGTCCTAGGCAGGAAAGGTAAGCTATGTAGGGAAAATGGGACCTAAAACTTTTTGCATGGAACCCAGGGATGACAGTGAGGGCTGAGTGTGAAATGCCGCCGTGGACATACTGAGCATCTCATCACCTGTCACCTTTATCTTATTCTTTTTTTCTCTGAACAATGCTGGATCATTGTCTGTCCCTTTAAGACCCTGGTGACTTTTTTTTTTTTTTTTAACCTTTTAGATTTTTTTGCCCTTTTTAATTGAACTTTTGTGAATTTCATACAATATATTTTGATGGTATTTAGAGCCTCTCCCCTATCTGCACCCCCTCACCTCCACTATCTCTTTCCCCATCCAATTTCATGTACTCAGGCCTATCTATAGAGACAAATTTGTGTTTCCAAATGTCCTTTGGTGTGGATCCATTCATTGGAGCCTAGTTAACCTACCAAGAGTCATACCCTTAAAAGAGACTGACTCTCTTCTTTCCAGCAATCATCGGTTTCCAGTAGGGTTGGGGTGTCTTACTTCCCTGGCCTGAGCTTACATGGTACTTGTGCATGCTGTCACCATTGCTGTGAGTTTATATAGTAACTTCCCACCTGTTTCCTTGTGGTCATCCACCACCTCTGGCTCTTACAACCTTTCCATCCCCTCTTCTGCAATGATCCCTGAGCCTTTGGAGGCAGAAGTTTGATACAGGTGTCCAATTCATGGATAATCACTCTGCAGTTTCTTATTCTCTGAACACTGGCCAGATGTGTTTCTGTGGTAATCATCATCTCCTGCATAAGGGAGCTTCTCTGATGAGATCTGAGAACTGCATTAATCTATGGGTATAACAATGTCATTAGGAGTCACTTTAATATTATATCTGTTTAGCAGAATAATAGTACTAGGCTCTTCCCTATGGCCTGTAGCCTGACTAGCCACATGTTCCTAGGCCTGATATCAAGGTATGGGCTCTATCTTATGAAACAAGTCTTAAATCTAATTAGGAAGTGATTGATTACTCCCATAATATTCATGCCACTATTGTACCAGAAATCATATCTTGCCAGGCCAGTTGTTGAAGCATGCCGGATTCACAGCTGGGTAAGGTTAATGATGAATTTTCTCTTCAGGTAGCATGCATAGCACCTTCTAGCACTATGAAAGCTAGCCAGGAGAGATGATGCTCTGAAGTCAGCACAAGCTTGATTTCTCCTTGTGTATGTGATATCTTCAGCAATAAAGTCTTACTGTCAAGTTCTGGTGGGTAACCAAGAGTAGGGGCAATGGTCAGTATTGTTTGAGGACACCTGATCATCAGTTTAAAGAAAGGGAGTCCATCCCTGGCATTGAAAACTCTGGTCACTCTGAAGAAACCAGATCCCAGGGCTGGAGAGATGAATCGGTGGTTGAGAGTACTGACTGCTCTTGCAGAGGACCTGGGTTCGATTCCCAGCACCCACATGGTGGCTAACAGCCACCTGTAACTCCAGTTCCAGGTGATCTGACTCCCTCTTCTGACCTCTGCAGGCATTGCACAACATGGGTGCACTTACATACATGCAGGCAATACACTCATACACATAAAATAAAAAAGAAACCAAACCCCACAGCCTGAAGAAATCAGGCCACTCTTCCCTCAGTTCTCTTCAAAAGGATAGAGAGTTAAGAAGCTGTTCTGTGCTGAGGCCTTACAGCACCTAACTTATGAATTAAAAAAAATACTTTATTTATTTATTTATTTATTTTTTTTTACAATTAAAGTTACAGTTTTAACAATATACAAAATGTTACAGTAATTCAGATTTTTTGGCATACTGATTACAGATTTGATAAATACATTTTATTATCTCGTAATAGTGATGAAGATTATACAAAAGCTATTAAAACAATTATAAGAATAAATTCAATTGTCACTTAAGTATCTAAAGCTATTTTACTTTGCATTCCTCCAGAATGATTTGTTCTTATTCTTTACCTTAATTTGAGGGACTTCAAGAAGATACTTGTTTTTTTTTATTAAAAAAAAATACTTTATTTTTATTTTATGTGTATGAGTATATTGCGTGCATGTATGTGAGTGCACCCGTGTCGTGCAATGCTGCTGAGGTCAGAAGAGGGCTTTGGATTCCCCTGGAACTGGAGTTAGGGATGGTTTGTAGCTGCCATGTGGGTACTGGGAATCAAACCCGGGTCCTCTGCAAGAGTACTCAGTGCTCTAAACTGCTGAGCCATCTCTCCAGCCCCCACAACTTGTGATTTTAACCAGGATCTGGCTTCTGTATGTTCTTTGTCATGTATATGGTGTTGAACTTAACTGTGTGCTGTGAAACTTCCTGCCACCCCTTAAAAGGAGGTAAAATCAGCTGTTTCTTTCATGGGGGGATCTCTCCAAGGCTCCTTTGGGCTTCTGCCTGTCTTTCCTCTCAGGGTGGCTTTATCTCCCTTACTCTTTAAGCTATTTCTGTTAAAGAAGCTCCTTGAAAGGGAAACCTGTCTTTTCTTTAAAGCCCTGTTTTACTATTTTTAATATATTATTGTTCCTTTCTAATTCTTTCTCACCTCAAGGCCTGATTAAGGTCCTTTCTTCTAGTAAGCCTCGTTCTTGAAGGGTAATTACATGTTAGTTTTTTCCCCAAACCAATTGCTGCCCTTCCATTTATTTTAAAGACTTATTTATTTTTATGTGTATGAGTATAGCACACATGTATGTGTAACATGTGCAAGCCTGGTGCTCTTGGAGGCCAGAGGAGGACCTTGGATCTCCTGGAACTATAGTTGCAGATGATTGTCATCCACCATATAGGTATTAGGAACCGAACCTGGGTCCTCTGCAAGAACAGCAGGTATTTTTAATGGCAGAGGCATCTCTCCAGCCCCATGCTGCTTCCTTCTTACACCTAACATGTTCCTTAGACTATCTGGTGAATTCTGGTCACTTCATAATTATTGGTCCAGCTAATTTCAGTTACTAACTGGATGTCTTAGAATTCCAATTTCAAAATCCCAGGACTGAATCTGGTTGGCTGAGCTTGGCTTAGGTGTCTGTCATAAATGTTAGGTAGCAGCAGCACATAGAGGCTCTCTTCTCTCCATGGATGGGGGCAGACTGACCACATACTTCCATAAGGACCAACAATTACCTTTGAAAAACAGTTGCTGAAGGGATGCAGGCCTGGAAACTCCTTATGGTGGCTGAGCTGTGGAAGGTATAACTGCTTTTTCTCTCATTCTTCAGAAGAATAAGTGATGTCAGCATGAGATTCATGCTCAGGTGACTGACATATCCCACCTCAGGCAGAAGGTGTGGGTAAAGTACTCTGAATCAAATTTCAATGAACCAACGTCAAATTTCAATCTTCAGTTGTTAAGCAGAGTGGGAAGGTTCAATATCTGCTGTCTCTTAAATGATACAATTCCCACTTAATTCTCATAATGGTCCCTCGAGGTAGAGACTACTATCCTTAAAGATAAGTGGTTTGGTCACTACTAGTTAGTGGTAATGCAATCCAGACAGTCACAAGCCCAAACCCAAACCAGTAACCACCATGCTATGATGTGTATCCATGGTGCATTAGCCTCTTCTTTTTCTCTCTCCATCCTTACATTACGTACTCTGCCCTGTGCTGTGCTTCTTCAACTCAGGGTGGTTAGGGTAGAGCTTCCTGCTCTTGCTCTTTCCATCAATGAGCACTGGAGACGTTGGGCGACTGAAGGATTTATAACTTGGAAAAGATCCACCATCTACGTAGGGAAGGCCGTGAAGGTGGAGGTGATGAGAGCAATGTCCTCTATGGATCTTTGGAGTGAGGTCCTCATCCTGGCCTGGGCCTATCCCAGGAGGGAGAGTAGCAAGAGGAGAACATGATAGATGAGCATTGTTGGAGAGAGGCAGAGATGGCCTCGTAGGTGCTATGAGGAGGCCTTTGTTAAATAGAACAGAGTGGCAGTGGTTGGTCTCATCCTCACCCTTCAGGAATGAGGTTTATTAGGAGAATGATTGGGACTTGGGGTGGGAGAGCATTAGAAAGGAACAGTAGAGCATATTAAAATCAGCATAATAGGGACTTAAAGGGAGAGAGAGGTATCCCTTTAAAACACAGAGGAGCTTCATTAGAGGGTTAGTTTGAAGTAAGGGAGTCAGGTGAAACTGTCGTGAGAGGGATGGAGGGGACAGAGGAGCCTTCAGGAAAATCCCCCACATGAAGGGGATATTTGACTTTTATGTTTACAGGGGCTGGTGGCAAGTTTTGTACCATGTGACTTAGTGTAACAGCATACATGACAAAGACTATGGAGGAGCCAGGTGCCATGAATTAGGAGCTGTTAGTCACAGCACAGAACACTTCTTAATTTTTTATCCTAGGGAGAGAGCTACAGGAAGCATGGCCTGGTTTCTTCGGGCTATGGAATCTGCCCTCTAAGAGAGATCAGTGTCTTTAAGGGACATGTTCTAACAGTCTTGAGTTACCTCCAGTCTCAATCCCAGCAGTGGTCTCACTCGGTTCTTGTGCTCCCAAAAGAGAATTCAAATGTGTCACTGTAGTAGAGCAAGTAGTCAGACCTCTCTGACTTTTCAGCAAACGAGGAGGCAAGAGCACACCCTTTAGAAGAAGAGTGGACTGAGCGAGGGCCTTGATCCTCGCAGGAATGGGCCTTAGATTTCTCCCCTCCTTGCTGTCCCTTTCTTTAATACTTCCATGCAGGGTGGGCACTTTGAGGAAAGAGGCATGCTTTTCTTTGAACCTCATTTTACCTTGTTTTAAGTAGATGTATAGAATGCAATAATATATATGAGGGTTTAAGTACTTCTGAAAAGTTCACTAGGGTAAAGAGTAAGGGCATTCTGTGCGTTCTTCCTTGGGCAGGAACTCCCTAAGCCAGTTTGAGCTGACCCAGCTGGAGCTGACCACCACCAAATATCTTTATATGCTGTTTTCAGGGCCCCGAGCTGACCCTACTTGAGTGATCATCATCACCTATTCTTATTTATTTTTGAGACAGAGTCTCATGCAGCCCAGGCTAGCCTCAGACTTGCTATGTAGCTAAGGATGATCTTGAACTTCTGCTCCTCCTGCCTCCACTTCCCAAGTGCTAGAGTTATAGGTGAATGCTACCATACCCAGCTTTATGTGGTGCTGTGGCTCTAACTCAGGGATTCACACATGCTAGGCAAGCGCTCTACTGATTGCTTCGTACCCCCTAACCCCTTATTCCTTTTAGGTAATGTTTTGGGCGTGCCTATTGGTTAGTCTTTTCCAGAGCTAACTTCCTGCCAAACATAGGTCTTTCTAACTCACAGGTGAGTGTGTACTGAGTCACAAGAGTCAATTGCTAAGGCTGACAGACCTTTGAACTAAGTGCAGTTAGGCTCCTCTAAACCTTCATGGCCCTCTCTTTGACCTTCGTTTTTGGCCTGCTCAATGCAGTTTTGGAAAAGGTCCTGCTGAATTAGTTTAGCAAAAATCCCCCACCCTTAGTGTATGATCGCTTTTGATATCAGGTCAAATTCCTCTTCCTCCGCCAGCAATATCTTATCACCTTACTTTTCATTACCAGCTCCACAGAGTCTAGCAAGAGTCCCCTCGGTCTTTATGTTTCTCCTTGGTGGTGCTCCATTCACTGACCCTCACCCTGCTTCACGGCTATGAATCCCCACTTATTCTTGTTTGATCTGAGACTGAGCCATATCTTCTCCCTGTTGCAAAATCCCTTTGTAGAGCCCTCTTGCCTTACTGTCTCTGACAAGTGTCTGAGTAATTTTTCTTTGAGAGACATGGGGGCATCTTAAAGATGACTTAAATCTTCAACCTCAGCATATTGGTCCTCAAAGACCCCTCCTTTGCTGAACTTTAACCCAATTTTGGTGGTATGTGTAATGTGTTTAGGGATAGTGGTGTAGGTTCAGTGGGTAGTATTATATCAAATGAAAATAAGTTTGTCATCGTGGTAGAGTAAGAGCTCAGAGTAGAAGTTTAGCTGAGTTACAAAAAGTGAAGTAGCTTTGCATAATTGAAAGTGTAAACTGGAATCATAACCTCTGCACACTGGGTCCTCAGCATCCCCGTGAGGGAACTGAGGGTCCCCAGGACCCCTTTTTGTCATTAGTTATGGTGTTTTATGCTTCCTCCATAAAATTCATCACATTCGCCTTTCTTTTGGGGTGAAAAAAATCATGCTTTCCCACTAATGGTTTGATGCCTTACATTCTTTAGTTCTTGCCACTAGATGGGATTATGAATTGTAGGATGCTTTGGATTTTGTTAGGACTTGAGTGGGGTTGAGCAGGTTAAGAAAACAAGAAGTAAAGGGCCACCAGTTCCTTCTCAGTGATCAGAAATGACACTCACTCTCCTTGCTTTATTTAATACCTCTTATTTTGTTAAATTGTTTCAAAATGACTTGAATTAATGTTATTTGCAAATCCTTCAGATATTTATCAGTTAAAATTCCTCCCCATTTCCCTTCTCAGAGATATTCACTGTCAAGACTTGGTCTGTTTCTTTCCTGATTTTTTTTTTTTTTTTGTCTTTTGCCTTTAAATGTGGATACGTTTATATGCGTATGTCAGTTTAGTCCATGTTTAGTCATACACAGATATATGTAACACACATACTGATTTCCAACTTACATTTTTTTCCTCTTAGCGTGCTTCATAACATTTTTAAAATCAGGAGAGATCTATTCCACACAGTAACTGACTGCTATTCTATGGCATCATGAATTCCATTTATTTATTTATTTATTTATTTACCTATTTACTTATTGAGACAGGGTCTTACCATGTAGCATGGGCTGGTCTCAACCCCATGGCCGCCCTCTTGCCTCAGCCCCTCACTGTTGGGATTACAGGTGTGAGCCACCATGACTGGCTGCATCATGAATTTCAGAGCCACCCTCCTCTGAATGGACGTTTAAAATTTCTTCTTCCCTATTTTCATTGTTGCTTATTAAAAGAATCACTCAGCAGAGAGGGCACCAGCATCTTGAGTTCCTAGGAACACAAACTAAACCCCCAAACTGAAGCTTAACCAACTAGAAACCATAAACTAATACCCAGCTAGGCACTTTTTACTTTCACTAAATATGATTTCGTTGCCTTGCTTCCTCTAATACTTTATGAAAGTTTCCCCTGACACCCCTCCCCCAGGGGTGGTGTCCAATTCATGAAGGACTGAAACTCAAACTTTTCAACATTAAAAAAATTTATTTATTTATTTGCTTATTTATTTATTGTGTGTTTGTGTGTGCACATGCTTTAATACATGTGTGGAGGTCAGAGGACAGCTGTGGAAGTCAGGTCTCTCCTTCCACCATATGGGTCCCAGAGATCAAACTATGGCTTTTTGGCTTGCCTGTCTGAAAGTACATGAACCTGCTGAGTCATCTTGTCAGCCTCTTGTTAACATTAAAAAAAAATCTGAATTTAACTGTATGTATATGCATGAATATATATATGTATATGTGTATATATATATAATTTTCTTTTTGTATGCATGCAGGTTTTGCAGAGGTCAGAAAAGAGTGTCAGATTCCTTGGAATCAGAGTTCCAGGCAGTTGTGAATTGCCTGCTAGGGTGCCGAGAACTGAACCCAGACCCTCTGGAGAAGCAACCAGTGCTCTTAACCCCTGAGCCATCTCTCCAGCCCCTTCTCAATATTTTAAAGTGCCCGTTTGTATCCTTACCCCCCGTTCCTCTCTCTTTCTTCCCCTCCCTTTTTCACTATTACCAAAATGATACAGTGACTATTTTCATCTCTATACCTTATAACTCTGTGCCCTTGTTTTAGTATCTTCTGTTTTAGTTAAGCTTGGTTTTTAGGTTTTTTTTTAAAACAACTTTTATGTGTGCCGGATCTGGAGTTATATACATTTAAAACTTGGATCACTATAGTCAACTTGCCCTCCAAAAGGTTGTACTATTTTAAACTCCCACCAACAGAGTCACAAAGAGCAATGATTGTAAATTCTGAAGTACACTTTCTTGTTTGATGACCAGTACCCTGCCAGACTGTAAGACTCCCTGAGGGTCAGAGTCTGCTGTCTCGTTTTATCACTGTCCTCAGTATTTAGCACAGTGCTGGGCCCTTGTGTGTGCTCAGGAAAATGTGGAGGGAAACAGTAGGTGCACAACGAATTCTTGCCAAGGGCTTATTCTTGGAAGGTAGCCTGGGCAATTTTAAAAACAAGAACTTTAACTAATGAGAAAAAAATTAGGCTTGGGAGACCATAATTTCCCAAATTCACTTGGGGCAGTAAGGATAAAAAGTAGTAGTTTTAATTATAAAATTTTAGCTCATTACTTTTGCTTGATGGTAATACCATGAAGAGAAAATACTTTCACTTTGTAGGTATTCTGAGAATGGACAATGTACTTGTACAGCTATCTGGTCTGGGCCTCTTCTGGGAGGCTGAGCACCCTCACTGGATCGTCGGGTGATTCTCCCTACTCCATGACCTCAATTGATGGTTCTACCAGTGTAAAATACCCTGCCAATGTCTGCTTAGTGGACAGTGAGTGGGTCTAGTTTGTGACTCAGAGGATCTGGCTTAGCTTCTGCTTCTTTGTTTTGTGACAGGGAAGGTTGCCTCACCTTTCTGGGTCCTCATCTCAGGAGCAGGGTGACCATTTCTGTGGTGCCTGCCTCTTGGTCACGTGTGAAACCCCAAGACAGGTGAAGTATTCAAAAATTGTTTTTATTTATTTATTTTTATTTTATGTGTATGAATGTTTTGCCTGCATGTATGCAAGTGCACCTGTGTCATGCAATGCCCATGGAGGTCAAAAAAGGGCGTCAGATCTCCTGGAACTGGAGTCATGAATGGTTATTAGCCACCATGTGGGTACTGGGAATTGAATCCAGGTCCTCTGCAAGAGCAGCCAGTGCTCTTAACCACCGAGCCGTCTCTCCAGCTCTGGAATGTGTTTTCTATTCATATTTTCATCTTCCACCCACAAAGTCAACGTCTTTTTTTTTAATCTGAATAAAGCCCTTACACTGTGGCTGTAATGTTGCCATTTGATGTACAATGGTAAGCTAGGGTAGATTTTTACTTCTTTCTCCTCAATTTCATGGACAGAAGATTTGTTCTTATTGTAGCTCTTTAAAAAAACATTTAATTTTATTTTAAGTGTATGAGTGTTTGGCTTGTATATATGCATGTATACCATGTACATGCAAACCTGAGGAGGCCAGAAGAGGGTACTGGGTTCTGTGTTAGTCACTTTTCTGTTGCTGTGATAGAAACACTGACCCAAGCAATTTATAGAAGGAAGGGTTTATTTGAGCTCATGGTTCCAGGGGAATTACAGTCCATCGTGGCAGGGAGGCATGGTGGCTGGAGGTGGCTGGAGCAGGAGCAGCAGAAGCTAAGCTCTCATATCATCATGCAGGCACAGGAAGCAAGAGAGCGACTGGAGATCCCGCAAGGCTTAAGAACTCTCTAAGCCCACCCCCAGTGACGTGCTTCCTCCAGGATAGCCACACCTTCTAAAACCTCCCAAAATGGCGCCATCCTCTGGGGACAAAATGTCCAAATACTTGGAGCCTATAGGGGGCATTTTCATTCAAACCACCACAGATCCCCTGGAATTAGAGTTAATGGATAGTTGTTAGCCACCATGTGGGTGCTGAGAACTGAACCTGGGTACTCTAGAAGAGCAGCTAGTACTCTTAACCCTGGAGACATCTCTCCAGCCCCCTTATCACAGATATCAATATCAGAATATGATTTTAAAAATATTTGTGCCAGGTGTGGTGGCACACGGCTGTAGTCCCAGCACTTGGGAGGCAGAGGCAGGCAGATCTCTGTGAGTTCAAGGCCAGCCTGGTCTACATAGTGAGTTCCAGGACAGCTGGGGCTTACAGGGAGACCCTGCTTCGAAAAAAAAAGGCCAAAAAAATTTATTTAGTCAAGAATATTTTTTGAGATAGGGACTCATATAACTTTACTGATCTTAGCCAGACTTAGTGGTACACACCTTTAGTCCCAGCATGGGGGAGGCAGAGGCAGGAGGATCTCTGTGAGTTCAATGCCAGTCTCGTCCACATAGTGAGTTCTAGGCCACCTGGGGCTACAGGGAGACTCTGTCTCAAAGAGACTACAAGCAAACAAACACCAAAAAAAACCCCCAAAAAACAAAAAAACCCAAACCAAAACCCAAACCAAAAAGGCCCCCCAAAACCCAAACTCCCCAAAACCCTAAATTACTCAGACTGACCAAGAACTCATTATGTAGCCTATGTTGGCCTTGAACTTGTCTCCTGTCTCAACCTTCCAAGTGCCAGGATAACAGGCATGAACTACCATGCCCAGTTCAGTAGAGAGCTTCTACCTTTTGTTTAAAGGAAGCACTTCAATGTTTCTCTTTAGGTAAGTAAGGGTTACTTCTACATGAGTACTGTGATGGGTGGCAGGCACCCGAAAACTAGCATGACGGCGAAGGGGCTGTAGAGCCGTTTCCTCCGGGTTGGACGTGATCAATGCTGTTCAGAATCAGAGGAGCTGTTATTGCCCTGCAAGACCCTTCCAGGATTGGCCCATTAACTTTCTTTCATGGAAGGAGGAGGGAGGGCTAAACAGGAGAATGAGGTTCATAAGGCTGGCTAGGCTTATGAGGCTCATGAGGCTCTGCTTTTCCTTAGGGATGTGTAAATGGTAATAATTGCCAGGTGGAAGAGACTCTTTGTTGGTGAAGTTGCCCATGGTTTGTCTATGCTCATGTAATTAACCATTCACCCATGTTTCTGTAAGCAACACCCAATGAACTAACTCATTGGTTCACTGAGCTAGACTTGGGTAGAATCATATTTTTGGTCTATCATAGCCTTTCTTATCTAGGATGAAGACACTTCTTGTGAAGTCACACAATAGGTCAGCAGTGTGTAAAATGTGAACACACTGGATAAAGGTATGATCCATATACTTAACGGGGTGGAGAAAGAGGCAGTAGATTTAATCACACTTCTCAGAATAGTAAATAACTTAGAACTTATGAATAATTTCTAGCCTTTCCCATAACATAGTTGTACTGTGGTTGGCCACAGGTATCTGAAGCCAGGGGAAGTCAAACTGCAGGTAAGTGTGGAGCACTGTATTTAGGGATGTCCCAGAGTAAAGTCTCAAGAGTAGGTCATATAGAGTTGTCTTATACTTCAGGCCTAAATGCTATAGTTTCTCCAACAAAAGTAGAAGGGTGTAAGGAAAGGGTGGTCCATCGGGAAGTGGCCTGGAAAAGACCTGTAATAAGAGTAAGAAGTATCGGCATGGTGGCGCACGCCTTTAATCCCAGCACTGGGGAGGCAGAGGCAGGCCGATTTCTGTGAGTTCAAGGCCAGCCTGGTCTACATAGTGAGTTGCAGGCCAGCTGGGGCTACAGGGAGACTCTGTCTCAAAAACACCAAAAAAGTGTAAGATGTGTTCTGCATGTTTAAGTCACTGTAAGTCACTGCAAGTCACTGCCTTCTCTAGTGATCATCTCTAATGATTTAGTCAGCTTATCTTCCTGGTTCAGAGGGGGAGACACTCTTTCAGAGTTGATTTCTTTGTAGTGTCAATTTTTCTTATAAATGGACAACTTTACTCCTGTTTTCAGAACTTCTGCTGTTAGCTTTTCATTTGAAAATAATCAGCTCAAAATAATCATATGTCAAAGAGGCATATTTTGGAGTAATACACTCGAGTGTCTTGTAGTGATGTGGGGTAGTGCGTCTTTAACATCAACATGCACAGAGCTCAGTGACAAAAGTGAGTATTATCTTAAGCTGAAGAACAATGCTTGGGGGCCAGCAGGTATTTAAACTGTTCTACTAGGAACTTAAGATAAAAACTAAGGACAACATCATTTAAGTGGCAAGATAGAAAAAGACAGAAGGGAAGATTTGGAGGGCAGCAGGTACTAAGGACTGAAGGTCCTTTCTGGAGAGAGGATCACAGTCAAGCCTTTGAGGGACATAAAGACTCAGTTCTCTGGCCTCTACGACACAGAACCTGTCTTCTGGGGGTTGGTTTTGCTTTATGTGGTGAGCTGTTAACCTTTGCTCTGCCCTGGCTGTGCTTAACGTGGGGCCATAGGCAGGGGAAGAAGGTCACAGCAAATTCAGTGGGAGGCATTTTAAGTGCTTAAAGCAATAAATCTTCATGTACCTTGCTCCTTCCTAGGCCTCACCAAACCTGGGAATTCAATTTTGTCAGTGTACACAGTTTGCCAAGCCTGCTAGGCCACCAGAGAACTGCTTGATGTATTGGCATGGGAAAAAATTGCTCCGTCCCTTTCTTCATTCAAATTAACAGCTTTTCATAGTGGGCTGACAAGTGACAGATCACTTGAGAATATATCCTGTCTTCCAGTGATTTGATATCTCTTCTCTGTTTTCCTATCTTTATCTTCATGCCTTAAAAACAGTAAAGATGAAAACGTTATTATTATGATTGCTATAGAACCGACACCTGATTCATAAGCTTCAAACCCCAGGGCTTGACATATGGCAGGCATTAAAAAATGATGAATGAATAAATGACTAGATTTTCTTGATGTCTGCAGACTTCCTTGTTTCCTTCCCAGAGGGTCACAGGAAGGGTTTGCTTTGTTTTACTTTTTGATTACTTATTTGCATGGTAGATGCTGTTTGCAGGACATTGTGTGTCCTACTCAGACCACCTTTGGATAAGGATCTTGTTCTGGCTTCTGGAAGTGTTGGTGACCCTTTGAAGGGCTCCTTGAATTGGAGAGAGTTGCTTTACCCAAGGAAAGCCTTTTTCAAGATCAGCCTTTCCTGATGCACTTGAGTTGTAAGGACCTAGACTCTCAGCCAACTGTGAGAGGGACTGTTCTGAAAGGACAGTTTATCTTAGACAGTTTTGGGGGTTAGCTGTCATTGGGTGACACCACAGAAACACTTTCTCTTTTGTTCCTTTGCTCCAACAGATGTTGACCACAAGAAGATTCCTTAATAAACCTCCTATATACTAAACTCCATCTCAGAATCTGCTTCCCTGCGAGTCGAACTGATCACATTTGTTTTAATTTTAGATTTCAGTCTGACTTTCTTCCTCACTGGAAAAGATATCAGCTAACCTTTATTGCATGTTTGCTATGGGCTAAGCACTCTGAGTTTTCTCACTCAACATTTGTGCAATCCTAGGAGAGGCCCTGTTAGAATCAGGGTAGAATGAGACTGGGATTCAACGACTTCCACACCAATAATGCTAGAACCAGAAGTTGAAGCCACTTAGATTAGAGCTCAGGATTTAAACTGTTCTGCTGGGAACTTGAGATAAAAACTAAGGATGACATCAACAGATGAATGGATAAAGAAAATGTGTACATTCACAGTGGAGTTTTTTTCGGTCATAAAGAAGAATGAAAATACATAATTTATAGGAAAATGGATAGAACTGGAGATCATCACGTTAAATGCAATAAGCAAGACTCTAAAAGACAAATGCTACAGGTTTTCTTATTGGTAGACAATATTAAAAATGAAAGTAAAAAATATGTATTCTGTGAAAGTAGAAGGTGGACTTTTTAGGGGGAGGAAGAGCCGTAGGGGAAGAGGGACTAAGAGAGGGTGACGAGGGTAGATATGAACGAAATACAAGCCTTACACGTATAAGAATGTCACAGTGAAGCCAGGCCTGATAACTGAGGCCTGTAATCTCAGCTTCATAGGAAGCTGAGGTGGAAAGATTGCAAGTTCAGAACCTGCCTATGCTATGTAGAGAATTCAAGGCCAGCTAGGGCAGGCCTTGTCTCAAAATAAGTAGTGGAATACTTACAGGGCAGGAGAGATACCACGATCATGAAGATGGTTTTCCCAGGGTAAGGCTCATTCATTGCCTTCCAGATGTGCTGACCCCTGTGGTTTCTCCAAATATGAGAAAATCTACAGCATAATGTGTGGTAGAGAGGGAATGTGTTTGCACTTTCCCCTCGGGGAGAAAAAGTGGAGAAGGTGTTGGGGATATAGCTCAATGGTGGGGTACTTATTTAGTATGCAAGAGGTCATACTTTCAATCCTCAGTACCCTCCCGAAAGTTATAATGAAATCCATTATTTTGTACACTAAAGACAAACATGTACAAAAAAATGACAGGCATTTGAAAAATGTTTTAAAGAACACAGATGCTTCTTGTCAAAGAAATTGTGGAGCCAAGCAGGTCGGCACTATTTCATGTCTAAGGTCTTTTATAATTTCGTTAGTGTCATAAGGGTCTTAGTGTCATAAAAGCTCTGTGAAGTTTTGTTATAGGGAAACCCATTTGTGTTTCTTAAACTTCTATGAAATACAATTTATAAATCTGTATACATTCATTTGTTTGCATTCCGCGCTGAGCTGGGCCCAGTGAACTGAGCCTTAGTGGTGCCCACTCGTGCTAAAATTTCATAACACCAGTCAACTGAGCTGTTTATTTTATTTTTCTGAGGTTTCAACTCACATGAGAATGAAGCTCCTTTTGTTTTGCTTTTATTCTTTTCAAAAATGTAACCTGAAGCAACTTGCTGTTAACCTACTAATTATTTCCTATTGTCCTGTTATCCTGTTTCTGCCTTATAAGGAAAGCAGCTTAGAAATGACCGGTCCAGTTCTTTTCTGTCTGTAAAACCAACTTCCTCCCATTGGCTACAAATAGTGTTGCCTGGATACACATGGGAGTAAGGGTCATCCACTAGAGCACGGGCAACGTACCAGCGACCACAGTCCCAAAGAAAAATGACTCCCCCTTTCCCAGAAGCCACCAACTGCCAGAAGGTCTTCAACTAGGAGTGGGGCCTCATAAGACTATCCTCTATCCATGTTGGAATAATGACAGACTTGATATTATGGAGGTCTCAGTAGGTTATGCGTGCAGTGGACGGATCATGTCTAAAGGCTAGAACTTCAGAGCATTCCCCCGATCCTCCAGCTCTTACATGCATTCTTTTCCCTCTTCTGTGATGTGTTCTGAGCCTTGGGGGAGAGAGTGGTAGTGTAGATACAGATGTCTCATTTAGGACTTAGTGTTCAACAGTCACTTATTCTTAGCACTTTGACCAGTTATCAGTCTCTGCATCAACTGTTGCCCACTGCAAAAAGAAGCTTCTCTTGTCAAGACTGAGAGCAGCACTCATCTATGAGTATAAACGTATGTATTTATTTATTTTTGGTCTTTTTTGAGACAGGGTCTCCCTGTAGCCCCAGCTGTCCTGGAACTCACTATGTAGACCAGGCTGGCCTTGAACTCACAGAGATCCACCTGCCTGCCTCCCAAGTGCTGGGATTAAAGGCGTGTGCCACCATGCCAGGCTCAATATTTGTATTTAGAAGTCAGTATGACATGTTCACTTAGCAAAACAATAGTAGCTTCCCTCCCTAAAACCTATGACCTCCCCAGCCATGGACTTTTAGGCAGGTTTACAGCACCAGTCATGAATTCCTGAATTCCTGCCTATGGAGCAGGCCTCACATCTAATCAGAAAGCAATTTGTTGCCTCCATAGTCTTCATGCCACTGTTGGAATGGCATATTGTGTTGTATTGTGCTGTACTGTATTGTATTGCATTGCATTGTATTGCATTGTATTGTATTGTAGCATGTAGGGTCCACTGCTGGGTAAGTCCATTGATGACTTTCTCCTCCAGTGGCCTGTATAGCCCCTTCCAACATTATGAAAGCTAGCTAGCAGGAAGAAGTTTCCAGACAGGCCCTAGCTTGGTCTCTTCATGTCATGTAACCAAAGAGTGAAAAGTCTTCACCAATATTGTCTTTCCATCTAGTTACGGTGGGCAATAGGAGCAATGGCAATAGCCTGTGTTGTTTTGGGAGCCTCTGGGGCCTCCCGGACCAACAGTGTGTAGAGCGGTAGCCCGTGCTTGACACTCACATCTTTGTTTAATTACTCATGGCTTCTGTGAGAAGCACTGTCCACTCATGCAGGTACCTCTGTTCACATTCCTTTTAAAAATTTTTTAAAAATGTATTTTAAATTTATTATTTTTATATTATGTGCACGACTGTATTGCCTGCATGTATGTGAGTGCACCCATGTTGTGCAATGCCTCGGAGGTGAGAAGAGGCCTTCGGATTCCCCTGGAACTGGAGTTAAGGATGGTTTGTAGCCGCCATGTGGGTGCTGGGAACTGAACCTGGGTCCTCTGCAAGAGCAGTCAGTGCTCTTAACCACTGAGTCATCTCTCCAGCCCCCACATTCCTTTTTTTAAAATTGTATTTTAAAATTAGATTACAAAGTAGTAAGTTTCCATGAGACGTTTTTATACATCTTTGGTTTTCGTTAGTCCACTGCTGCATTAGTTACTTTTCTGTTGCTGTGATAAAACAGCGACCAAGGCAACTTATGGAAGAGTTTATTTGACTTATGGTTCCAGAAATGTAAGAGTCCATTTTAGTGAGGAGTCATGGTGGCAGAGGGTGAGTGGAGCAGAAAGCAGACTGTGCACATCCTCAAGAAGGTACTGGAAGTAGAGCCAGCCAGATTGGAAGTGGGCATAGCCATATACTCTCAAAGCCTGCCCCCAGTGACATGCTTCCTCTAGCATGGCCACACTTCCTAAAGGTTCCATGACCCTCCCTAAACAGTGCTGCAAACTGGGGACCAAGTGTCCAACTACTTGGAGCCTGTGGAGGATACTCATTCAAACTACCACAACTGCCTATCCTCTACTCTCCCCATTCCCCACCCCGATCCCCACATAAACCTTTAACCTCCAGAATTCTCCCTCTCTCTACTTTCACAGACTGTTTTGTAGAAGACATTTCAAGGCATTATAGCATCCAGGCTGTGAAATAGTTACTGCTTACTACTCTTAGTCAGATTTACAGAGATTGGTGGGGGTGCAATGAGGGGGGAAGAGAATTGAAGGCCATACAGTTTGGTGAGTAAAGGAGTATGACCATGGTTAAAGTTGCAGACACAGTGAGCACTTCAAACAAAGTAGCCCTAATTGTTAAAGAGATTAGCACCATTAAAGAGAAAAGGGTCTACTCTGAATTTGTTTAATAGGAAAGTTACTTGAGGGTGAGACCATCCACTAATAACTTCAACTGTAAGCAAGTAAATTTATCCAAAAGGAGAGTGTCTGAACAGTCTTTTGCTGCAGAAGCTTCTTGCTTAAAAACCTCCTAAGAAAGTGTTTTTCCAGGTTCAACTACCTGGGCACAGAAAGGCCGCTTCAGCTGTGGTGAAAGGGGCCTGGCTACACCTCAAGCGCTCAGTGGAATTTGACATTGCCCACATGGTATTGCTTTTGCAGGCATGCATATTAGAGAGTGAAGGTGTCATGGAGGCTTGTAGTACAGTTCTAGAAAGCTGCCGAGGCCAAGCAACATGTAGCAAGTTAGGATTTTCTGTGTGGAGCTCCGGAGTGGGCTGTGTATGAAGCTTTGAAGGTGAAGCCTAAATTGCAATGGAGACCTCAGGATGCTGGAGGTGCTAGGACCATGGGACATCTGCCAAGTTGGCCTCAAAGGAGGTTCCAAGTACTGGAGGCAGCAGAACTGGAAAATAGGGCCCTTTGTACTCAAGCCCTTTGTAATCTGGATGTTGCCCCTGTGAGTCATAGAGACTGACCGTTGAATTACAGGGTTTGGTGTTTGTCCTGATGGTTTTTGGTTTTGCTTTGATATTCTCTTTGCTGGTTATCTTCCCGTTCATTTTTAGAACGGGAACGTGTGTTCTGTGCCATTGTATATGGGAAGTATGTAATGCGTGTTTTGATTTTACAGGGGCTTACAGTAAAGAGTATGCTTTGATTTCAGAAGAGACTTGGGACTTGGGACTTTTGGAAAGTATTGGAATTATAAGATTATGGGGAATTTTGAAGTTGGACTGAATGTTTTTTGTATTATGAGATGTCCCTGAGCTTGGGGGGCGGACAGTGACAGAATGTCATGATTTGAATGTGAGACATCCTCTCTAGGCTCATGTGGTTCTAGTTGGTGGTGCTGTGTTGGGAGACTGCGGAACCTTTAGGTGGGGCTTAGCTAGGGAAAGGTCACAGGTCATGGACCTTGAAGGTTATAGCCAAGCCCCCCTTCTGGCTACAGTCCCTCTCTGTTTCTTAGTCTGTTGAGATGTGAGCAGGTTGCCACAGGCTGCCACAGACTCACCATGGAGTCACCTACTGCCGTATCTTCCCTGTCACGACAGACTGTATGACCTCAGGCCATAAGCCAAAATAAATCTTTTCTCCCTTAAGTTGCTTCTTTGCATGTATTTGGTCACAGAAATGAAAAAAAAAATACTAATATGGAAGACTACCTTATCTGGTCCTGACTTATGCTACTCCGAACAAGTGGTTTCTAATCTGTACAATAGGAATAACGTTTTATCTTAGAAAGGTCACAAAGCTATTAAAAACATTCAAATTCATTAACATTAAGATCAAATATTTTGAAAATCATCAACAACTTCACAGCTACAAGGAGTTATTAATACATGAATATTCTAAGATTTGCAAACAATAGAGGACTGATTTGGAAAAAGCCAGCCCTTCTACAAAATCCAGTTTTGGAAAAATTTCTGATAGGAGTCAGCTCTTCTTAGAGCTGTATTAAGGACTGCTTAAAATCATGATCAGGACACATACCATTGATTATATTAAGTCAGTTTTATAAGGAGAGATATTTACTCACTGAATATTTTAAAAAGATTTATTTTTTTTATTTTGCATATGTATGCGAGTTTACATGCGCCACATGCATGCAGGTGACCATAGAGGTCAGAAGATGGTGATGGATCTCCTGGAACTGGAGTTACAGGCAATTGTGAGCCAACTGATGTGGATGCTGGGAACCAAACCTAGGTCTTCTACAAGAGCATCAAGCACTCTTAACCTCTGAGCCATCTCTCCAGCCTCTCAACAATAATTTTTGAGCATGCACTACATGCCTAGGAATGTTAATATAGATTTTGGACCTGATATTCAAGGAACTCACTGTATATAGTACAGAAGACAAACATCCCATATCTTTTTCCTTTCTCAGTTGCCATGCCCATTGCAGACCTCACTAATCAATTACTAACACAGCTGCAGTCATGAAATTCTTACTTTAGTAATCTTAGAAGCCACAACTAATTGAGGGTTGGCACGTGAGATGAAACATTTCTATTGAAAAATCTCATCTAGTACCATGAAAATTATAAAGTCAGGAGCTGGAGAGATGGCTCAATGGTTAAAGAGCACTGGCTGCTCTTGCAAAGGACTGGGGTTCGATTCCCAGTACCCACATGGCACCTAACAACTATAACTCCAGCTCCAGCAGATCCGACACCCTCTTCTGTCCCTCACGGGCATTGCACGACACAGGTGCACTTACATACATGCAGGCATAACACTCAAATGAGGAAAATAAAAAGAATAATAAAAAAGAAAATTGTACAATCAGAGTTCATAATCAGCATCATAGGCTAGGCTAATCAGGGAGGTCCTCCTAGAAAATTCAGGAATTAATCTAGGCCTTAAAAGAGAAAAACTTGAATGTTTCTGGATGGGTGTGAGAAGATGTCCCATGACACCCCCCAAAAAGAATTAAACTCCGAATATGAAAGGGATAGTCTCAGTCTAAAATCTCTGCTGACTGCCTCTGAGTGAGGACACTGACGTTCCTTCATGGTAGGTTCTTGAAGACTGATATTGTTCAGAGTCACTTTGACCTTCTGATTGACTGCCAGCATCTGGATTGTGATTTCATTCTCTTGCCGAGTCAGAGACAGAAAACCCACGATTCTGGGGACCCATAAATTACCTCTCGTTATTGCAATGACAAAAGGCCTCTTGGAAGGTGACTTGTTCACTCCCTGTTTTATAGCCTCATATATCAAGGAGGAAGATGGAGTGGAATCAGTTACTACCAGGAGATCTAGGATGCAGGAGAAGAGGGTCCAACTGTCTGAGAAATTGAGTGCTTTCTGTCAAAACTTAATTCAATTATCCCTGATTCTATAAATAATAGAACAAGGTTTCCCTCCTGCACCTCTCCCAAGTCCTGTGCCTGTTCCCTGTGCAAGCTGAGATTACTGTGTTCTGGGTACATTGCAATGAGACTCTAAATATTAGGAAATAATTAGTTGAACTCTAATTCTGCCTTTGCATTAATTTACAGAAACAGAATGTTATAAGTTGGAAGAGGCAACGAGAGGTTGAGGAGACAGCTCCGTTGGTAAGAGCGTATGTTATGCAAACATGAGTTTAGTTCGTCATCACCCATGTAAAGTGGGCATGGTTAGTCCCAGCACTTGGGAGGGAGAGGCAGGCAGATCTCTGAGATTGAGACCAGGTTGGTCTACATAGTGAGTTCCAGGCCATCTGGGGTTACAGGGAGACCCTGTCTCAAAAAGGTAAAAAAAAAAATTAGCACATGTCTTTGATCCCAGAGGCAGGCAGATCTTTGTGAGAGTGACATGGTCTACATAGTGAGTTCCAGGTCAGTTGGGGCTACATAGTGAAACTCTATCTCAAAAACAAACAAACAAACAACAAAAAGAATAATAATGGTGCTTCCTTTTTTATATTTTATTTATTATTTTTATTTTATATGTATGAGTGTATTACCTGCATGCATATAAATGCACCCATGTTTTGCAATGCCTGGGGAGGTCAGATGAGGGCGTTGGAGTCACAGCTGGTTGTTAGCTGCCACGTGGATGCTGGAAATACAACCCAGGTCCTCTGCAAGAGCAGCTAGTGCTCTTAACACTGAGCCATCTCTCCAGTCCTATAATGGTACCTTCTTAGTGAGGTTATTGTGAGTTATTATTTAGCATTGTACCTGGCCTATACTGAATTCTCAGAAAGTGCAAGACGTTACCAAGGAAGCAACATGGCATGGAAGCTGTGAGTGCCAGTTTGAAGACTGCCTGGCTCTGCCACTGATAGGCCATGGTACCTGGGAAGGTAGTTTCTATCTAAAAGTATGGACTGTGATTGTGTCTATCTCATGAGATTATTGTGAGGATTAAATGAACTAATATTCCCAAAGCTCTTAGAACAGTATCCAGCCTATAGCAAGGGCTTGCAAACAACCCCTTTCTAATGATCAAGAAAACAGCTTTTGACAATATTGAGTCCACACTTTGCTCTTGAAACTCGTCACTTTGTTTTTTCCTTAGCTCCATTCACTCCTTATTTTCTTCCTGCTCAGACTGTAAGGTGGTTTTTGAAGTCAGTTCTTTCATTTTTAAGGTTTGAGGTTCCTCAGAGATCCATGCAAGGCTTTGTGTGTTCTCTACATGAGCTGTGTCAATGATGGCTTCCAGAGATACACACTCTGCTCCCACCTTTTCCCGTGTTTACAGGCTTGTCCATATATCCCATAATATTCCAGTTTTGTAACCAAACTCTTTTATCTACCCATCACCATCCATCCAGCCACCACCTTCATTTACTGATTGTTAGCATGATAGTGCAGAGGCTGAGCTTTGAAATTACATGGGCCAAGTTGGACTCATTACTATATACAAGATGTGTGGCCTTGGACAAGTGACCTATTTTCTTGACTTCACATAAGAAACTTATATTGCCTACATCATTGGTTTAGTCTGAATATTGAATGGACTCATTGTGCGGATCACTAACATAGTATTTGGCACATAAGAACTCAATAAATGACAGCCATGTCTAATACCACTGTGTGCCACATACCGATATGTTATCTAATGATGGAACACATGTATGGTGGTGGTGCCATAGGCTATATCATCTAGTGACACCATAGCTATTTCAGTTTGTATAAGCACACTTGATATTCATACAACTATGAAATCACTTGTCTTGTAGCAACATGTTACCATTATTCACAATGAGAATGTCTCTCCTATCCATAACTCAGGTGCTTCTACCCTATTTGGACATTATTTTCTTCTGCCTTGATGACAGTAACAGCCTTCATCTTTTAATTTTTATTTATTTATTTTATAAGTGTTTTTCCTGCATGTCTGTAAGTGTACCACATGCATGAAATGCCCTTGGAGGGCAGAACAGGGCATCAGATCCCCTAACCTGGAGTTATAGATGTTTATTAGCTGCCAAGTGGGTGCTGAGAACCAAACCCAGGTCTTCTGCAAGAGCAGCCAGTGCACATAACCGCTGAGTCAGCTCTCCAGCTCTATCAGCAACAGCCTTCTTACCGATTCATTTTTCTTGGTTAACTGGTCTTACTCACCTCTACTGATTCTTAATTACAGGATAAATTCCTTTCTATATATAGTGCTGATCACTGCATTCTATCACTTAGGACTTTCACATACCTCCTCCTTTCCTAGAGGATAAAAGTTAGATCTTTGACCATCATGTGTTCCAAGAGTGCTAACAGAAGTGCTCAGTAACCCTGTTGATGACTAACTTGCTTACCTGAACTCCAAAGTTGGTACAAGAGAGCTCATTGGTGTAGCAAAGCTGCAGCTGTCTAACAAGGCTCTGCTTAGGATGAGACGTCGCATAATTCTGTAGGTGTTTTCAAACTGTATTATTTAAAATGTAAAATTTATTAATTTTATTTGTTTATTTTACTTGCATATATGTACCCGAGTTGTGCAATGCCCACAAAGACCAGAAGAGGGTGTCAGATCCCCTGGAACTGTAGTTATGGATGGTTGTTAGCTGCCATGTAGATGCTGGGAAGAGAAACTGAATATTCTGCAAGAGCAGCTAGTGGTCTTAACTGCTAAGCCATCTCTCCAGCCCCACATTATATTCCTTATTTTCAATATATATGTTTTATTGAATTTTTGTGTATCTCATACATCTTTTTTAATGTGTGTGTGTGCATATAATGCCTGCACGTATGTAAGTGTACCAGTGCTGTGCAAAGCCTGTGGAGGCCAGAAGAGGGTGTTGGATGCCCTGGAACTGGAGTTACAGATGGTTGTTAGCTGTCATGTGGGTGCTGGGACTCAAACCTGGGTCCTGTGGAAGAACACCAAGTACTCTTAACCTCTGAGCCATTTCTCCAGCCCTGCATTTCATACATCTTAATCATATTTAGACCTCCTCCCCTATCTGAACCCCCTGGAGCACCCACCCCATTGGATTTCATACCTTCTATCATATATGTTAAGGCCTATTGAGTCAAATTTGTGAACCCAGATATCCTTTAGTGTGAGTTCATCCACTGGAGCCTGGTCACTCCCTTAAAGAACACTAACTCTCCTTCACCCAATGGTGATCAGTTGTCAATAGTACCTCAGCTAAAGTCCCCAGTTCTAAGCTGGGTTTTTGTCTGGGCTGAGTTGCATGGGTCTTGTGCATGCTGTCACCATTGCTGTAAGTTCATATGAGCAAGTTCCCAGAAGCCTGGAAAATTCTGTTTCCTTGTGGTCATTCACCCTGGCTCTTAAAATATTTCCAGCCCTTCTTCTGCAATGGTCCCTGAGCCCTGGGTGGTTGAGGTTTAATACAGGAGTTCTACCTAGGAACATGCACTCTGCAGTCCTTTACTCTCTAATTTTGGTCAGCTGTGTTTTTTTTTATGTTAATGCTCTCTGTTGCATGAGGAAGCTTCTTTGGTGAGAGTTGAGAGATGCATTAGTTTTCTCTTTACCCCACATTATAGTCTCTTTAAAATATTTTATTTATTATTTTATGTATATGAGTGTATTGCCTGCATGTATGTAAGCACAATGATGTTGTGCAATGCTTGTGGAGGTCAGATGAGGGCGTTGGAGCCCCTGGAACTGGAGTATGAATGGTTATTAGCTGCCATGTGGGTGCTTGGATTTGAACCTGGGTCCTCTGCAAGAGCAGTCAGTACTCTTAAACACGGAGTCATCTCTCCAGCCTGAACATTATATTCATTTTTTTTTTTTTGGTCTTCTGATACAGGTTCTCCCTGTAGCTCCAGCTGGCCTGGAACACACTTATGTAGACCAGGCTGGCATTGAACTCACAGAGCTCTGCCTGCCTCTGCCTCCCAAGTGCTGGGACTAAAGGCATGCACCACCATGCCTGGCCTCTGGACATTATGTTCTTAAAATTTTTATTATTATTTTTATTTTGTGTGTATGAGTGTATTGCTTGTGTATGTGTAAGTGCACCCATGTTGTGCAATGCCAAAGGAGGTCAAAAGAGGGTGCTCCCCTGGAACTGGAGTTACAGAAGAGCGTTAGCCACCATGTAGGTGCTGGGAATCGAACTCAGGTCTTCTGCAAGAGCAGCCAGTGCTCTTAACTGTTGAGCCATCTCTCTAGTCCTGCCACATGATATTCTTGATGAGTGGCACCTAGTTCATGGCAGGCTCCCTGAAACTGGACAGTGGGGTAGCCTGAGGAGTCCCAGATCCTCATGTTGTCTATATTCTTGGATGAGTTGTGGTGGATTTGAGCCTTAGCTGATCTTCTTTTGTTTGCGGTTGTGAGCACTGAAGGGTTTATGAACTGGAGGCACCATCTCCCACTATGCTCCTGCTGTTACTGTCATCAGTAACTGTGAACCGTCTGCACCAAGTAGAACCAATTTCTAAGATAAAAGCCCCATTATGGTAGGCATGTGATAGGCCCAAGGATATTATTTATTCATAATTTAGACTATTTTCTTTTCGTATTTTAATAGCAGTCATAATAGCAAAAAACCCCACAAAAAACAAAAAACCAAAACAAAACAAAAACCCTAGTCTAGCAAAAAGGAAAAAACCAAAAATACCCATAATGCTACTCGCACAGGAGTGAACATTATTAATTCCTTCATATATTCCTTTCTGGAATTTTTCCCAAGCATGTGTGGTGAGTACATCATTTTATAGCCTTTTTTCTCCACTTAATGTACCACAAACCTTTTCCACATTAACAAATGCACCTTTATAGTGTGGTTATGAATGGCGGCATATTATTCCAACGGGAGGCTAGGCTTTCATTTATTTTCCAGCTCACTCTCACCAGCATTTTGGATGATTCTTTCTTTTCCCTGTTTAAAATATCATGCAAGGAACATCTTCATAGCTGAATGTATGTGTACACCCATGCCTTTTCCTGCAGGTTAAATCATAGAAGTATTACTATAGGGTCAAAAAATACTCCCATTTTTATAAAAGCCTTTTGAAAAGAACTGTCAATTGGCCTGTAGCAAGATTATAAGCTCAACTGGATTTTTGAAGGTCATTTCTGTCTAAAGTGGTAAGTAAAAAAAAAAAATAAATGAACTTTGAACTTTCAAATGGAATTAATTTCTGCTAGGCTATAATAAAGTTTTAGTCAGAAGTGTTTACAATTCTAGCTGAGGAAAAGTCCCCAATGAAAGAATAGTAAGGAATACCAAACCATGTTAAAAACACTTAGCCTACCTTCTTCATTGGCTCCGTTTAATATTTAAAAGTTATATCATAGTTTATATAGCATATAGTACCATTTTAATTGATTTCAGATGAGATCAGCAAATTCTCACATATATATGATTTTTCTCCAGGCATATGGGAAGATGGCTTCTCCCAGACACTTGCAGGTGGAAATGGTGACTGGGTCTCACTAATGGCCTTTGAGCACAATCATATGGGTCACTTTGGGAGTGAAAGACTTGATTCACACAGATCTCCGTGGACCTTTCTTCTGCATATTGGCAGATGTTACACTACAGGATTATAGCA
The DNA here is from genome assembly GCF_000622305.1 of Nannospalax galili. Taxonomy (NCBI): domain Eukaryota; kingdom Metazoa; phylum Chordata; class Mammalia; order Rodentia; family Spalacidae; genus Nannospalax; species Nannospalax galili. Next base: position 2,069,988 of record NW_008348685.1, on the reverse strand, counting down.
TCTTCCTTAGCCTGGGTTTCTGATTATTTTATGGAAAACAGTTGTCCTGGAGGGTCAGCTGGGCAATGCAGACTTTGTGCAGATGAGAGAAATTTGTGCTGTCATTAAATTTTGTGCTTAAAAAAATGAAATGTCATTTAATTTATTCTAACTAATACTATGCCGTAATTCTGTGCTGAGCTCTGTGGAGGACAGAGGGAGGAAACATGAGATTACTATCTGACCACAACGAACACATAACATCTGTTGTAAAATGGTGCATGCATATTGTTTGTTGAATAATGTATATATATCAAATATGGTAGGTATTATTGATATAGTATATACTCCTTAAAGGGATTTTTTTTTTTGTCATGACAAATCGGTTCACATATTCACAACAGGTATAACAAACATTTTGTTCTCTAAGACGTCATGTGCTGTCTTTTCCATCTTCCTTTAGAAAACTTGTCTCAACTCCATTGGGTTGTCAGGTTACCTAAATGGACTCCCCATTTTTCTGGCTATTGAAAAAGGCATATAAAGTCTCTGGAAGTGTTTTCTTTTTCTTTCTTCATATGTAGCCCAGGCTGGCCTCTAGCTGGTGATCTTCCTGCTTCCTGAGTGCTGGGATTACAGGAACTCAGTTTCTGAAAGTTTGAGTTAGGGTGGAGGTGGCCCTTTTGTATTTTGAAGTATGAGGAACTGATCTTGGAAAGGATGTCTGCAGGAAGCCCGTGATGGTGAGAGCAAGCCACACAACTGAGATGAAATTAGAATGCTGAGCAGTGACAGATTCCACAGCGATCCGAGTTTCTGGATCCAGCGGACATGTCAGTGTCACCTGCACATAACCACATGTGCAAGCTAATAATTCCTTTTCTCACTTTTTATTTTATGTTGCTATTAGTTCTTTCAATCATAAAAATTCTAAACAATGCAAAACATATGTTAACTAAAAATAGATAATACCATGCTAATAACAACCACATGTATTCAAAGCGTCACAGGCAAACTTTAACTAAATCCTTTGGCAGGAAGTAGGATGGTTAAGACAGGTAACTTACCCAAGGTTACACACTTAGCAAATGGGAGGATGGAACAAGACTCAGGCACATGTGCATGTCTTGATATCAGAATTTATAGGAAACATTTCCTATTGCTCTTTCTGTATCTGAAATTATCTTCAATGGCTGACAAAATAATTTGTGGCTCTTGTACAGGGCAAATACAATTCTGTTTGTTTGCAGAAGTAAAATACAAATCCTAATGATTTTCTCTTTAATTTTTAAAGAAGTTAAAAGTATGTTTGCTTAGATGTACTGAGTTTAGGAAGCTGAGACATAGTGGTAGTAAGAAGCATTCGTGATGAACACAAGAACGTCTTCACACCGGATTTAACACCTTGATTTTTTTCTGCCATGCTCTTCCATGCTGCTGTGTATTTATTGTTCTATTGTTTTCTTTCTTTTTTTAGTATCAGGCCAACTTGCAGAGACTCACGTGTCTTTCTGGCGATCTGGTCACAAGGGCAAGGGCATGCCAGTCATTAAGTGGGTTCCCTGCAGCAGGCAAACGTGGCTGCCTGTGCTGTCCGGTGGAGCATGCAGGAGAGTGAAGGCTGTTGGAGGCAGCCACTCACTCAGGTGCTGACAGCACAGGGGTGGGGGCTGAGGCAGCAGGCAGAGTTGTCATTATGCTAATGACATCCATGGAGTCAGAGCCAGTGACCCCTGGGAGGAAAGCAAGAACTCTTGAAGGTCCATTTGACGTCTTTGCGCCATCAGTTTGAAGGCTTGTGATGCCTGTGCTTGCACCTCCTAATTGATTTTATTTTTCACTTGCACGGAGAGCATTGACTCATTAAAGCCCAGTGCCCTTGCAGACCTAACAGAAGATTAAAGAGAGACAATGTATTGGAGGTGGCTGTCAGGTACAGCAGTTTGGATTGTGGACTCCAGAGATGGACTGCCTGGTTGGAATCTCAGCCTTTGGCCTCTGTAGTTGGATAGTTCAGGTAGGAAACAGCATGTGTCTGCTTCCTGTCTGATCTCCTCATCTGTAAAGAGGGAGTGATCAGAATTACCCCCTTCCCACTGCTGAGGGTTGGTAGAAATATAAAGTTAATTAGTAAATGGTAAACAGATTACATGGGACACTTACTACATTCCTGATGGGTGCTAGAGGAGAGAGCTCTGGGGAAGACTGATGGTTGCATGTGAATCAGGGGGTTCCTGAATGAGTCTTGATCTAACAGTTAGCAGGGAAACAATCTTGCATTCATCACATGCTATTTATGACCTTGAATTAAATGTGACCTATTGATGGAGCATCATATATGAACTCTGGCATATCAGAGGTCTTAGCAAATGGCTTTTACTTTTATTCTGGGTCTTAGTTTTCTTATCTTTAAAGTGACAGCAGTTGAGACTTTTTCCTGCTTTTATGTAAGAATTTGAGTCTGATATTGGAAGTTATGAATGAAAGGGGGTCTTTTGGGGCCTGGCCAGGTAAGCTGAAGTCTCATGGTGAGTAGGGTTCTTCCAGTTGATCATCATCATCCAAGAAATTTGTTACCCATTGTCACCCATGGCAGAGAGCAGAGTCCCAAGGGAACAGGCCCAGGATGAGGCAAAACATACAGGGCTTCAACATCACCCCCAAATAGCCCCTTCCAGCCTTCAGCTCTCCCACCTGGAAATCAGGAGTCTAAGGAGGAGAGCCTGGTAAGGAACCTGGTGGCTAGGTACTGAGGCAGGGGGATCTGGGAAATTCAGGAGAATGTGAAGGCTAGCTACAGATAGAGGAAGACTCAACATGTTTTTCACAGAAGAGACCAGACTTAGCCACTGTTGTGGGAGCATCTATAATTTTGATATAAGTTAGCATGGGGCAAACCTTAGGAAGGGGATAAAAATTGTTAAATGCTCATGGAGGTGTTTGGTTTGTACCCAATCCAGGTCTCAGTGTTCTCCCTACATTACCTCATCTCACTTCCAGCCAACACTAACAGAACATAATAAATAGCTGTTATTAGCCTATTATATAGATGAAGACATGGAAGCTTAGCTGGGGCAGGCAGGTTCCCCACAGTCACTGGGTTGGCACCCTGGGAGCTGGTATGTATTGTTTCCTGTTGTCGAACTTCTGAATTTATTTTAATTAATCTTAACTTAGAAATAAAAATCATATATACTTAAGGTATAAAACACGACATTTTGGAATATATGCATGTACGATGGATAAAGCGAGGTAGCTAACTTTATTATAAATATTATATATTATACATAGTTATTTTGTGGTGCGAATACTTGGCACCTGCTGTTTCAGCAATTTTCAAGTTCATGATAAATTATTCTGAACTAAGTCACGTTCCCGTGTATCAGATCTCTTCAACTCATCTTTTTTCTGTCTAGCTGGAATTTTGGGTCCTTTACCCATAACTCTCCAGTCCTCTCTAATCACCATTCTACTCTCTGCTTCGCTGAGCCCCGTCTTTGAAACTGTGAGCTGGGATGACAATTCAGGCAGCGGTGTGTGCTTCTCCACTCTCTGTCTCAGGAAGGAACCAGCAATTCATTGCTGAGCACAGCCTACTTAGCAATTTTACTTTTGGTCATGGTGACTTGATCTTATCTGGAAGGCTTTTTGTTTGAGGATCTGGTAAAGATAGCTTTAGACCAAATGACTAAAGTAGCTGTTCATTTGGTCCCTGCCCAAGCATCCAGGCTTTGCTTGCTGGAGCAGGAAGGCTACAGTGAAGAACATGTTATGGAGCCCAGCTTGGTTAGGGTGAGCCATCACTTCGGGTTTGTAATAGCTTTTGTGAGTCCAAGCGCCAGGATGAACCTGGCCAGCATGCTCAGATGTGTGCTGAGTGCCAGGGAGTCACAAGCATCTTCCTTTGCAAAGGTGCTGCTGGCTCTGAGTCTTACTGTTTGGCCAGCCTGTGAGAGTTTGGGGTGCATTTCCTGGGACCTTCTGAAACCTTCCCCACTGTTCATTAGCACCAAAAGGAATTACTAGCAGGATCCTGTTTCACAGGAGGCACTTTGTTGAGCTAAGTCTATGATGAGTTGGTAGGTGCATTTTCAACACTTAGAACTGTGTCTGGCATGGAGTCCATGATCAGTAGGTATCTGTGGGTTCACTCATCCATTGGATGAGTGAGAGAGAGTTGCTGGATCTCTCAGAGAAGCTCTAGATTTCCCTTGGTTATAAGATTGTGTATGTGGGGGTCATCATCTCCTGTGCACTCCTGAATTTATTGTCTAGTCATGTGCTATGCCGGTGATTGTAATGTTCACCATCACAGCCATCAAGTGGCTGTTAAGAATGGGATTCCAGCCACCATAATGGGACATCTTGGATGGCTGAGGCGAGCTACTCAGCAGCCAAGGAACGGCATGAGCAGTGGATGCTCCCTGCTGTGGTGGAGGAGACTGGAAGATGCTTGAGGTAACTTTTATACCTGGAGACAAGAGGGAGCTTGTGGGGATTGGAGCCATGGCTCAGGTTAAGAGCACTGACTACTCTTGCAGAAGACCCAGGTTCGAATCCCAGCACTCATGGAGGCTAACAGCCATCTCTTACTCCAGTTTCACAGGATCCAACACCCTCTCTGTCCTCTGTGAGTACTGCATGGTGCAGGTGCACTTACATATAGGCAGGCAATACACTCATGCACATAATTTTTTTTTTTTGAAGAGGGCACATGCAGGTTTTAAAGCCCTAGCCCCTTATTTCCTGGAGGAAGAAATGGAAGGTTAGGCACCTATCCAAGGCCCAGGGCTTTTTAATCTCTCTTTTGCCTCTTAGCAGTATGACCTTGGATAAGTTACTCAGAAAGAAACTCTCTATACTTGGCTTTCCCATCTCAAACAAGGATGATGTTAATAATAGCTACTTTCTATAATGTGAGCACCAGCCCGTCATCACTGCAAAGGCAGTATTCAATGGCAGGGATCTTTTTTTAACTTAAAAAAATTTACTGAGAATTTTATACATGCATATCAGGTGTTTGGATCAAATCCACACCCATTCCCTCCCCTCCAACTCCTCCCGTGTCTCCCATCACTTTTTCCTGACAACTTTGTGTACTCTCTCTCTCTTTTTTTTTTAAAAGGGCCTTTTTTCTACTCTAACATTCCACCCTCTGAAGAAGTAACCCTAAAATCTTTTAGGGATTAGATAAGAACTCCCAAATTCTTTTGGCATTTTTGGCCTTTGGAACAGAGTATGTTGCCAAGAGGCCCAAGGACATTTTGATTTTTGGCCAAGAAACTGGCTACTTTTCTTTGGGGTCTTTTCTTTTTAAACTTTAAAAAAATTATTTATTTTATTTTATTTTATGTGTATTCATGTATTGCCTGCATGCAGGTAGGCGTACCTATGTCGCACAATGCCTGCAGAGGTCAGAAGAGGCTGTCGGATCCCCTAGGACTGGAGTTATGGGAAGTTGTTAGCTGCCATGTGGGCGCTGGGATTCGAACCTGGGTCTTCTGCAAGACAAACCAGTGTTCTTAACCGCTGAGCCATCTCTCCAGCCCCTCTTTGGGGTCTTTTTACCCTAACTACCTAGCCAGTTCTGACGACCTATTCTTATCACACCATCCTCTGAAGAGGTTACCCAAATTGCCAATAGGGAATCGGGATGCAGACTGGTCTGGCTTCTTCCATGCTGAACAGGGATGCAGGGTGAGGCAATTGGAGGACCCCTTCAGTGGGTCTATCTAAAAGACTCCCAAATTGCATAACTCTTATCTGCAGGGGGAAAAGAAAGTCTTTGACTGGTGAATAGGAGATGTGAAGGAGAAGTAAAGGCAAGAGTACTTAGCATTACAGGTTCTAGACAGGGCACCAGAAAAAAGTCAGAACAGGGCAAATTTCAAATGTTCATATCAGAGTCCATTGGAATTTCTTGACAAGAGCTTCCAAAAGCATCTCAATGGCAGGGATTTTTACAGGCAGGTTGTTAGAGCCCAGCCTCCTCTTTGCTGGAGCTTCAGCACTTTTCCTTGTGTTAAAATGCTAGGGGTATGGCTGGGGATATTGCTCTGTGCTACACTGCTTGCCTAGCATGCACAAGGTCCTGGGTTTGGTTCCCAACACTACTCCTCTCAAAAAAGTGAAATGCTATGGATAACTTAGCTCATGGTCTTTAGAACATCAGATCTGTGTGTTTCATTAATTAGCTGCTACAAGCTACAGCACTACCTTATCTTCTCACACTCCATCCAAATTCCAGGGTGCCTAGACCCTCAACACCGACTTAGACTTTCTCTTTCAGTCTACCAGGGTTACCAGGCTCTGCTGTCTCAGCTGGGCACTGGTTTCTGTTTTCCATCAATCCCTCTCTGTTCACAATGAGTTTTAGGGAGAGGTATCTACATGTCTTGCTGAGATTACAAACTGGCTGAGATTGAGTACGGAATGGAAGACTAGATTAGTTTCAAATCTTTTGGAGGAGGTGAGGTCATATGCTCTGAGTTTTTAGACTCTCCTGCCTGCCAGGCTTCACTCCTGAGTTCACGTATTCTATTTAATTCTTGTGCTGACTGCTATAGACTTTTGACATTCCAACTTCAGCACGAACCCTAGTCTCACAGCCTTGTATCTAGGAAGACCAGTGTCCAGCCTGGCTCTGCCATTATAAATAGAGTAACCTGGTCAAGCTATGCCACCTCCCTGAGCTTTAGTATTTTAGATTAGGGTCTAGCATATAGTAAATCCCCAGGAAACACTGTGAGCAGCCAGAAAAGTACTTTGTGCTTGAGCAGTGGAATCCACGTGGCTGCGTTTCCATCCATCTTCTTGAAGCTGATATTTGAGGTTCTTTGTGACTAGACTTTCCCTCAGTCCTCTCATTTTGCAAGATGGATACTACAATACTATCTTCACATTTCTGTAATCTGACTAACCTGTAATTGCGATTCTCTAGTAGGCTAGAGAGTCAATGATTGTAAAGTCCTATGGTCTTAAGTTCAAGTATACAGACTCCCAGTTCAGTGCTCTTTCTTACAGGTATTTATGGAGTCCCCATGAGATGGGTGTTACCACCTCAATTCACAGATAATTCACAGATTTACAGATTGCAAGATTGGGCTAAGTGTTGTGTTAGCTGAGTATGATATCAAGTTTTCCAGAATTGGTGTCTTATAAACTGGTGGCAATTTGTTTGTCACCCCATGTCTCAATCTTTTCATTTGTAAAATGATATTTTCAGAGATTGTCCTTGAAGTCCTTTCCAGCTCCTAAGTCCTAGAATCCTCTATCTGTTCCACTGATTTACCCCTGTTTTCTTCCTACAAGCAAAGCTGAAGCTAGATGTGGTAGTATATGCTTGTAATCCCAGCGCTTGGAACGTAGAGGCAAGAGGATTTATAGCTAATGTGAGCTATATAGTCGGACCTTGTCTCAAAAACAAACAACTAAAAGCAAAGCTGAACTTGACAGAGTTTTTCCATCAGGGCCCTATGTCCTCTACCACTTTATTTGAAGATGATGTGTGAAAATGGCTTTTACTGCTAGAGAAGGAAGTTGGTAATAAAAGCTATCTCCTTAGCTGCCCTAATTCCTCTTTAGGAAGAATGAACATATTGTTTTAATTAATCATATGAAAGCAAAATTAGCATGATTGTGTGATAGGCATTGTAAATCATCTCGATCCGCATCGTTGAGCAAAGACCATTTAGTTATCCCGGAGTTGTTAAAGATTTTATCTACCCGAGTGAAAATTCAATTAGTGCTAGCTTCAGCTTATATAAAACGAAGGATTTTCAACTCTGGGAAAATACTCTTTGTGTGTATGAATACCACCTTATGCCACTTTGATAAATTACTATAATTAACTGTATCCTACGCAAGCTAAACAAAATTTACTGAGCTGTTGCTGTACAAAAGGGGAAATCATCTCTGCTCTTGTTGGGGGAGATTACTATGATCTGTACATGATACTGCCTTGGATATCATGCTTTCTTTAAAAAGTTGAACTCTGAAAATATCTATGGAATTCTAGTTGGCACCGGAGAGAGGTGCTTCGTTTTCATCCCACTTCATGGGTAGAAACATCGGCTATGGGCTTCTCTATGATCCAGTTAAATGTGCTACATTTAATTAGCTAGCTGGGGAAACACTGTGAGCAGGACCAACTTTGAACACCCTAATAACTTAGCCAAAGGGCTGAGTTACTTCAGGAAGGGCAGAGGACAACGGAAGAGGCAAGGGGGCTCGCTCGTGGTGCTCTGGCACGGTCTGCTTCCTGACCTTTGCAGTTCTTGTATAGATGGCTCTGCCTTCCTCCTCTTCTCCGACCTAGATCTTCCCTGCACTGCAAGTGAATGCTTCCTCTTTGCAGAAACCCGACAAAGAGATTTTTAGGCATTAAAAAATTATTTCCAGGGCTGGAGAGATGGCTCAGCAGTTAAGAACACTGGCTGTTCTTGCAGAAGACCCTGGTTCTAATCCCAGCACCCACATGGCAGCTAACAACTGTCTGTAACTCCAGTTCCAGGGGATCCAACAGCCTCTTCTGTCCTCAGCGGGCATTGCACGACATGGATGTGCTTACCTACATGCAGGCAGTACATGCATACACATGTCTTTCCTTCCTTTTATCTCCCTTCCCCTTCTCTCTTCCCTACTTTCTCTCTTCCCTCCCTCTTCCTCTCTCTCTCTCTCTCCCCCCTGCCCCTCCAGGGTCTGGCCTCAAACTCACTGTATAGCCAAAGATAACCTTGATTTCTGATCTTTCTGCCTTTATCTCCACCATGCTAGAATTACAGGTGTGCCCCACCATGCTTGATTTATGTGGTGCTGGAGATAGAACCCAAGGAGATGGAACGCAACTAGGAAAGAACTCTTCCAACTGAGCTGTATCCTTTGCCCTGTAGGAATGCTTTTTTTCCTGTAAATGTTTGCTGGCTTTGTGACAAGCTCTTCCTTGATTGCTCAGTGTATTTATAGGTTCTTTGACCCTTTCTTCTTCTCTACCCTCTGTGGGCTTTAATTTTCAGTGGAGGAATTCCATAGACCCTGGCAGGACTCCTTGTGGAATGGTCCAGCTTCATTCTGAGCTTTATCATACCAACTGTCCAACTTCGTGGACAAAACTCATGAAATAAGTTCACTTTGCACTACAGAACTTTAAGACAGTCTTTTAGCAGTTATACTAGTTACTTTTCTGTTGCTGTGATAAAACATCATTACCAAGGCAACTTATAGAAGGAAGAATTTTATTTGGGCTTATGATTCCAGAGGGATAAGAGCTCATCATGGTAGGGAGGCATCACAGGAGGCAGCTGGAGTAGAAAGTAGAGAACTTACATTCTTCAAGCATAAGCAGGAAGCAGAGAGTACAAACTGGAAGTGGGGTAAGGCTATGAACTCTCAAAGCCCACTCCCAGTGATGTGTTTCCTCAGTGAGGCCACACCCTCTAAAGGTTCCATGACCCTCCTCAGGTGGCACCACCAATTAACCAAGTGATCAGCTACTTGTGCTTATGGGGTCACTTCTCATTCAGACCACCTCAGCAGCATGGATCCTATCCTTGGGGAAGAAGTTTTATGACTCAGTCACTTCCTCTTTACGCTCTGACACTGAGCCTCAGGTTCTATTAGTCACACTCAGATCGTTGTAGAAGAATGTTAAAACTGAGAGTGAAAGGGAGAAAGGCATCTAAGTTTGACCAGTGTTGAAGGGAAAGGGCTCTTGCAAGAAGAGAAGAACTTCTGTGATTAAAAAGTGAATAATGCCATTATTAGCTCACACCGAACGCATGCCATGTGCTAAGCCTGTTGCAAAGAATTTTGAAGGTATTATCTTCTTTACTCTTTCCTGGGATTCTGTGAGATGAGTATTATTATGCTCAATTTATAGAATAGGAAACTTAAGCTTAAGAGGTCTGTAAACCTGCTCAGGCTCACACTGGTAGAATTACAACCAGTATTTGAAGCCATACTCTGACCAGTGCTAAAGGCCAAATGCTTAGCCTCTAGGCAATCTTCTTCTTATGCTAACACTTTTGAAAATATCAAAACATTCAGTTACTTGCTCTTGTACTTTCTGGCTTGCTTGGTCGATAGGAGGTTTCTCTGACCTCTTGAGAAAGTCATGCTGCAATCCCAGGAGTTTCCATAGAAGTGTTTCGCAATGTGTTATCTCTCTGGTATGGAAATCATGGAAATCAGGTAGTTGAGAGACTGAGTATTTACTCAGAGAGTTGGAGAACTCACTCTATTTATGCCAGCAGACCCAGAGGAGCCAACACGCTGAAGTTCTGGGTTCCAAGTTACAGAAATTCACAGTTTTTATACGTCTCTCCATGTCATATCTTAACTACTACAGCATTGGTAGGTTCAACTTGTAGCCTACATGACACCAGGAGGGATGCTTACGTGTCCCAAGGTGGCCAAGGAGAAGTTCCTTCTACAGGTGTGTTTACAGAAACAGATACTAAAGGCAAGGGCTCAAGCATTCCTTACAACAAGATTTATTGCTGGTGCCTTAACAGGCAGGATAATTGTAAGCAGGTGTTGTACCAGATAACTGTGGCATTCATTTCTCAAGATACTTGAGGTCTTTGGTGTTCTCCCTTTTAGTAAACATTTATAAAACCACTGTAAGTTGAGAACTATATCCTAAAGTATGAAATCAGTCATTAAATAATAAAAACATCAGAAATACAAAAGCATATTTGTTTTCCTCTTTACCTCATGTGTCAGGGTGGGGAGATGTTTGAGAAGCATTAACCCATCCTCTTGTACTCAAGTGGCGCTGCTCAGTTTCCTGGTTGTTTAGTTTGGCCTTCACATTGCTGTAGGGACTCAGGTCTACAACCTGGGGAAGCTTAGGGGTCCGTTTTCAGGAGATGTAATTCTAGATGTAGCTACCACAGGCTTCAGTGATGTATTACCAGTCTACAGGGCAAGGGAGGAGATTACAGCTCCTCCAAGGGTCAGTGTTGTGTTGCATAATATGTGTCCAGCAACTAGCAACCCCATAGTTTTGATTAGATGAGGACAGGGATAAGAAATGTCTTTAAATCGAGAAAAATTATGCACATGTAAATTTTTATGGATGACTTGACTCATGTGGTGGACATTGGTGTTACTTTTGACCAGTCAACAACTATTTCCCTTTGTAACAGGTCACCACTCCTGACTGTCCCTGTGGGAGGCACCTTGTCTCAGACTTTAAGTTATGACCCCATGCCCCAGGAACTATTGCAATGTTGTAGTCCCAGTGCTTAGAAAGTGATGCTGTTCTGGCTCCATTTTCACCAAGCCCCAGTTGCCTCTAGACATGGGTAAAAAGAGGTCTGTTCCTCATACACCCATGAGAAAATGTTGGCATGGTGATTAATTTTAGGTGTCAATTTGACCAGAGAATTGGGAAAATATTATTTCTGGATATATCAGTGTGGATATTTCCAGGGGATACTGGTATGTGAGCAGCTGCTTCAAGCTCCTGCTGCCTCGACTTCTCCACCATGATGGACTGTATCTTGGACTGTGAACTATCTTAAGTTGCTTTTGTCCAAGAATTCATCAAAATAACAAAAAATCAGGTATCATCTCATAGCTCTTTATTTCTGTCTGTCTCTCTGTCTATATATCTATTCATCCATCCATCTTCTCTACCTATCTATTGTCATCTCTATTGATTTTTCTTCTCTTTGGGGAGTCTTTACTAATACAGTTTGACACCCATTTTAAAATTAAAAAAATGGGCTGGGTGTCATGGCACAAGCCTTTAATCCCAGCACTTGGGAGGCAGAGGCAGGCGGATCTCTGTGAGTTCGAGGCCAGCCTGGTCTACATAGCGAGTTCCAGGCCAGTTGGGGCTATAGGGGCTATAGCCTGTCTCAAAAGGCTAAAAAAAATTAAAAAATGTTTTGTGTGTATGCACATGTAGTGTGTGTTCATGTGTGCAGGGGCAGGACATCAACAATGAATGTCTTCCTTAGTCACTTTCCTCCTTATTTTTTAAATTTTCTTTTTTGGTAAGTTTTTATGGAATTTTTGTGTATTTCATACAGAATATCTTAATCAGTCTTAATCATCTTTATACCCCCTTTCCCATTGGCACCCTCCCATAACCCCCCCACCAACTGGGGTTCATACATTCTGTCATTTGTGTTAAGGCCTATCATGTCAAGTTAGTGTCCCCAGACATCCCTCAGTGCAAGTTCATCTATCTCTAGTCATCCTATCTAGAGTCCCTCCCTTTAAGATCAGCTCTTCCTCACCCAGCAGTAATCAGCTGCCTTTGCATAGGTCTTGAGCATGCTGACACCATTGCTGTAGGTTCATATGAGCAAGGTCCCAGAAACCTGTAGGATTCTGTCTCCATATGGTCATGTGCCTCCTCCCTGGCTCTTATAATCTTCCTGCCTCCTCTTCTGCAATGGTCCCTGAGCCCTGGGTGGGTGGAGTTTACTATAGGAGTCCTGTCAAAGGACCCACACTCTGTAGACTCTTATTCTATATGCTTTAGTCATTTGTGACCTTTTGTGTTCCTGGCCCTCTGTTGCATGAGGGAGCTTCATTGATGAGAATTGAGAGATGCATTAGTGTTCTCTTTACCCTTGTTCTATGCTTCATGAGTCTTATCTACCTTATTTTTGGAGACATGATTTCTCACTGAACACAGAGCTTGGTGAGTGGTTAGACTAACCAGCCAGCAAGGTCTGAGGATCTGCCTGTCTCTGCCAACATTTTCCCTTATGCCTGGCTTTTCTGTGGGTGTGGCGATCTGAGCTCACGTCTTCCTGCTTGCTCAGCAGGTACTGTACTGACAAGGAATTTCCCCAGCCCCTAACACCCTTTTTGATTAGTCCAGAAGCATGCTTAGCTTAGAGATGAAAAACTGTGACTGCTGAACAAATAGCATCATGGCAATGAAAACGGAAATAAAAGAATAAAACAAAGTAAAGTGAAAACATGTGCCATCCCAGCAACCTAGCAAATTCCTGGAGTGTTTTGAATTTCTTTGACTTCTGTTTTCTGGCCTGGTGACACTGTATCTTTATGTAGTTGGAAACCAAGTGTAAATATCATTTTCTTACCCAATAGTACATCTTATATATTTCCCTGTTCTCCTATGTAGTCTACTCAGTGACAATTATGAATGTCTCTGGAACATTTAAGTGTATGTACCTTAAAGTCTTTGGCCTTCCTCTTTTGCTGGGTCTTTCTGTTTTCAATTGTCTGCTGTTATAAGCTAATTCATTCATGGGCTCAAGGAATACTTATTGAACAACATTCATGTGCTGGGTAGTGAGGATGGTGAGGGGAGGAGACATGGACCTTGTTCTGGTTAGGTAGACAGGCAAGTAAGTAGAATCAATGCAAAGGTGTGATGAGAGTTGTAAACAAGTTGGAGATGACCGAGAGCCTGAATAATTGGTGAATTTGGTAGTAGGATGGACAAAAAAGCTAATCTTAGAAGGCATCTTAATCTATTCAGACAGTAGTGACAAACTATGGGGATTGGAGGCTCATCAGCTTTCAGAAGGTCTATTAAGAGAGAACTTCATAAACACCAGAAATTTATTGCTCACAGTTCTGGGGGCTGGAAAGTCCAAGATCAAGCCACCAGGGCTGTTTTAAGACGTATCTGCTTTAGGACATGCATAGAAATCAGACCACACCTCCCTGGAGCCTATCCCTTACCTTAGGACAAAGAACTCTCACAAACCCCCACACTGACTGGTTAGAGTACTTAGGCCTCTGTGGGGAAAGCAGTTCCAACCTTTCTTTCCTGCTACCCAGGACCAAGGCAACTTCAAACTGTGGTTCTACCTAGTGCCTACTTGCCTGTCAGAAGTCAAGTAGGCTAGGTCTCATGGTCTAAAACTTGCCCACTTCCTCTGGAAACTTATGAGTCAGAAAGTCCCTTTGTTCTCTGGTTTGAACCCACATTATGACTGCCTAGCCCATGATGCTGTATCTCTCTGAATGCTCTCCCACGTTATGACTGATTATGACCCCTCGCCCCCCATCCCACCTCTACAGGCATGAGGTTCTCTCTCCTAATAAATCTCTCCTCAAGGTTAACTGTGTCAGCTCCGTTCTGTGAACTTGCTTTTTAAAAAAATAATTAATTAATTTTGGCCTTTTTGAGACAGAGTCTCCCTGAAGCCCCAGCTGGCCTTGGCCTCACAAAGATTCACCTGCCTCTGCCTCCCAAGTGCTGGGAATAAAGGCATGTGCCACCAAGCTCTACTTTATTTATCTTTATTTTTGGTGTATGAGTATATTGCCTTCATGTAGGTAAGTGCACTCATGTCGTGCAATGCCCTTGGAGGTCAGAAGAGGGTGTTGGATTCCCATGGAACTGGAGCTATGGATGGTTATTAGCTGCCATGTGGGTGCTGAGAACCGAGCCTGGGTCCTCTACAAGAGTAGCCAGTGCTCTTAACCTCTGAGCCATCTCTCTAGCCCTGAACTTGCTTCTTTTTACATTATAGCAACCAGCAGATTCAAGGATTGGTGAGGACTTTCTCTCTGCTTATTAAGATGGTAACTTCTTTCTGCATCCTCAGTTGGTAGATTAGGGACTTCGCTGGACATCTTTGGGCATGGATCCTATTCTTGGGATGGAGTCCTTATGTCCTAATCACTTCCCCTTAATCACGTTCTCTTTATGCTCTGACATTGGGCTTTAAGTTCCAACACCACTCAGATCATTGCAGAAGAGAATGTTGAAGGTGAGGCCTGAAGGGAGAGAAACACCCAAGCTTGACCACCGTTGAAGGGAAAAGGTCTTGAGGCTAGAGAGAACTTGTGTGATTAGGAAACAAATAACTATCTGGAGAGTGACTGAATTAGAAAAGTTTGGGGCTGGAACTTTGTCAGTGTTCAAAAGTGATAGTTAGAAATTTACACCATTGAATTATTATTATTCGTGTACTTTGAAAATATCATGCATGCATCTAATGAATTCCTGTCATTTCCACGCCCCCACCACCCTCTATCATCCCCTCCCCTTTCCTGTTGAAACGCTTTCTCCTCCCAATGAGCCTACCTCTTACTTTGATGACTTTTTGTGCATGTGTGACCTACTGAGTTTAATTATGGTTGCTTATATGAGCATGGGTGGGAGGTTATGCACTGGAGCATGGACAACTTATCAATGTCTATACCACTGAAGAAAGTGACAGCCCCTCTCCTAGAAACCTTCAGCTGCCCATAGTTCCTCAGGGAGGGGTGTGGCCTCATGAGTCTCTCCCTCATGTATATATATCATTAAATTATAATACAACCGAGCATGTTAGAATACTGCCTTTACAGAGCGCTGATATCCTCGTAGTGTTACAATGCCAACTCCATTGGTGACTAGCCACAATTTACATGTGGCCTAAACAGGCTAAGTAACATCTTTGAAATTCTACCATGAATGAACATCTGTCTAAAAATGGAGACCAAAGTCCACTCTACACCTTTTCTGTTTTTGCCTTTTTGTGTGTTTCCTCAAATGTAACTTGGATACTCAGCGCCTACCCCTAAGGTTTATTTTTATACACTGTACAGTGTCCTTACATAGCCAACTGGCTCTGCTAAGGAGATTGCAAAGGAAACTGCAGAAGATGGTGGGGGAAGGACAGAGCAGAACAGACCTAGCTCACTAACCCTGCAGGATTTACTACCTGGTGTTTATTTGCAAATGGCCAAGGAGCAGTAGCAAATGGGGAAATCCAGGAGGATTTATAATTTGCTAACAGAACCTAATGCTGCCCTGAGGGTCACAGACCAATGAAAGTGGAGGAAGATTCTAAAGGGAAGGAAAGAACTCAGCAGAACAGAAGGACAGGGAAAGTTGCTCTGCCTGTTTGTAGCAGAACAAAATAAGCATGGAGTTTTATTCTGGAAATGCCAGGGAATTAAAGACTCTCAGGATGGGTCAGGATTAGAGTGCACACTGTTTCATTGCCCTGGGATGGCTGAATGCCTGTCACAATACTATCTTTCTTTTCGCAGTGATCTGGGCTTGGGGTAGCCACTGCCTCTGAGGCAACATATTCCAACAGTCGCTCATTTCACTAGCAAACAATTAAGCGGCAATTCTTGGCACCTTTTACTGGACTAGATGCAGGGTGTGATGAGATGACTGTAGACCTGACTTCTGTCCTGGTGACATAGACAGTCTATTGGGTTTTACAGACAGGAAGCCATTCATAGCATGAGTAAAATAATTGTAACTTATGATTCTCTGGAAAGAATAAGAAGATGAGGGAAGAAAATGAAATTTAGATTTGGGAGCTCAGAAAAGCCTCCCTGAGGAGGCAACCTTCAACCCAAATCCCAAGGTGCTCCCGGTGTCTCTGGTTCCTTCCTTTACTGCACCGTCTCTTCCTCACTGCCCTCCAGTGACACTGGCCTCCTTGCTGTTCGACTTTCCAGAGATGGTTCTGCTCAAGGGGCCTTTGTGCAAGTGGACTCTTCCTTCTGCCTGGGATGTTCTCCTTGAGGCATTCCTCTCTAATCTCTCTTCCTCCCATAAATATTGGCTCATATACCAACTTCTTAGTGAGACTTGGAATTACCATGCCCACCCTACTTAAAGTGGCACCGTTTCTATTGAAACCCCTATGTCCTGCTCCAGAACTCTCAGTCTTCTCTTTTTGGATATGCCTGTTTTCCCTCATGGCGCTCACTGTCTATAAGACAACACCTCATTTGCTCATCCATTGCATATAGTGTTTATCTCTGGCTAGAATTTAAGTTCCACAAAAGCAGGGTGTTTTGTCTCTTCTTAAATTTATTGCAGTTCCCAAGCACTCTGCATAGTACATAGTGCAGAGCAAAACGGCGTTGTTGAATATATGAATAAGGTTTGTAAAGAGTCAGGAAGAGTGCCTGACCTGCATGTGTACTGACTTCAAATGCAGAAGGCACTCAGGATACTTATGGGTTAGATGAAGGATGGAGCACAGGGGAGAGTGGGCAGGAGCCAGATCACTGGAATCCTTTCGTTTTTATAATTCTTAGGATTTTTTTTTCTCCCTTTCATTGGAAATCTCTTACCCGATTAATATCCGGGAAGGTACTGTTCTTGGTCTCAGTTCTGTTTCTTGGAACAATGCCAAGAAATCTTCTATGGTGACCCAAGGGATGTTTGAAGTTGGACAGTGTAAGCACTTTCTACCTCTGATTTGTTTTCCAGGCCTAGTGGCTTTAGTTTCTTTGACAAGGAGGCCATTTTTAAAAATCTTGATAAATTCATACTTACTTCTTTTTTAAAAATATCTTATTTTTATTTTATGTGTATGAGTGCATTACCTGCATGTATGTAAGTGTACCTGTGTTGTGCAATGTTTGAGGAGGTCAGAAGAGGGCGTCGGATCCTCTGGAACTGGAGTTACAGACAGTTGTGAGCTGCCATGTGGGTGCTGGGACTTGAACCTAGATCCTCTGTAAGAGCAGCCAGTACTCTTAATTGCTGAGCCATCTCTCTAGCCCCTCAAACTTGTTTTTTATTCACATGTGTTTCTGTTTGTAGACAGCTGGAAACTTGTTTCCAGGCAGCAATTTAGAGACCAGGCTCTTTTCATGTGGCTCCGCTGTCTTCAACAAATGATCACCATGGCAGGGGATGGAACATGAGGAAGCAGACTGGGTGGGGTGTGGGCCTGGAGATCTCTGGCCCACCATGTTTCGTTGACTACACTGATTGCAAAGGCAACAGGAAAATGTGGTCTCACTGTGTGCAGGAAGCAAAGAAACAGGCTTTGTGATTGATAGCAATCTCTCACAGAGGAGTTTGTCTGTTCAGATGTGTCCTTCCCCTGGCTTGTATCCCTTTCTAGAAAAGGTGGTATTTGAGTCGCTCTAGCCTGTGGTCATTCCTTTATGCAATGATTTACCGGTGTTCCCCTGGTGGTGTCATTTCCAGAGCTGAGCAGGGCATAAACGGCAGGTGGTGCTATGTGAACTTACGTCACACTCTAAACTTGCAGGACCCAGAGGTGGAATGGTGTCCCATCGCCAGGCCTTCCGACCTGCTGAGAGGCATTTCTTGGAACCTCTCTCAGGGAGGGGTATCTCATTTTCCAGTCAGACCCCAGCACTCCCACAACTCCACAGGAGATACAGTACAGAATTTAGCACCTGGCCACCAGCATCTGATGGACCTGGGCTGCAGTGCTGCTTCCTTTCCTTACTAGGTTTGTACCTTAAGCAACTATCTTAAACTTTTGGAGATCACAGTTTCCTCCTCTGTAAAATCATAATGATAACAATAGTGACAGGGTTTTCTGCAGTCGTTATCACCAACCTAAGATGCTTACTTGTAGTTCCTGGCATACGCTAAGTGCCCAGCCAGTGATGGCTTCTTCCTGCAGCAGACAGACCCACTTTTTTCCTGAGGTGATTCTTTCTTTCCTTTCACACGCACCCTGCTTCCTGTCACTGTGTCTCTCCTCCCCACCAGTCCAGCCTGTCATCGGATTCTTCACTTGTCTTTCTCTTCCTAACTCAGAACAACGCAGCTGGATTGGTGTGACACCTCATCCTCGGTGAAAGGGAACCAGAGCAGACGCTGGAGAGTTATGAAAAAACACACTGCACTGGCTTGGCCTCAAGTCTGTTCTTCTTCCTCTAGAAGCTTCTGGAAATGTTTTATTCATGAGGCTGAGTTGGGCTGTCCCAATCCTTCTCAACTACAAAACCAAGAATATCTTTATTTCCCAAAAGAAGAGCTACCAGAGACAATTTCACAGTTTGAAATAGAAGCTCTTGTAGGGTTTATTTGGTACATTACTTTCCTTCTTTCTTTCTTTTTTTTTTTCCAAATTGATTAGAGATGGATATGTTTAAATGGTTGTGAAAGCCCAGTAATAAAGCCCTGTTCTTACTACTTGAAATAAAGCTGTGGTTTTTCCTTTTTAAAAATTATTACATAGATTTGTGTGTGTTTGTGTGTGTGTGTAAGTCAGAGGACAACTTTTCGGAATCAGATTTCTGTTTCTGTCATCTTGGGGATTGAACTTAGGTCTTCGGGCTTGGTGGCAAGTGCCTTTACCTGCTGAGCTATCTCATAGGCCCAACTTTTCCTTCTGAACTGGGGGATCTTGACTCAGAAATTAGGCTGTGTGTCGGAGTGGATGTACCTGCTCATCCCTGTCCATGGGTCAGTTGTGTATATCCTTCAGCTTTACATTTTTGGTAATCGCCTTCTTATCTTTGAATTGACCTTGTTGGGAAACTGTGAAATGCTAAACCAGGGCTCTACACTAAGCTGGTTGTTAAACACTTATTTACTCATCCCTGCTCAGGCTCATGCAGAGGAACCGGGTCCAGCTGTCCTCAAGGCTTACACGTATACATTGGAATTGGCTTGACTAATAAATTGTCTTTAGTCATAACATTTATTTTTCTCTTGGGCCCCAAGGCTCCAGTCAGTGAAAGGGACAACATTTTACCTTTGGGGGAAGAGAATGGACAAAAGAGAATGGTTGTTTCCATAGCAACATGGGTAGGGAATGGGGCTGGGAGGCATTTTGAAAGCAAAACTGTTCCAGTTGTACTATGCAGGTGTATTAGTTTCAATCCTGATGCTGTGACAAATTCCCTGACAAAAAGCAACATAGTGGAAGAGAGGGTTTATTTGACTTACAGATCCAGGTTACACTCCACCTTGGGGGACTCAAGGCAGGAACTCAGGAAGCTGGTCACATCACAGCCCCAGTCCAGCGCAAAGAGGACAAAGGCACTTTTACCTGCTTGCTCCTAGCTAGCTTCCTCTTCTCATCTCATACTGTTCAGGACTCTCTGTCTAAGGAATGGAGCTGCCCATAGTGGGCTGAGTCTTTCTAAATCAATTAATCAAGGCAGACCCCCATAAACATGCCTGTGGACTAACATGATCTTGAAAATTGATCATTAAGACCGTTTCCCAGGCAATTCTAGTTTGTGTCAAGTTGACCAGTACAGCAGGTTTATTACTTTGGCATCTTATTACAGTGCAGATTCTGAGTTAAGGTCTGGGATGGTGCCTGAAATTCTTCAGTTCTAAGAACTCTCAGTGGTGTCTGTGCTGCTGTTCATGCTCCATGAGAAACAGGAGTGTAAGGGATGAGTGGGAGTCGGTATGGAAGTCTAAAACGGCGAGAATGCTCATCTCATATGAAAGCCATTAGGGCACAGAGACATGCTCCTCCTGTGCCAGCTCCAGCATCACCAGCTGAGAGGGTAAATAGAGTAAGTAAGCTGTAGAAGCAGCGACACAGGGTTAGGCAGCCAGAATCCAGTCTCATCCTACCGAACAATGTAGCTTTGGCACACTGCTGGCATTCCCTGATTCTCAGCTTCTCTGGCTGTCAAGGGTGCTGTCTCTTCACCGAGGGTTGTTAGGATGAAGGGAGGTAAGAGGCGCTGCTCATAGCATGGGCACCTTTCCTCTCCCTGCCTTTTCTCTGCTCTAAGTCTCAGTAAACAAACCAGCTGAATTATGAAAACCATAGATTAGCTTCACAAAATTTTTTTTAAACTTTAAAAAAATTTTTTATTTATTTTTATTTTATGTGTATGTCTGTATTGCCTGCATGTAGGTAAGTGCAGCCGTGTCATGCAATGCCTGCAGAGGTCAGAAGAGACTGTCGGAGCCCCTGGGACTGGAATTATGGACAGTTGTTAGCTGCCATGTGGGTGCTGTGATTAGAACCCTGGTCTTCTGAAAGAACAATCAGTGTTCTTAACTGCTGAGCCATCTCTCCAGCCCCAGCTTCACAAAATTTTAAGAAGTTTAAAAATGGAGAAAAGCGGCTGGAGAGATGGCTCAGCGGTTAAGAGCATTGGCTGCTCTTGTGGAGGACCTGGATTCAGTTCCCAGAACACACACAGTGGCTAACCACCATCCTTAACTCCAGTTCCAGGAGATCTGACACCCTCTTCTGACTGCCTTGGACATTGCATGACATGCGTACATTTATATACATGCAGGCAATGGACTCATATACATAAAAAAATAGTACAATATAAAAAACAAAAAATGGAGAAAATACAATAAAGATACCCATGTCTTCCTACCCAGTGATTATGCAATTACCAGTTTTACATATTTCCTGTTAGAATTTTGTAGGTAATTTGCTTTAAAACAAAATGAAATTATAGTTAACATCTTGCACTGTTAGCTTGTTTTTTTACTTTGCTAATATTCTATTTTTTGGTTTTATTTGTACATGTAGAGATCACTCATTAAAAAAAATAGGTAACTATTTAAAATAACATTTTAAGGGCTTGTCTGGAGATGAAATCTGCCTCCTTGATTCTGTTTGCCTTTCAGGAAAGACAACACCAGACTATGATAAAGTGTTTCCTGTTCTGGAAACTTCCACTTAGTTTCCTCAGGAGCCTAAGTCTCTACACACTACCAGGTGATCTGGAATGAAGCAGGACAAAGGTCAGTGATTCTCAACTTCATGAAGCCCCAGAGACATCTTGAGGGAAGGAGGGAGGCTTACTGTGGCGATGTCTCCAAATCAGGTTCTGGCCCCAAAACTATCTGAGACCAGAGGATCTGCTGATTGGATCATGGAGTGAAAAGTGCATGTTGAAGGAAATTCCAAGGAGGCAAAAGATAATTCACAGTGCTCTTTCTCTCTCTCTCTCTCTCTCTCTCTCTCTCTCTCTCTCTCTCTCTTCTCTCTCTCTCTCTCTCTCTCTCTCTCTCTCTCTCTCTCTCTCAACCATCAAATACTTTACAAAGTCTCCTTAAGAATGGTTCTTTAGTGCCTGAAGTTACTCTGTAGAAGAAGGCGTCTGTCCCTTAGTCACCAGGCTAGCTTGGGTCTTGAATATTAAAGGCTTGTCCCTGGAGGTGGGACTTCGTGAGAGGTCCTTAGGTCCTTGGGAGTGTGCCCTTAGAGGGACCTGTGGGACCCAGTCCTTTCCTCTTTCTCAGTTTCTCGGCCATGGCAGGAGCACCTTGCCCTGCCACACTTCCCCTGCTGTTTCGTGCTGCTCCCCCTGAAGCAGTAATATTAACCAACCCCGAATTGGTACAGCCAAAACTGTAGTCAAAACAAACCTTTTCTCTTTACAACTTCACTACTTCAGGTGTCTCATGATAGTGATAAAAAATTAACACAGTCAGCAAGTATTTACAGAAGTCCTACTATGTGCCAAAAACTTCTGGGCATATAACACTGCAGTAAACAAAATTAAATACGATTCTTACTCTCATGAAGCAGGTGCAGAACGTGGATAAGCAGAAGCAGGGCCATTCCGGCTGGCAGTGCTGTGTGTGTAAGAGAGAATGGAGTAGTGTTGAGTGTGTAAGAGTGGAACAGCTTCTTGTGTGGAGACCGACTGAGGCTAATCAGACAGGAGACTCAGGACAGACTTCTCAGAGGAGGATAATTTCAGCTCAGCTATGAAAGTTGTAGATTTTCTTTCAGCCTTCTAGAATTATCTTTGGAGCCTCCTCTTCCCCGAAATAGTGGGGCCTCAAGTATTATAAACATGTGTGTGTCCTTCAGACTCCCCAGTCTTCTCTTTTCTAGACAGACAGCCTCAGTCCTTTTAGCTGTCACACAGATGACCCAATTTAGCTCCTTTCAAAGTCCCTCTCAATCAGTTCTAGAGAATACATGTATATATTTAAATTGGCTCTCAGAATGAAATATTACTTATGACTAGAACAAAAGGACTGTTATGTCCCTTGTCCTAGATGCTACAATTTTATTCATTCAGTAGAAGCAAAAAAACTGTTATTTTTGGTTGAGTAAATCACATTGTTTTCTTAATTGGACTTGCAGTCAAATAAATCATGTGTGTCCTTTCTGCAGCTTTGACTTGAGCCCTGGAATTTTGGAAAGCAAACGCAAAAGCCAACATTTATTTTTAGTAAATTTAATCTCGTTCACTTTGGCCTAATTCTTCAAGCCGTTTTGGATCGCCTTATTTTCTGATTCTGACAGTGAAGGTCTGTCATCTCCTCCGTCATTTGCCAGGGAGGCTGAGAGGGCCTGCTGGTGGCAGTCTGGCCTAACACAGTAGGAACAGAAACACAGATGCAGAGGACCCAGAACATACTTGTTGGCTAAGCTGATGCGCTGCAGGGAGTGAGGGAAATAGAGGAACAAAACATGATGTGTAGGCCAGAGAACTCAGCCACAGATCTCGTTGGTGATTAATTGTTTAATATGAAGTCCCTGAAATAAATCATAGAGATCACATGGCCTCATTTTAGTGTAGTATTTTCATTGAGAATGATTCCCAGGGTAACTGTTGTACCAGTTACCAGTTTGGGAGTCACTAGGCAAACCTCTTACTTTCTCCAAGTCTTGGCCTCCTCCTTTGAATAGTGAGGGCTCTATACTAGATCAGAGCTCCGTGGTGAGCAGTATGCTTCAAAAGAGAGGGGAAATCCTTTTTAAAAATATTATTATTTTATGTGTATGAGTCTATTGCCTACATGCATGCAAGTGCATCCATGTTGTACAATGCCTGTGGAGATTAGAAGAACGTGTCAGATCCCTTGGAATTGGAGTTACAGATGGTTGTTAGCTGCCATGTGGGTGCTGGGACTCAAATCCAGGTCCTCTGCAAAAACAGCCAGTGCTGTTAACTGATGAGCCATCTCTCCATGCCCAGCTTGGGAGCAAAATCTCAGTATAAATAAATGTCAGAAAAAGCTCTCCAAAAACTCCCTTTGCTAAAACCCCCCCACACAACAGAGTCTGAAGTATATCACCTGTCTTCAAAAGACTGACATGATATCGTCTTAACTGAAATAGGGAAGACAGAGTAGGGAACATATTTGTGAAGAAATCATATTCAGTGGGTTATAGCAATTATTATTTTCTGAAGTTCTGTTAACATTAGTACTTGAGAGCAATATAAAGAAAGCTATAAAGATGAGCTCTGATTATGACACCAAAACAAGGCAGGGGCAATGGAGGTACAGAATGGGGCCAGGTGGTTGTTCTTTGTTTGATTTGGAATCCAGACTATAGAAGCTATAGAAGCCAGGGCTGTAGTCATTGATCAAGCGGAGCTCAGCAGTGACCCTCGGAGCTACACACATTTCTAATGGAAATAGAATGATGTTCTCGGTCTCCTTTAGCTTCTATCAAATACAGGATCCAGAGGGCCTGATCCAAGTTAAAGAAGGGCTGAGCCTGGAGGAGCTGTGGGTGAGAGGGTTAACTGAGAGCAGCTCATCTGTGGACACATGTGTGGAAGGGAGCAGCAAAGTACCATGAAGATTTCTGAAATACATTTCATATTTAGAAAACAGAACACTAGGACATAGGGGATTTATTTTTTTGGGGGGGGTTCTTTCTTTGTGTGCTTGCTTTTTGCTAAGTATTAACCTCTAATTTGATGCAGGATGTTGGCCAAGTGGTTTTCTGTGTAGTCCTCGCAGATAGAATGAAAAGTCCTTCAGATGTCTATTGCATGCAGGATTTTAGCTAGGGTGCACACTGGGTTTATTTGGGGAGTTTTTCTCTGACATTTATTTATAATGGGGACTTTACTACCTGAGATTTTGATACCAAGCTGGGCACATTGTTTTGGAAAGAGTTCCCACCTCATTTGATATATATTGCCAATCAAGGATCTCTGGTATTATATAAACCCCTCCCTCATTATTGAGAAGAGGCCTAGAACAGGAGAGATTAATAGATTTGCCCATTTCGTAGCTACTGTGAATAGAGTGCAGTGAACATGGTTGGACAAATATCCCTCTAGTAGAATCTAGAGTCCTTTGCACAGAAGTATAACGATTACTGTTAGAATCATTCTCAATGGAGAAAATATACTAAAAGAAGACCAGTCTCTTTAAGCTATATTTCAGAGACTTAATATTAAACACTTACCAAATAGATCTAGTAATAAAAATAAGTCTAGAAACATGGAGTTAAGTAAAAAAAATTAACAGTAAAATTTATATAAATTGCATTTAGTTATACCAATTAAACCAGCATGCTCAGTTATGCATTTTACAAATACTCATCCCTATTTTGTAAGGATCTATGTAAAACATCTTAGAGTGGGTACCTGTTGGAAGAGATGGACTTGGAGAAACTTCTGGGATGAAAAAATGAACAAACCTCAAGAGAGGAAGGGTCCATCTGACTGTTGATGAATGTGTGCTGTGATTTGAGGTGTGAAGGATTTTAATTCTCTGCGTTTGTATGAGTCCCTTTCCTGTTGTTGTGATAAAGCACCCATGACCAAGAGAACTTATGGAAGGAAGAGTTTGAGCATACGGTACCGGGTTCCAGAGGGATTAGAGTCCATCATGGCAGGAAGGCATGGTGGCAAGAGGTGGCCAGAGCGGAAAGAGGAGCATTCACATCTTCATGTAGCAACAGGAAGCAGAGCTTGACTGGAAATTGGGCAAGGCTTAAGAACTCTCAAAGCCCGCCCCCAGTGATGTGCTTCCTCAGCATGACCATACCTCCTAAAGCCTCTCAAAACAGCGCCACCAACTAGGGACAAAATGTCCAAATGCTTGGAGCCTGTGGGGGACATTCCCACTCAAACCACCACAGCATTCAGTGTATTTTAAAAGGTACATCTACAGTGAGTATGTGGATGGGTACAGAAGATGTGGCACATAAGTATGTTATGGCTTCAATCTGAAGCGTCCTCCACAGGCTCGTGTTCTGAACACTTGGCCTCTAGCTGAGGTACTACTCTGAAGACTGTGGAGTCTGTAGGAGGTGGTGCTTGGCTGGTAGAAATAGGTGGCTACTGGAGGGCTTTGATGTTTGTTTTTTAAGATTTATTTTACCTTTAATTGTGTGTCTGTGTGTAGGTATGTATGCATGAGTGAAGGTACCAGAGAAGTCCAGAAGACAGCATCAGATCCCCTGGAGCCCTGGAGTTGGAGTTATATGCAGTTGTGAGCCACCTGATGTGGGTGCTGGGAAGTAAAATCAGGTCCTCTGCAAGAGCGGTATGCACACCTAACTACTGAGCCAAGTCTCCCACCCACTTTGACGGTTTTACGCTTCAGGCTTCTGCCTGTCTGCTTCTCTCCTTGGTCTATCAGTATTAATAAGCCTCTGCCCCATGTTCCTGCTGTGTGTCTTCCCTGCCATGGTTGATTGAAACACTTGAAACAGTGAGTCCAGATGAACCTGTCCTCCTTCAGGTTGTTTCTGTTAAGTATTTTGATCACAGTGATGAGTTACTCATAGAGCATGTAATGGAATATCATCTAGTTAGAAAAAGAATGCAATTCTGATACATGGTAAGACATGGATGAATCTTAAAGATAACATGTTAAGGGAAATAAACTAGATACCAAAGAACAAATGCTGTACCCCATTCACATAAAACATAGCTGTTCCCTCCTCTGCAAGGGATGCATTCCAGGACCCCCAGCTGATGCCTGCAACCGCTGACAGTACCAAACTGTATAAACACTGTAGTTTTCTTCGTATACATGCCTGTAATTGAGTTCAATTTATAGACTAACCACAGTGAGAGATTAGCAATAATATCTAAAGATAAAATGAAACAATAATATAGTATAATAAAATTATGTGAATACAGGCCAACTCTGTTTCCTCTCAGAATATAATGCCTTTTTGCGCAGACCATGGTTGATTGCAGATAAGACACTGTAGCCAGCTTTACTAAGGATGGGAGGACTACTGTACTTGGGATAGGGAAAATATGTAGAGACAGAAAGAAGACTAGAGATGTCCAGGGTCTTAGATCGGTGGGGAGGTAGGAACTTGATGCTTAAAGGAGTCAGTTTCTATTTGAGGCACTGAAAAAATTTTGGAAACAGATTTTAATGGTGACACTTTTAGTATAATTAATTGCCACTAAACTGTGTACTTCAAATGGTTGAAAAGCCAAAATGTTTGGCATTTCCTTTTCTACATTTAAAAAATTATGCCTGGTGTGGTGGTGCATGCCTGTAGTCCCAGCACTTGGGAGGCAGAGGCAGGCGGATCTCTGTGCGTTCAAGGCCAGTCTGGTCTACATAGTGAGTTCCAGGATAGCTGGGGCTACAGGGAGACCCTGCTTCAAAAAGACAAAAAAAAAAGTTATTATACCAAACCACATTTGATTTTATATTTTAAGTGGGTGACTTGTGTGGTCTATCTCAATAAAGCTTTTGAAAATGTGCAAACATGGTTTTTCCTTTGCTTTTAAGTTTTCTTGGGGGAAAATAAAACTTAACAGGTAGGGACCATGATAGTTTCTCTGAAGCGCTGTGGGTGTTCAGGGTGAGTTCTGTGTTAGACATTTTGGGTATTTTGACAATGTAATAATCTGACAAGTTTTGGGAACTGGGAATTTGTCATGAAATAGGAGCTATTATTAAGTAATTGAATTCAGTTTCTGTTCTAGTTTGCTTTCTGTTGCTGTGATGAACGCCATAGCACAAAGCAACTTGGGGAAGAAAGGGTTTTACCTTTCCACCACTGATGGAAGCTAAGGCAGGAACTGACGGCCGGGGCTTGGAGCAGACCCATAGAGGAATGCTGCTTCCTGGCTTGCTCAGATACTTTTTCATACAGCCAAGACCCACCTGTCCAGGGATGGTATTGTGGACAGTGAGCTGGGCTCTCCTACCTCAATAAGCAATCAAGCGAATGCCTCACGGACATGTCTACAGGTCAGCCTGATGGAGGAAATTACTCAGTTGAGATTCTCTCTTCCCAGATGACTCTAGGTTTGTGTTCAGTTGACAAGTGAAGTTCACCTTAACAATGTCTACTTGGCAAAGGACACCATTGTCCACGTTATTTGGAGGGAAGTGTAGGCGGGTCTGTTTTGTCCCGCAGACTTTGACTTGAGGAGGGAACTGGTGCAAGCAGGATTTGAGTTTTATGCAATATGAACATTTGAAAAACACAATTGAATAGGTACCAGAAAAGTTACCCATTAATTATTCTGACACTTAAGGAGCCTCTAAATTTCTTTTATCATTTCCTACTGTCAATCTCAAAAGTAAATTGAGAAGTGAGTTAAATACTATTACTCCCTCAGACCTCTAGTTGCCAGATAAGGAAAGATGGTTGACAATTTTTTTTAATTGGTAAGAAAACTTTAAGGGAACTCTTTTAGCTCTGAAAATAAGTTCTGATTTGTGCAGGTTTGAGATCCATTCCTGCTTCATTTAAACTTTTCCTCCAATCTTATATCCAGTGATCTCACAGACTCATCTTCTAGTGTTGTGAAATTATCTTGTGAGCCAAAAGTGAGGGCAAGGAACTTGCCATTGTCCTATCGACTGTCCCAGTAATAAGCAAGTGGCCGGCCCAGTGGCTCCTGGTCATCTGCATGCACAGTGAACCATTTCATTAAGAGTTTCATTAAGATGGTAATGTTTAATATTTCCTGGGAAAAATGAGTTTTTTGCTGTTCGATTATATAATTAAAGCTGGAGAATTAGGGGAGATTGCAAACTACTTGTATAATGTGGGCAAATATAACAATAAAACTTGTAAATAAGTTCAAAAGAGTGGAGTTCAGGCAGGATCTTGTTGCTGGACCAGATAAGGAAATGAGCATGCAGAAGATGTAGGCCAAAAAGGTCAGTGAAGTTTAGTGCCTTGATATTTACTAGCTGAACTTGTTACTCTTTAGAACCTTGGAGAAAGGTGGCTGGCAGAACAGAGTGAGAGATGTGGACTGGCTGCTCAGGTACTAGAAGTTCCAGGAGCGTACTTCTCACTTATTGATTTAATTAATTAGTTCTCCCTCTCCGTCCCTCCCTTTCTTCCTCCTCCCACTTCCTGTGGAGGCCAGAAGTCTATGTCAGACGTCCTCCTCAGTCACTCTCACCTTACTTTTTTGAGACAGGGTCTCTCACTGAACCTGGGGTTTGCTAATCTGGCAAGACCAGCTGGCTATTGAGCTCCTAGGATCTGTCTTTCATCTCCACCTGCCAGCACTGGGGTTATAGACACATGCTTCCCACACAGATGTGCTTCTAAAGATGTTGGTCCAGCTGGTGCCTAGGAAAATTATCACACTGGAGAAAGGATCAACAGATACATGCTACATGCCCTGCTTTTCCATGGGTTCTAGGGATCCAAGCTCAGGTCCTCATGCTTGTACAACAAGCAATTTACTAGCTGAGCATCTTCCCAGCCCCTATCACTTTTCATATAGGCAGTCACTTTCTATTTAGAAATGAAAAAACAATGGCCTATACAGTTTCTTAACTGGTAGTCTTAGTCCTCAAATGGTTTTACTTTCCTAGTCTCAGAGGTGAGACCATCCTTACTTTATTCTTGCATTTTTAAAATAATCCACAGAATAGGAAGTTCTACCATTTTGAAAGTATCAGGGAATCTGCTTTTGCCTTTCCTTCTTGTGTTCTTTACACAAGAGCGAGTTTGTTGAAACACAATTGTCTTGCTATGCACTTTACATAGGTATTATCCACTTTATCCTCCCAGGAGACTTTGGAGATGTGAGTGATGTCTCCATAAACACATGAGCTCAGCTAAAGCTAACTTTCCTAAAGGATTGGGGAAGTAGAAATATTTAACATCACAGTCATATATGTGGTTCATATGTGAATATTGGACACTCCTGTTCTTTAAAAGTATTTTCTAAGTCATTTGTGTCCATGGTGGCTTCAGTCCCCCCCACCCCCATCCGTTAGTTTTTCAATGATGTAAAGATTCCTTTCATTTTATCATGGGCAGAAATTAGATCTTCGATAGTTCCCGCTTCCTAACTTGCTTCTAAGATTTTCCTTTGCATAACCAAGAACTCAGTATCTCGGTTCTTTTGCTATGACAAAGTACCTGATATTAGTTACTTTATAAGCAACAGAGATTTATTTCTCTGTAGATTGCAAGTCTAAGATCAAGAGGCTGACATTTTGGTATCTGGTGAGGGCTGCTCTCTGCTTCCAGGATGATACCTTTCTGCCATGTCTTGCAAAGGAGAGGAAGGCTGTGTGTGTCCTCACATGGTACAAGGAACAGTAGAATGTAAAAGGCACCAAAGTTACTCCTTCAGGCCCTTTTTTTATTTCAAAAGTTTTATTGAAATTTTGTAGCTTTATACAACAGTTCTTAATCAAATTTAGGCCCCTGCCCCCATCCATGCCCCCCCATCCATTCCCACCAGACCTCATGTATTCTGCTATACACGTTCAGTCTCATCCAGTCAAGCATTTGTACCCAGATGTCCTTCAGTATAAATTCATCCACTGGAATCTAGCCAGCCCCTCTAGAGATTGTATGTAAGGCATACTCTCCCTCATCCAGCATCAATCAGTCTCTAATAGTTCTCAGTCTATAGCTGACCTGCCTAATTACTTCCACAGGGGCACAAATCTCTTAGCTTAAAAACCTCTTTAAAACCTGACTTCCTTTTTGAGCTTTATCTATTATTAAAGTATATCAGTATTATTACAGTACATGAGCACTGTATTTTTGTTTCACTTCTACCACTCCTCTCCCTCCTCCAGTTCTTCTCTCCAACTCCCTCTCATATCCTTGACCCCTTCTTTAATTATTGTTTCATGTACATATAGATATGTGTATGCATACACACACAATCTACTGAGTCCATTTAGTAGTGCTTCTATGTACATGTGTTTAGGGTTGAGAAAACCCTACCTCTTAATGTTGTTGCACTTGGATTTAATCTTCAGCAGGACTTTGGAGGTGACACAGACATGCAAATGTCCTGCAGCTTCTTCTGCTGTGTGGCTGCGTTAAGGGGCTGAGCTGGTGCAGGCTTTGCAAGTTTGGCCCCCACAGATGTGCCCCTAAAGGGCATAGGTCCAGCTGGGACCTAGGAAACTTATTGCCCTGGAGAGAAGGTCAAGAGATATAAGCATATTTCTGCTTGATAATTTTCAAAAAGAAAATACATGTAGGTTACTTACTTTTTAATCAAATACATTTTCAATAGTCCTGGGACTACTATTGCAATTGATAGAAAGCCTTAAGGTTCTGGTTTTACAAAAAGAACATACACTGACTGTATTAGTTACTTTTCTGTTGCTCTGATAGAAACACTGACCAAAGAAACTTATAAAGGAAAGAGTTTATTTGAGCTTATGGCTCTGGGGGAATTACAGTTCATCATGGCAGAGAGGTATGGTGGCTGGAGGTTGCTGGAGGAGGAGCAGAAGCTAAGCTCTCACATCTTCAAGCAGGCACAGGAAGCAAGGGAGCAACTGGAGATCCAGCAAGGCTTAAGAACTCTCTAAGCTCACCCCTAGTGATGTGCTTCCTCCAGCATGGCCACACCTTCAAAGAGCTCCCAAAACAGCACCACCAACTGGGGACAAAAATGTCCAAATACGGGGGTTGGAGAGATGGCTCAGAGGTTAAGAGCACTGACTGCTCTTGCAGAAGACCTGGGTCAATTCCCAGAACTTACGTGGTGGCTACAAACCATCCTTGACTCCAGTTCCAGGGGAATCCAAAGCCCTTTTCTGACCCCCTTGGCATTGCATGACATGGGTGCACTCATATACATGCAGGCAATACACTCATACACATAAAAGCTTTAAAAATGTTAAAAAAGTTCAAATACTTGGAGCCTATGGGGACATTTTCATTCAAACTACCACACTGACCATAATTTCTGCAATTTAAACTTTATTGCCCTATGGGACATGCCATGGGAGCCAAAAGGAGGAAGACACTCAAGCCTAGCTTAAAGAATCATTCAGATCATTATATATGTCCAGGTTCTCTACTTCTTAATTGATCTCTGTCCAAGTCTCCTTATGTGTGGTTATAGAGATGCTGGCTCCCACCTCCAAAGGCTCCTGGGAGGATGAAGTGGAATAATACCTATGTGAAGCACATAGCAGGGCAATTGTTAGTTCAATACACTGGCACTTACATAACAAGGCTTATGTAAGACATAAGAATATCTCTTCCTGCTGCCTCATTTCTCCATGCTTTCTTGAATTCAACCTCCTCCACTGGGATTCATGTCTCCAGGGCAGAAGAGTACATTTTCTTATATATTTTCTTTTTTTTTGAGCTGTTGGCCTTCTGTTTGGTGTGGCTATAAAAGAGATCATCTCTTTGAACAGGGGTCTACATATTAGCAAATCAGAAACATATAAAATTGTATAGATTTTTATATTTGTTACAGGGGAAAGATAAGAACCAGGCAAATATCACCAGTAACAGTTTCAAATGAATGAGGTCTGACAGCAGCTGGGACTATCTCATTAAAGAGGCTGTGTCAGTTCAGTTGCCCTCTTCAGTAGATGCATGGAAGAACTGGGATAGAATTAAATCACCAATTTCTATATAAAGATTTAAAGATGTGCTAAACTTGAATTGCTTACAGTCTTCTTAAATGTCCAAACTTTGACTTGGTAGGTATTAGTTGACATCTCAATGCTAAAATCAGAAGTTAATACTCGAAAAGAGAGTGGTGATACAATTATCTTTTTATTATAGTACTTAAGCTATAATTAGCAAGTTAGTTGATTACTGGGTCAGTACTAAAGTATCTTAGAATGGATTCAGTGAATGCCATTAACAAACTGAATGGAAAAGTTAGTTGACTCAGGAGGAATGATTGACAAACTGAATAGGAAACGAAACTTCTCAAGAACAATATTAAAGTCCAGTACCTATTCTTGTTAAAATTTTTGTTTATTATTTTTATTTTATGTATATGAGAGTATTGCCTGAATGCATATAAGTGCACCCATGTTGTGCAGTGCCCTCAGAGGTCAGAACAGATTGTCGGATTCCCCTGGACCTGGAGTTATGGATGGTTGTTAGCTGCCATGAGGGTGTTGGGAATCAAATTCAGGTCCTTTACAAGAGCAGTCAGTGCTCTGAACCACTGAGCCAACTCTCAAGCACCCAAGTACCTACTCTTTACTGAAGCTAAAAGTATTTCTTTGAAACTGTTTTTCACATGCTGAGCCAGACTTGGTCAGAAAGTGTAATATGAGATGTTTATGTTCTCTCTACATTAGGGATTTGGCCATTTTAAATTTTATCTACTTTATTTTATATATTATATATAGCAGAACCTAAGAGAGTATAGAAACCAAATTATTTGTTAACTTATTGCATTCCTAGGACCTTCTAAAACAACTATGTTTATAAGGCATGCTCAAAGGCTTCTAAATTCCCATTTGGGCAGTGCATTCTATCAGACTGTCAGCTGCCAGATCACATGTGACAGTTGGCCATGGATATGAATGGATATGAAGAAATGGGCAGGCTTTCATATTGATAACCAGGGAAGCAAATGAAAAACTGTAAGAAAAATTCTGTCTCCACTCTGATTATTCTAAAAGTTGATTCTGAGATTTTTGAAGCAGGGTAGAAAGACAGGGAAAATTAGGGGGGCATGGAGAGGGAAAAGGGCTTACCCAGGAGTCTGGCTATATCCCCTCACAAGCTGAGAGTCAAGAATTCTAGCATAGGGCTGGTGAGATGGCTCAGTGGGTAAAGGCACTTACTGCCAAGCCTGCTGACTGAGTTCAATCCCTGTGACCCACATGCTAGAAGAGAGAATGAACTCCTGCAAGTTGTCCTTTGACTTCCACATGGATGCCCATCTCTCACAACACAAAATAATAAACAAATGAATGAATAAATGAATAAAATGTCATGAAAAATTTTCAAACAGTTCTAACACAATGAACAACATTTTCTTCAGGTTCTTCTCCTCTCTTGGATGTAAACCTGTAATTTTCTAGGAATCTCACCAGAAACCTCATTTACAGGGAAAAGACATGGACTAAACCCCTTAAGTAACCCTAGTGACTCATGGGTTTATCTTACCCTATTGTACTGCCATCCAAAGCATGTCCACGGCCACCCTATAACCCCCAGTTATCAAAAAAGGAAGGGAATTGAGATAGAGGAAGGAAGAGTCCCTTAAAAACCTGAACAGTAGAATTCTAAGTTTCTAAAATCCTATATCCAGTCACCATTAGGACACTTAAGCATGACTGTCTCTTGAGAGGCCCTTACCAACATTTTGATGTGTTTTACTCTTTACCTAAGTGCCTCTCTACTAACCCCTGTGCTTAAACCCATGTTAAGAATTTCTTTTAATAGGGACTGGAGAGTAGTGGTTAAGAGCACTGGCTGCTCTTACAGAGGACCCAGATTCAATTTCTAGCACCCACATGGTGGCTAACAACCATCCATAACTCCAGTTCCAAGGAATCTAACACTGTCTTCTGACCTCCATGGGCTTTGCATGACACAGGAGCACTTATACACATGCAGGTAATACACTCATACACATAAAATAAAAATAATAAATATAATATTAAAGAAGAATTTTTTTTGGTCTTTTTGAGACAGGGTCTCCCTGTAGTCTGAGCTGTCCTGGAGCTCACTATGTAGACCAGGCTGGCCTTGAACTCACAGAGATCTGCTTGCCTCTGCCTCCTTTTTATAAACCCCAACATTATCACCTTGAGTTGTTGGTGAAGGTGGTCCCAGAGAAGGGGGAGTTGTTGGGGAAGGTGATCCCTCCCCCTCCAAAACAATAAAAGTTGTTGCCGTTGCTCTTGGATACACACCAAAACTTGATGGTAAGACCGTATTGTTGAAAATGCTACACACATTGGTCACAGGAATTGGAGAAATCAAGCTGGTACTAATCTGGAAGCTTCCTCCTGCTGACTGGCTTTCATAGAAGGTGCTATGCAGGCTACTGGGGGAGAAAAATCAACAGTCTTATCCATCTTGGAACCCTGGGAACTACAATAATGACAGGCCTGGCAGCATATGCACATAGATGTAATAGTGGTATGAATGTTATGGCAGCAACTAACTGCTTTCTGATTAGATTTAAGGCCCACTTCACAGGAGGAAAATCATGCCTGGTACTGTAAATCTGACCAAAACCCATGGTCAGGAAGCTCATAGGCCCTACTACCATTTGCAGAATGGACATAGTATCAACCTTCTACATGTATATCTTGTATCCATCAGGTCCTCATCAGGGAAATTTCTTTGTGCAGTGAATGGTGGTTAATTTAGAAACTCACAGCTTATCAAAGTGCAGAGAATAAGTATCTATGGAGTGCTCGGTGGCAAATGGGACGTCTCTATCATACCTCTTCTCCCTAAGCCTCAGGGAACATCATGGAAAAGGGGATGAGAAGATTATAAGAGCTGGAGATTGGGGAAGACTGGGATGACACAGTCTGGATAGACTGATGGAATTCTTTGCCTTTGGGCTGGTGTAAGCTAGGGGATCTGTTCATATATTCCAAAAGATCTTAGTTAATAGTCACAACCAATGCTTATTCAAAGGGGGAACTAAAGATAAGCTCAAGATAAATTGTATTTAGGTTCTAGAGCTGCAGAATTCCAACTTTTCCATAATCATTAAAGTTCTAGTCAGTGGATCAGCTCTTTGTAGAAGGTTCAAAGATATGGCTTCTTTCCAGGAATTTTTGTTCACATGACCAACCATCCATAAATTGGGGTTCTTTTTGTTTTATTTATTTTTTCAAAAAAGATTTAGTGTGTGTGTGTGTGTGTGTGTGTGTGTGTGTGTCTGTCTGTCTGTCTGTCTGTCTGTCTGTCTATGTAGTTCAGTTCCCAGAAACCACATCAGGAAGCTTACAACAGCTTGTAACTTCAACTCCAGGGAATCCAATGCCCTCTTTTAGCCTCTGTGGGCACCTGCGCTCACATGCACATACTCACACACAGACACATCCATATACACGAAAACTAACAAAAAAATCTTTAAATGCAAGCTGTAACAAGCTAAGCACAATACTAGTCTTTCTCTGAGTTGTCAAAGAACAAAATTTATTAATAAAATGAAAATGTCATTATGGCCCTTTAAACAGAGTATCTTTTTTTAAATATTAAATTTTTGAAAAGTTCACACAACATATTTTGATCATATTTAGACTCCCTTCCCTCTCTGCACCCCTCTCAGAGCCCTCCTCCCTTGCTGGATTTCATGTACTCTGTTAATACATATTAAGGCCTATTGAGTCAAGTTTGTTTCCCCAAATGTCCTTTGCTGTGCATCCATTCACTGAAGCCTGGTTATTCTACCTAGTGTCACAGCCTTAAAGAAAGTTAACTCTCCTTTGATAGTTATCAGCTGCCAATAGCGCCTCAGCTAAGGGCGGGGCTTCCTCCCCACTTCCCCATTTCTGTGCTGGGATTTTGTCTGGCTTGAACTTGCCTGCGTCTTGTGCGTGCTGTCACCGTTTCTGTAAGTTCGTATGAGTAACTGACAAGCTATTTGGAAAAATGTTTCCTTGTCATCAATCACCCCTGGCTCTGAAAATCTTTCTGTTCCCTCTTGTGCAGTGGTCCCTGAGCCTCAGGTGGCAGAGGTTTGATATAGGTGTCCTATTCAGAGGCAAGTACTCTGTAGTCTCTTATTCTCTGCATTTTGGCCAGTTGTGGATTTCCCTAATTTCCTCTCAGAACTTGATGGTAAGACCCTGTTGCTGAAGACAAGACATGCTTTGGACACAGGACTTGGAACTATTGAGCTGGAACTGAGCTGGAAGCCTCCCCCCTGAAGACCAGCTCTCATAGTATCAGAGGATGCTATGCAAACTGCCATGGGAGAAAACCAATGAATGATCCTACCAGCTATAAAGTCTATAAAGCACAACAATGACTGACCCAGGAAATAATCTCTACTGGTGCAGTAGTGGCACTTTTGTTTTGGGGGTAATCTACAGTTGTCTAATTGGGCTTAAGGCCCACTCAAGGGGAGGAAACTCATGTGTGGTACTGTGAAGATAGCCAAATACACATGACTGAAAGGATCATAGATCCTAGAGAAAAACCTAGTTTTGTCGCATTCCTGGACCAATGTAATTTCTTACTGTATTCTAAATATGTATGCTTTTATTTATAGAGGAGCATACCTCTCGCCACTCATCAAAGAAGCTTCTTTTGCAACAAATGGAGAGTATTACAAAGTTCCACAACTGGTCAAACACAGAGAATAATTGTCTGGGAGGTGCGTAGCCATAAGTGATTCGTCTGCAATGCCACACCTAAGGCTCAGAGAACATAGCAGAACAGGAAGTGGAAAGAATATTAATGTACCTTTCAACTCTCACCAGTGAGGCTTTCTCACATGACAGCTTGTGATTAACCTACAACTCCAGTTTTCAAGATTTAGTTCTATCAGTTTTCCTATCAGTCTAATATTCTAATCCACAGGGCAGATCCTGGAGTCTTAAGTGGGCTTCTGTGAACACTGTTATTCTACAACACGATCTTCCTTCCTTCCTTCCTCCCTCCCTCCCCTCCCTCCCCCCTCCCTCCTCCTTCCTTCCTTTCTTCCTTCTCTTTCCGTTTCTTCTTTCCTAGGTTTTAGAAATTTTCTGCCATAGCTTGAATGCATAACTTGTCTGTGCTCACTCTTTCATTCTTTCTCGTTCTCTATCTCCATCCCTTCCTCCCTTCCTTCCTTCCTTCCTTCCTTCCTTCCTTCCTTCCTTCCTTCCTTCCTTCCTTCCTTCCTCTTTTCTTCCCTTCCTACCTTAAATCAGGGTAAAGCTTAGATTCTGATGTGTAGTGTATCATTTTGAGAGACAGTGAATGCCACCAAAGTGACTACAAAATTGCAGGGCCACCTCTGGCTCTCTCTTTGCAGTTAATGTAGTAAATGGTACAGTTAATGTTTGTAATGAGTGA
The DNA here is from genome assembly GCF_000622305.1 of Nannospalax galili. Classification (NCBI taxonomy): domain Eukaryota; kingdom Metazoa; phylum Chordata; class Mammalia; order Rodentia; family Spalacidae; genus Nannospalax; species Nannospalax galili. The sequence continues at coordinate 2,032,423 of NW_008348685.1, read as the reverse complement.
CAGGGATGTAAAGCAGTTTCTGAGCCCTGATGTTATTATCAGGGACAGGAGAAGCAGAACATTCTTTCTGTACGTATCCTTAGCCTCCCATCCTAAGCTTAATATGAACATGGAGTTTCATAAACCTAACATTTCCTTTAATAATATTCAATCGAATATGAAATTAAGAACACGGGGTTCATTGACTGCTCTCAACTTTGCCACGTGGATGCTCTGGTGAGTCGCAAGTGATGTAAGCACGATTCTTGATCCCGTGAAGCAGACTTGGGCAAATAGTGTGAGGATTTATTCAGTTCTGGTCAAGTGGTGGAGGTGATGGGGAAAGGGATAAGGAAGTAAATGAGGCACAAAAAACTGGCAACAGCGAAAGGTTTCTGACTGCACAGCAACCAGTAATTAACTCAGAATCAAACGCATAGTGAACCTGAGGGGTTTCTGGCAGCACTCGCCCCGGCCGCATCTCGTGGCTTCACTGCACTTCTCACAGTGAGCGCCATCACACCACGCAATGCCAGCGAACAATGTCGGAAACACCTCTGCTCAGATCTCAGACTATTCTGTGCTATGAACTGATGTGTTTTTACTGCCCAGCTTTCTGTTCTTGAAATATAATAGTTTAATTACAGACAACAGAGACTTTAATATTTTCCTACCGTCATTACTCAGCTGGTACCAAATTAGTATATCTTTGGATTGTACTTGGAATGCTTGATTTTATAAATTGCTGTTTGAGAAGAGTCCAAATGGGGGAATGAATATACTGAAGCTGGATTCTGCTACCACTAGAGGAACGGAAGGTGCCTTTAGGGCATCCAGTCTTACCAGATCAGTCCCAAGTGCCACAGGAGCAAAAAGAGAAATCCTGGATCCATGTCTGTGTTGGAGGTCAGCAACAACGGAATAGGAGATCAAGGGAAAAGTTTGGGATATGGAGGACCTGGGAGGTCGGGAAATGCTGAATTTGGGGGCACCACTGAAGACTGTTGCTGAGTAACACTGACTCCCAAATTAAGTCAGGAGCCCTGATGTGTTTTGTTCATGTGGGTGTTGCCTCCATGGCCAGCACATGTCATGCTCTGATTGACTGGACTTCACATTTGTGGTCAATCATTGAAAGGATGAGTTTTACCAGAGTTGATTCATGAGGTGGCCAGATGATAGGGCTTGAGGAGGTTTATGGCCAAGGCAGGTTGGAAATGGTGGGAGGTTAACTCAGAGCAAGTGTAGCAAGATGTCTGGAGGGGTTACTCAGGTTTCCCCTCAGTGTCGACAGTGTGATTAAGAAGGCTGGCTTTAGCCCAGTACAGGGATGAAGGACTATAGTCCCAGCTACTCTGCAGACTGGGAAGCAGGGGATCCCTAGAGCTTCAACCTGTCAACACAGCCAGACTTCATAAAAAAAAAAAGTCAATTTTCCAGACAAACTTTCTGGGTAACAATTCTGGAACTCTGCTGCTCACCTGTTTTGACATTGCAATGTAATAATACATATAAAATAAAAAGACCCTGGCACCCGGTCAGGGATCAACAAATCATCATCATAATCGTTATCATCTGTGTGGAGGCTACTGCACTGATGGGGTAAATAGCAGGAGAAAGGATCTTAGCAGTTTCTTTTAAAAAATATTTATTATGTTTTTTATTTTATGTGTACGAGTGTATTACCTGCATGTGCGTAAGTGCACCTGTGTTGTACAATGCTCTCAGAGGTCAGAAGAAGGCGTTGGATCCCCTGGAACTGGAGTTATGGATGGTTGTTAGCTGTCATGTGGGTGCTGGGAATTGAACCCAGGTCCTCTGCAAGAGCAGCCAGTGCTCTTAACCTCTGAGCCATCTCTCTATCCCAGGATCTTAACAGTTTCTAACACTTCATTTGCAGCTGCCCTGTGTGTGTGTGTGTGTGTGTGTGTGTGTGTGAGAGAGAGAGAGAGAGAGAG
>NW_008348685.1:2029195-2030441 GCF_000622305.1 Nannospalax galili | reverse complement strand
TTTTTTTTTTTTTTTGCTGGCCTATTGGTGCATGCCTTTAATTCTAGCACTTGGGAGACAGAGACAGGTGGGTCTCTGTGAGTTCCAGGCCAGCCTGCTCTACACAGTGAGTTCCAGGTCATTTGGGAACTACAGGAGAACCCTGTCTCAAATTTTTTTTTAAATTTTTATTCTTTTGTCCTGTGTTTCTTCAGATAGGACACATGGAGGTGAGATTTCCACTGCACACAAGTTGGTGCTCCTATTCCTTCCCAGCCCTTGCTCCGAAATGGAGGTATCACTGTTCTTCCTTACAGGTGAGGACATAAGCCCAGGGAACTGAGGTAGCTGCTTAAGAACACTTAGTATGTGGTGGAATCCAGGATTCAGAGATCACCCATCAGACTCCCACTTTGGTGCCCTTTCATCCTCTCCTTCTTAAATTTTGTAGGAAAACTTCATTTATTCAGCTTGTTTTATTAAAAAAAACATGAATACCATATTAGTTACCATATTAACCTACAAGTTAATATTTTTACCTCAGGGTCCTCATTAATATGATTATGAGCATGATCCTTGCCTCTCCACCCCCGTATTGCTGAATTATCCAGTGTTATTGGCTCAGAGTGTATCTTTTCACCAAGTTTTCTAGACTCTTAGTAACATAAATACACACACACACACACACATACACACACACACACACATACACGGGGTTAATTACTGTTAATTACTGTTCATTAAATTATTACAAGCATTTGTTTATTTGGTGTGTTCACATATGCACACATACTTGCACATGTATGTAGAGGTCAGAGGACAACTGGTAGTAGTTGCTTCTCTTCTTCTACCTTGTGGGTCTCAGGGATGGCACTCAGGTTGTTTGGATTGCTGGCAAGCACCTTTACCCACTGAGCCATCTCACTGGCCCATGAATTCTTCTTTTTTTTGAGGCAGCCTTCCTGTAACCCCAGTTGGCCTGGAACTTGTTATTTAGACCAGGCTGGTCTCAATCTCGCACAGATCCACCTGCCTCTGTCTCCCAAATGCTGGGATTAAAGGTGTGTACCAACACACCCAGCATATTGTTCATTTTTAAAAAATTGCATCATATTACATCTTACTTGGCAACTTGTTTTAATGCTTTAATAACACTTCATAGACATCTAAGTTAATTTATATACATCTTTGTAATAACTTTGCCATCTACTATGGTGCAGATAATAGTTATAATTTATGTAACCATTTCTTTATTAACTGGTATTCT
>NW_008348685.1:2026469-2027814 GCF_000622305.1 Nannospalax galili | reverse complement strand
GCTTTTGGGTGGGTTGAACCATTGATTGATTTTCTCCCTTAGCAGCTTGCATAGTATCCTCTAGAACTATGAGAGCTAAACTTCAGGTCAAAGGCTTCCAGGTCAGTTTCTGCTCCATTGCTCCAGGTTCTGTGTCTGAAGTATGTCTTGTCCTCAGCAGTAGGGTCTTATCTTCCAGTTCTGGGAGGTAGCCAAGAGCTCTGGCAATAGCCTATGTTATTTTGGGAGTCTCTTGGACTACTCTGACTAATCACTGAAGGGAGGTCTCTCCTGTCTGGCACTGTTCCTTGCCATACAGCCCCCAGGTATACATATGCACTAATGTTCAAGACCCCATCTGTGCATTTCTCAGGGGGTTTTGGAGGCAACACATTTCCCCCTGACTTCCGTAGCACCCCAAGACTCATTTATCTTTACTCTCTACCATCCATCTGACCTCCTTCCTCCCTCCCCAGTCCAAGCACCCCTATTATCCCCACCCTTCTCCCAAAAACCATGATTTTTAATGTAAAAAGAAACCAGCACACCCATTTCATTAGTATGCAAATTTACTTGTAAAATCATACAAATACCAAATAACTATTTTGAATCAATTTCTTTATGATTTGTTATTAGTATTTGTACGTCTATTTTATATACCTGTATAGTTGGAGTCACTTAACAATTTCTTGGCAAAAAGTGGTTGTAAATGGAAAAAGTTTAACAAACCCTGTTTGTATTTGTCAGAACCACTGGGAGCTTCTGGGGGAAAACAAAGATATTTTCCACTTTTTATTTTTAAGAAGTCTGAGAATGGGGCTGGAGAGATGGCTCAGCAGTTAAGAACACTGGCTGTTCTTGCAGAAGACCCGGGTTCGAATCCCAGCATCCACATGGCAGCTAACAACTGTCCCTAACTCCAGTCCCAGGAGATCTGACAGCCTCTTCTGACCTCTTCAGGCACTGCACGACAGGGGTGCACTTACCTACATGCAGGCAATACACGCATACACATAAAATAAAAATGATAAAATATTAAAAAAGAAGTCTGACAATGGTTGATCAAAGTCATAATTTTCATCCCTTTGAGTGTTTCTCTCCCTTCTTCCCTCCCACCTTCCCTTCCTTTCACTCTCCTCAGTTTAATTTATTATTATTTTTTTATTTGTGTGTGTGTGTGTGTGTGTGTGTGTGTGTGTACGCACACGTGTGCATGTGCATGTGTGCCATGGTGTGTAAGTGTGGAGGTCAGAGGAAAATTTTGTGGAGTCAGTTCTCTCCTTTTACCTTTAGGTGGGTTTTGGAGTTGGAACTCAGGTCATCAGACTTGCAACGCAAGTCCCTTTATCCACTGAATCATCCACTG
>NW_008348685.1:2020918-2026430 GCF_000622305.1 Nannospalax galili | reverse complement strand
TCCCTCCCTCCCTCCCTCCCCAGTTTGAAATAGAGGCTTGCTCTTAGTTCAGGCTGGAACTCAAGCTCACATTCCTCTGCCTCAGTCTTCTGAGTGCCAGGATTATGGGTGTGTACCATCATGCCTAACTCCTTTTAGTGTTTTTTTTTTTTTTTCTTTTTTTTGGTTTTTTTAAGATAGGGTCTCCCTGTAGCCTCAGCTGGCCTGGAGCTTGCTATGTAGACCAGGCTGGCCTTGAATGCAGAAAGATCCTCCTGTACCTGCCTCCTGAGTGCTTGAATCAAAGGCGTGTGCCACCATGCCCCATTTGCTTTATCCTTTGAGTGGGTTTTGACCACAGTACTAACACCTACAACTTGTGAGGACGAAAGGCAACAGGCAATCAACTTCATTACCAGTTAGAAATGGTAAAGTTACTTCAAGATCAAGTTTTCAAAAGGGTACAATAGGCTGCTCATGTCTCAATTTTTATAATCATAAAGATGCTTCACCAACTGATCCTACAAACATTTTAATTAGGCACGGCACATCTGAGTTCTGCTTTAATGATCATAATTATAACTCTGACCTGCATTCTTTTATAATTTGAATGCATCTTCCTAAGCCTGGCTTTGAAAGAATTTACTGTGGTCATCCCTGCAGATTCTGTGCAGTGCCAGGGAACATCCTTGGAGTTGGAGACCTGGCATGAGAAGTTTGGAGACAATGTTATGAGAAAGGAGGAGATAATTGAGACGAGAAACTGGAATTGAGCTTCTGGTCTTGTCATTTGTGACCCTGAGCACCTATTTCTTTGGGAACTCCCAGAAAATGATTGCCGTAGATTGATGATTTTGGAGATGCCATGAATACTTTGGACAACTAGATTTTGATTGCTTCCTATGTGCAAACCTCTTGATACAGCAGATACACAAACTGAAATGTGCTTAGAAATCCAAATATATAACTATAATCTAAATGGAGCAAGATGGCAGTTGAGTCAGACCCTGTGGTGATCATCTGCACAGAAGCACCAATTTCGACAGTTATTCATGCATGAAACTACCTTCTCAAGAGCTAAGTTACAGACCACAGGGCCTGTTTTTAGCATAATAATGAGAGGACATTTAAAAAATGCAGGAAGGAAATGATTTTCCATCATCCCCCCCTCCCCACTCCACTGCCTGCCACCGAGGGGAGGAAGAAGCTACATTCAGGATTACATGACTCAGCTTTCTAGTTCAGTGACAAAATACCCGAGACACTACATTTAAAAGGAGGAAAGTTTCACTTTAGTTCATGGTTTTAGACATTTCAGTCCTTAGACCATTTATACTGTTGCTTTGGGACTGTGGAAGCAGGAAGAAAAGTCTAATCAATACAGCATGGTGATGGCGTGTGGCCCAGGAGGGCTGTTCACCTGGACACTAGGAGGGAGAGAGAGAGAGGGAGGGGGAGGGAGAGAGAGAGGGAGGGGGAGACAGACAGACAGACAGACACTGGGGTCATGGTATCCCCTTCAAGGTCATGTCTTCAGTGACATAACTTCCTAGCGCTAGGCCACGCCTCTAAATGCTTCTGTTGCCTCTCGGTTGCACCTGAGCTGATGACTAAGCCCTCAAAGCATGAAACTTTGTTCCAAACCACAGCAATACCTAAAGCCCTCAAACTCAGGACTAGGCATACTGTGGTGAAATTTAGTACTGTCAAAGCCCCATGGTCATTGCCCACAGGCAGTGACTGGATCTTTGGATACGTGGGAGCCTGGTGGTTGAAGAACTGCCCCCATCACCTGCTCCAACCTCAGGAAGCATACCACAGAGCAAGGCTGCATTTTCCAAGGGGTTGGGCAGGGATGTCAGCATAGGACTGGGCCTTGAAACTTAGTGCCATGAAACTCCACACTGGAGAACGAAGTGGCTGTTGTCCCTAGTCCTTTGCTCAAAGATGGAACCTCTGGATCAGCCGTAGCCCCAGGTTGAGACCTGCACCCTCATGAAATAGATTTATATTTTGTTTTAGATCACTTCCAGCCACAATGTACATGTGTGTGGGGATAGTAAGGTAGGGGTAGGGACGGGGGAAGGGGACTGAACAGTATACAAATACATTTTCAAGAGTAGAAAGATATCCTTTGTTCAAAGATTGGAAAAATTCATATAGTTAAAGTAGCCACACTACCCGAATTGATACACATTCAGTGCAGTGCCTATTTCAACACTGTATGTTTCCTCATAGAGTTAGAAAAGCAATCCTGTGATTTTTTTTTTTATGGAATCACAAAAACTTCAAGTAGATAAAGCAGTGTTGAACTTGAAGAACAAAACAGAAGGCTTTACCTTGATTTCAAAATAAACAAAGCTACTGCAGTCACAATAGCATGGTATTGCTACATCAATTAGCAGTCATGAAAAATGCCTCACAGACATGTCCACAAACCAGTGTGATGGAGGAAATTCTTCAGTTGAGGGTCCCTCTTCCCAGGTTTCCAGAGGTCAAGAAAAGGGAGAAGAGGGAAATAAACCCACACACTGACTGGCAATTGATCTTCAACAAAGGTACTAAGATCATGTATTGGAGAAAGAATGTCTGTTCAGTGAATGGTTTGGGAAGAGCTGGATATCCACATGCAGGAGAATGAAACTAGACACTCTCTTACCATCCGCTCAAAATTAACGAACTAAATGTAAGATATGAAACTAGTACAAGAAAACAACAGGAGCCATATGTAAGAACGTCAGAATGCTTAGGATTTTCTGGGTTAAGATTCCTTGAACACAGGAAACAGCAGCCAAAATAGACAGGTGGGATCACATTAAACTAAAAAGGTTTTGCACTGTAGGGGAAACAATCAGCATTCAAAGACAATGTACAGAATTGGAGAAAAATATTTATACTCCATATATTTGGCAGGCAGTTATTATCCAAGGTCTACAGAAGAGGCTCAATTCAATAGCAAATAAGAATAATGGCAGTAATAACGATAGTTTGACTTAAAAATTGATGTGCAACTTAATGGTCATTTACAAAAAAAAAATCACTCAAGTGGCCAACAGGTATTTGAAAAACTTCTCAACATTATTAATTATCAGGGTAACACGATTCGGACTGTTGGTGAAATAGAGCTTCACTCCAGTCAGACTGGGCAGTACAAAATGACAAAAGAAGTGCTGGTGTGTGTGTGGATACAGAGGGAACACGTACGCACTGCTGATATGAATGCAAAGTAGGGGCTGGGATGTGTGTAGCTGGTGTGCGTGTAGCTGGTGTGTGTGTGGATACAGAGGGAACACGTACGCACTGCTGATATGAATGCAAAGTAGGGGCTGGGATGTGTGTAGCTGGTGTGCGTGTAGCTGGTGTGTGTGTGGATACAGAGGGAACACGTACGCACTGCTGATATGAATGCAAAGTAGGGGCTGGGATGTATGTAGCTCAGTTGGTGGAGAACTTACCTAGTGTCCTAGTTTTGTTTTTTGTTGCTGTGATAAACACCGTGGCCAAAAGCAACTTGAAAGTGGTTGTTTTAGTTTACAGATTATAGTCCATCATTAAGGGGAACCAAGGAAGGAACTCACGGCAGGAGCTTGAAGCTAAATCCATGGGGGAATACTGTTTATTGACTTGCTCAGCTACCTCTCTTACACAGCCTGGGCTATCTGCCTAGAGATAGCTCTGCTCACAGCGCTACATCAATTAGCAACCGTGAAAATGCCTCGCAGACATGTCTATAGACCAGTGTGATGGAGGAGATTCCTCATTTGAGATTCCTTCATCCCAGGTATCTCTATTTGTGTCAAGTTGAGAAAAACTAGCCAGCACACATAGCATACATGCATGAGACATTTGAGTTTGATTGCAAGTACCAAAATCAAACCAAAACAGACAATAAAACAACAAAAAAATTAGGTCAGCAAGACTGCTCAGTTGGCAAAGGCACTTGTTGCCAATCCTGACGTGAGTTCCTTCCCTGGAATCCACATGTGGAAGGAAAGAATCGACTTTCACAGGTTGTCGTCTAACTTCCACATATGCATGTGCACATGCATACACACCACACACACACACACACACACACACACATACAAACACACAATGTAGCAAATTAAAGAATGAAAAGTAATAATAGTTAGGGAAAGCAGTATGTCATTTTCGTAGGAAATTAAAAACAGCTGTTACAGGATCTAGCTGTCACAGCACATGGCATACATCGAAAGAAAATGAAGTCCGTCTAATGACAAGACCTCAGTCCCTCATGCTCACTGTGGCACTATCCCCATAGCTGAGGAGTGGAAACAACCTGTGACTATCAGCTGATGAATGAACAAAGAAAATGTAATATGTATATACAGTGGAATGCTACTTAATCATAAAAGAACAAAATACTGTCATAATAATACAAGTGAGACAAGGCTATTATAGAGGAAATAAACCAGAACCCAAAAGACAAATGATCTCATGATCTCATTGCACTTGAGAGTGGAATACTGGTTAAGAGTTGCCAGGGAGGGGCTGGAGAGATGGCTCAGCGGTTACGAGCGCGGGCTGCTTTTGTAGAGGACCCAGGTTGAGTTTTGATGCACCCACTTGGCAGCTAACAACTGCCAAGTAACTGCAGCTCCAGGGGATCTGATGCCCTCCTCTGACCTTTGAGGGCATTACACGACACATGTACACTTGCATGCAGGCAGTACACTCACACATAGAAAAAAGTTTAAAAAATAAAAATATTAAAAAAAGACACAGGAGAGTAGGGGAGGGAAGATTGGGGAGGTTGGTGCTAAGTTATGGTGAAGAGAAAGTTGTTGTGGTACCATGACACACTGGGTGACTGTAGCCGACGATGTACTGTATATTTCATAAAAATTAGAAGAAAGGATTTTGAATGTTTTTAACCCAAAGAAATGGTACATGTTTGAGATAGATATGTTTATCCTAATTTGAACACCAGCAGTGTTTACATCTATCAAAACACCACATGGAACTTCACAAATATGTACAACTTTCATGTGCCAATAAAAACATCCAAATTTATAGAACAGACTCAAGATGCTAATGAAAGGAAACAATGGATGCTTGTTTATTGTTTACTTTACAAAAAAAATCTTAGTGCTTGGATTTTCTATGGTTTGCAGAACATTCCAGGCAATGGGTCCTTGCACTAAGTCCACAAACCCACATGCCCACTGAGAATAAGTAATATGTCTTACACATAAATGCATAAGTATATGTAAATCACATTGTGATTAAGTAGTATGTATTACACTAAAAGCCTAACTACTCTAAGCATGTATAAATCATACTGTAATTAAATGATATGTCTTCCACTAAATGTAGATGATGTTTAGACATGTTGATAACTACATTAAGATATCAAAGAATTGTAAATGATTTCAATTGCTGTTCAGTGTATTATTTGTTTGCCTATTGAGGCAAGGTTTCTCTGTGTAGCACAGGCTGGCCCTGAACTCCTGATCTTCTCCACAAGTGCTAGGATTCCAGATGTTTACCACCATACCTGGCTTAGCCATAT
>NW_008348685.1:2003516-2020892 GCF_000622305.1 Nannospalax galili | reverse complement strand
GGTATTTTTGAGACAGGGTCTCTCTGTAGCCCCAGTTGGCCTGGAACTCACTATGTAGACCAGGCTGGCCTCAAACTCACAGAGATCTGCCTGCTTCTGCCTCCCAAGTGCTGGGATTAAAGGCATGTACTACCGTGCCTGGCAGCCATCTTTTTAATCATTGCTCATGAAAGCATTTCTGTATTGCCGTTGCACAGAAATTCGCATAATCCTTCTAGAGCAAAATTCATCCTGGTACATCTTTACTTAGAAATTTAAACTACGTTTACAGTAATAACTTACTCTATATATTTGTTCACACTTACCCTTGCTTGTGCTTTTCAATGCTTCTAGTAGAATGTGAGTTCAGTATGTTACCACTTTTTCCCTTCCCAACTGACTTAGCTTTCCACTTCTTGTGGTGCATGAATAATTCCTGGTGATAAATACTTTTGGCTTTTTTGCATATGAAAAGGTTCTCCCTTTGCTTTTGTTTTTGAAAAATAATCTCCATTGGCATGGATTTGAGGCTGACTTCTTCAGCTCTTTCAGTGCTACGCCATTGTTTGCCGGCTTGCTGTCTGGCGTCTTTCTTACCTTTGTGGCTTTGTACTTAGTGCACCTTCGTTCTCTGACTGCTCTTAAGCTTTTCTTCTCCTCTGTGGTTTTCGACAACTTCATAAAGATGTGACTTGGTGTTCTCGGATAGGGTTTGTTGAATTTATTTCATCTGTGGATTTATTGTTTTCATACAATTTTGTTAGGTTGCCTAACGTCTCACAGCTCACAGATGCTGTTCATGTGCTTTTCCAACCTTATTTTTCTGTTTCACTGCTCGGCTTCTGTCCCTGAGTCTTCAAGTTCATTAACCTCTTCTGCAGTTCTAATGTACCACCAGAAGCACACACAGTGACTACTCTTCAGCTCTGTACCCCCGTTCTCCAGCTCCCCTACACGTGGACAACTATCGTTACCCTAGGCATTTCTTCCAGAGGCTGTGCCAAGTTTAAAAAGACACAGATGCATAATCTTCCCTTCTTCTCCCATGGTGACCTCTTCTATACTGCTGTGCCTGTTGCCTTTATCTTTATAGGTTCTTGATATGTTTCCACATAGAAATGATGTGTTTCTTTTAATGACTTTATTTTGTCATCACATAATTTATTGAAGTTTTGGGTTTTAGGTTATTCTGGTATTTTTTGATTTGGTTTGGTTATTTATTTTTTGGTCTTTTTGAGACAGGGTCTCCCTGTAGCCCCAGCTGTCCTGGAACTCACTATGTAGACCAGGCTGGCCTTGAACTCACAGAGATCCCCCTGCCTCTGCCTCCCAAGTGCTGGGATTAAAGGTGTGTGCCACCACGCCCGGCCCTATTTTATTTTATTTTATTTTTTTTTGAGACAGGGTCTCAACTGTAGCCCCAGCTGGCCTGGGACTCACACTGTAGTTCAGGCTGGCCTCGATCTCACAGAAATCTGCCTTGCTCTGCTAGGATTAAAGGCATGGGACACCACACCTGGTTTGCTATATTTTTTAAAAATATTGCTTAGTTTTTATATGTAAGTATGTATGTGTAAGCATGTTCCATGGCATATGTGTGGAAGTTAGAGGACAACTTGAGGGAGTTGGTTCTCTTTTCCCACCTTCTGGATCCTGTGTGTGTATAATGGGGTGTGGGTGGGAATCATTTAAATTCAGGACATCAAGCTTGGTGGCAAGTGCCTTTACCTGTTGAGCCATCTCATGGGCCCTATTATTTTAAAGAGAGTGAATTATTCTGAAGTTTATATGTAAAGTAAGAATCTGGGTTTGCTACTAGAAACCTCAGTTTCAATAGATTTTAGGCCCCTTTCTCCTAAGAGTTCCAGGGAAGCTGAATATTTCTTTGCTTTCGGTAAATTGGCTCATGATTCAGTTTTTCTCGTATACAGAGTGTGCTGGCATGAAAACTGGCCAGGGATCAAGCCTGATGACTTAGTTTGGCTCCTGGAGCCCACACAGTGGAAGGAAAGCACCAGCTCCTGTAGGTTGTTCTTTGTCCTCTGTATACATGCCATGGTACATGTACACAAACAAAAACAAAGCAAATGTAAAATAAAATTTTAAATAAAAAGTAGTTCAAGTATATATAAGTTTAATCAACATAATATTAAAAATATATTTTAATGAAAGAGATCTTGAATTAAATTTTTTCTAAATTTTATACAATGCAGCTTGATCATATTTAGTCCCCTTCACTATCTGCCCCCCCAACTCTGGTTTCCATGCATTCTGTCATATATTTTAAGGCATATTAAGTTTCTGTCCCCAAATGTTTCTTGGTGTGAGTCAATCCACTGGAGCCTGGTCAACCTACGTACACCACTCCCTTAAAGAACACCAACTCTCCCTCTCCCAGTAGTCATCGGTTGCCGATAGTCCCTCAAATGAGCTTGGGGATTCTTACCCATTTCCCCCTATCTCTACTGGGTTTTTGTCTGGTTTGAACTTACATGAGTCTTATGCATTCTGTCGCTATTGCTGTAAATTCGTACGAGCAACTTCCCAGCAGAGTGGAAACTCTGTTTCTTTGTGGTCTTCCATCATCCCTGACTCTTAACATCCTTCTGTCCCCTCTTCCACAATGGTCCCTGAGCCCTGGGTGTCGGAGGTTGGATATAGGTGTCCTACCCAGGGACACGCACTCTGCAGTGTCTTATTCTTTACTCTTTGGTCAGTTGTGGTTTCCAGGGTTAATCACCATCTGCTGCATGAGGAAGCTTCGCTGGGGAGAGTTGAGAGATGCATTGCTATCATTTCTGCCTCCTGTTCCACTGTGTTCCCTGAGCCTTAGGTATAGAGGTTCCATTGTAGATGTGTCATTTAGGACTGGGCTTCTCATAAACACTTATTCTCTGTGTGTGACCAGTTACAGAATTCTGTAATGGTCTCTATCTGTTGGAAGACACTTTTATGATGAGTGGTGAGGGGTACACTTGTATCTAAGGATTTAGAGCTAAAATCCACACAGGAGAGAAAATATATGTCATTTGTTTCTGAGTCTGTGTTACTTCACTTAGTATAACAGCTCTAGTTCCATCCATTTACCTACAAATTTCATGATTTTGTCTTTCTTCACATTGAGCAGACCTCCATTGTGTAAGTGTACGATATTTTCATTATCCATTTGTGAGTTGAGGGACTTTTAGGTTGTTTACATTTCTTCAGGTGTCTCTGAAGTAGGATGAGTGCTTTGGGTATATGCCAAGGGGTGGTATAGCCAGATCGTATGATAGATTCATTTTAGTTTTTTACGAGTTCTCTACACTGATTTGCACGGTGGTTGTATCAGTTTGCAATCCCACCAGCAGTGTTCCCCTTTCCCTGCATCCACACCTGCATTTGGTGTCATTTGTCCTCTTGATCTTAGCCATTCTGTCTGGGGTAAGATGAAATCATAAGGTAGTTTCGATTTGCATTTTCCTAATTGCTAAGGATGTTTAACACTTTTAAAGATATTTCTCAGCCATTTTTATTTCTTCTTTTGAGAGCTCTTTGATCAGATTCATAGCTTATTTTTCAATTGGGTCATTTGTTTTCTTGATTTTTTTTAAAAAACATTATTTTTATTTTATGTGTGTGACTGTATTGCCTGCATGTGTGTAAGCGTACATGTGCAGTGCCTGTGGACATCAGAAAAAGGACATTAGATCACTTGGAACTGGAGTTAGGACAGTGGTTAGCAGCCATGTGGGTGCTGGGAATTGAACTTGGGTTCTCTGCAAGAGCGGTCTGTGCTCTTAACCACAGAGCCAACTCTCCATCCTTGATTCTTTGTTTCTTGAGTTCTTTGTATATTCTGGATATTTATCCTCTGTCAAATGTGTAGCAGGTGAAGATTTTTCTCCCACTCAGCGGGTTTCCTCTTTACTTCATTTGTTGTTTCTTTTCTTATACAGAAGCCTTTTAATTTAATGAGGTCCCACTTGTCAATTGTTGATCTTAATTCCTAAGCAACTGATGTCTGATTTAGGAAGTCCCTTCCTGCACCTATACTTTGTAGGGTGCTGCCTGTGTTTTCTTCTAAAAGTTTCAGAGTTTCAGTTTTCACTTTGAGGTCTTTGATCCATTTGAGTTTTGTCCAGGGTGATAGAAAAGGGTCTGATTTCATTCTTCTACAGGTAGAGATCCAGTTTTGCCAGCACCACTTTGTTGAAGATGTTGTCTTTCCTTCAGTGTGTATTCTTGGCACCTTTGTCAAATATCAGGTGACTGAAATTACATGCACTCATGTTTGGGTTTTCAACTGTGTTCCATTGATCTAAATGTCTGTTTTTGTGCCAGTACCATGCTGTTTTTATGAATACAGCTCCATAAGAAGTTTGAGGTCTGGTTTGGGGATTCCTCCAGCATTGCTCTTTGTGCTCAGGATTGCTTTGGCTATCCTTGGTCTTTGTGATTCCATATGAATTTTAGAATAGTTTTTCTAATTCTTTGAAGAATAGCATGGGGATTTTGGTTGGCATTGCATTGAATCTATAAATTGCTTTTTCTATAAGGAGAGCCTGGGCAAATTAGGAAGTTTTAAAAGGACGAGGCTAAAAATGACTTTCATTAAGTCTATTGTCCAAGGCCCAAGAAAGTCCACAATTTGAGTTCCTTCTCTGTCTGTATTTGCTCTGTCTCTCCCCTTGCCTCTTCACAAAGATCCATTACAATTTTTAGTACCAAGATCAGATGCTTTTGTTCCTGGGAACTCAGACGATATCACAAATAGCACGTTCTTAAAGCAAATGTGACAGTTGTAATAGGGATTCAGACCCCAGGTGGGGTCATCAGAACCCAGTGTGACAGCTACAATGCATCCCTGATTTCTCATAATAAGCATAACAGCCTCTGAGAATATCTCAACACAAACTAGGCTATGAATGATTGATTAATAAGTGGATGAGTGCTGTACAAATCGCCACATGCCAGTTCTGCTAAGAGCTATAATCTCCCATCCAGCATGCTCTTATCACTGAACTCACACGGGGAGAGGACTGTGCTTCACGGAGCAAAGTCAGGGCCGGGCTGCTCTTCACAGCTCCCACTAACAGAGCCCATGGGAGAAAATAGCACTTTCCACACTGGCCTGGTGGAAATTGTCACCCACTGTGATTGTATTCTTTCTTCCTCTGTGTCACGTCTTTGTATGTATGTGTTTGTATGAAGTATGTGTTCGCACGTCTCTCTATGTGGGCCACTGTGTGTCCTTTTGTGTGCTTGTGTTTCTGTGTGTATCTGTGTCTCTCTAGGTATTTAAAAGCATTTTTTATTGATTATTCCAATTTTCACACAATATAATTTGATAGTATTTAGATCCCCTCCCTTATCCACACCTCCCTGTATTGCTCCCCTGCCCAATTTAACATACTCTAATATATATACTTTAATAATAAGGTCTACAGAGTCTAATTTGTGTCCCTAAATGTCCTTCAGTGTGAGTCCATCTACTGGAACTTAGTTAACCTACTAAGAATCCCATCTTTGAAAGAGACTGTCTCTCCCCGTCCCAGCAGCCATTGGTTGCCAAACATTCCTTAGGTTGGACTGGATTTCTTACCCACCTCCCCTTGTCTATTCTTAGATTTTGTCTGTTTTGAGCATGCATGGAATTTATCCATGCTGTCACCATTACTGTGATTTCATATGAACTAGAACTAGAAAAAAGTCAGAACAGGGCAATTTTCAAATGTTCATATGAGAGTCCATTGGAGTTTCTTGACAAGGGCTTCCAAAAGCATCCCTCTATTGGGTTCTTCTTTATTCTTCTTTTGTCTTCCAAGGCTGGACTAGTTGGCTGGGAAGAGTGGCTGGATACTCAGGTGAGGGTCCAGTGATCCTGCTTGGCACTCCTTTAATGAATGAGCACAACCATCAACAAGCCTAATTGTGTGTCTATGCTTAGTGATCAGACTCAGCTGAAGTCATGATGATGGTAGTTATTTCATGCAAAAGGGACTGCTGTATAGCATCATCTTATTAAAAGGACCACCACATGGAGGCAGGATCCAGGGGCTATCAGGCTGTCCCTTGGGTTCTCAGGTCCTCTGGTAGTTGGAGGCCAGAGGGAGGCCAGAACCTGGCACTCTCTGGTGGTCTGCTAAGCTCCAAGCTACTACCCCGATGGAGGTCCTAACCCACCCTCTCAGGCTGTCTGCTAGGATCTCCAGGCTCTTACAATCTTTTTATCCCCTCT
The DNA here is from genome assembly GCF_000622305.1 of Nannospalax galili. Classification (NCBI taxonomy): domain Eukaryota; kingdom Metazoa; phylum Chordata; class Mammalia; order Rodentia; family Spalacidae; genus Nannospalax; species Nannospalax galili. The sequence continues at coordinate 2,014,693 of NW_008348685.1, read as the reverse complement.
TCTACAATGATCCTTGACCTTTGGGAGGCAGAAGTTTGATACAGATGTCCTACTCAGGGATAAGCACTTGTTCCCTTGCACATTGGCCACTTGTGGGTGTCTGTGTTAATCACCATCTGCTGCAGAAGTAAACTTCTCTGGTGAAAGATGAGAGATGCATTAATCTATGGGTATAACAATAAATCATTAGGAGTCAGTTAATACTATTAACTATTTAGTAGAAAATGAATATTGGGCTCTCCCCTATGTACTGTGACCTGTCTAGCCTCAGCCTGTTTCTAAGCCTGTTATCAATGTCATGTATGGGGTTTATCCTGTGAAACAGAAACAGACCTTAAATCCAATTAGAGAGTGGTTCGTTACTCCCATAATATTCCTGCCTCTATTGCACTGGTGGGCCTGTCTTACCAGCCCAGGTGTTGTAATTCACAGGATTCACAGCTGGGTAAAGCTGATGATTATTTTTTTTCCTTCTAGTAGCATGCATAACACCTTCCAGCACTATTGACTGCTAGGCTCTGAAGTCAGTACCAGCTTGATTTCTCCTTGTTTGTTCCACAGGTCATGTATGTAGTATCTTCAGTAACAGGATCTTGCCATCAAGTTCTGGTAGGTGACCAAGTTTAGAGGCAATGGCCAGTATTGTTTGAGGTCCATGGGATCCCCAGTCAACAGCTTGTAGAAAGAGAGCCCATTCCTGGCATTGAGGGCTTTTTTATTTTTATTATTATTTTTTGTTGTTATTGTTAGTCTATGATGCCTAGAAAGAAATGTTCCCCTGTTACAGGATAACTCCTTTTAATCTCTTTTTGCATATACTTCAAGAAGTTTCTATAAAAATAGGTTTCCATATGGCTTTTTCCTTTCTTTTCTTTTTTGGCTTTTTGAGGCAGGGTCTCCCTGTAACCCTTATTGGCCTGGCACTCACTATGTAGACCAGGCTGGCCTTGAACTCACAGAGATCCGCCTGCCTCTGCCTCCCCAGTTTTGGGATTAAAGGCATGTGCCACCATGCCTGGCTCCGTATGGCTTTTTCTAAAGGCCTTTAGTGTTACTTATCCCTCCCCCTATGTCCTCCTCTGCCCTGTCCTCCTATTCCTCACCTCATTTAACCCTTCCTACGCTAATGTTCCCCTTTCCACCTTCATACCACTACATTCTTTCACCCTTCCCATGAAGCCTCCCCTGCATCCATGACCTTTTGTTAATTTCTAGAACTCTCTGTATTTTTCAAATTCAAATGTGCCTATCTAAGATTTCAAAGCTAGCATCAAGCTATGAGAGAGAGCATGCTACATTTGTCTTTCTGGGTATTAATTTTTTTTTTTTTTTTTAGACAGGGTCTCACTGTATAACCTAGGCTGCTCTTGAACTCTTCCTGCCTTAGTTTTCTAAATGCTATGATTACAGATGTGTGCTGCATGTGGCTCTGGGTGTTTTTTCTTGTTGGTTTTTCTGTGTCTATGCTTCTGCTTTCTATCTCTCTCTCTCTCTCTCTCTCTCTCTCTCTCTCTCTCTCCCTCCCTCTCTTTCCCTGTATGTCTGTCTCACATCTATATGATATTTGTTTCGGTGTGTTGCTATGTTTCTTTCTGTGTGGGTGCCTCTTTCTGTGTGCAGATTTCTCTGCATGCATGTGTGTGTCCCTATCTGCATACCTGTACATAGGCTGTGTGTATGTGTGTGTATGAGCTCAACTGAAGAAAAATACCCTGAAAGCAAGAGCTGGTCCTCAAGATATGGATGGCTATCAGGTAGTGTGATGTCATGTGAAGAATCTGGGAGTGACAGCTAGGGCCTGCTGGATGTATAACCCAGTTTTTCCTCTGGCTCACTGGTTGATTTTCTGTGATTCATTTCAACCCTCTATGCCTTAGTTCTCTAGGAGATAATGCTGCTTGTTTAACCTTGCTCTCGGGGATTTTCTGAGAATGAAATAGTAATGTAATTTACAATGCTTTTGAAGCAGTTAAAGTACTGTAAGAAGATAGGCATTAAATGGCTTAACATTGGACTTGATTCAAGAAAGACCTATATGTTCAAAATATGCATGGGAAGGGGACTTTGATTCAAATCGCAATCTTTGGTTGCTAGGTCATAGAGGTTGAGCCAAGTGGGTTACACTGGAGGAAAGAGGAAAATCAGCACTGTGCTCCGAATTAGCAAAAGCAAAGTTCCTTCTGAAGGTGGCTCTGACCAGTTAATGGCTTCTCAGAGCACCATGGGGATGAGCTATTGGAAGCCATATCTTGGCAAGAGTGATGAGATCACCAGGGACCTGCCATAGGGGTCAGGAAAGAGTGTGTGCAGCCTGTGGTGCCCTGTGCATCATGCCTGTGAGAGCGGGTAATGGGACAGACAACATCAGGCTTAGAATCTGAATAGGGGCCTCGTGTCTTAGAAGTTGCTGAAAGTAAAATCTTTGAGTTAGCTTCTATTTTATCTGTGTTAACAAAATTAGTGAGGACATTTTTACTTATCCCCCAGAGTCCAACTGAATTCTTCAAAAAACTAAAAACAGAAGACATTAGAGGAGTCCCACAGCACCTCTTGCTTTGTTCCCTGTCCTCTGAGCTCTTTCTAACCTTCCCAACCTTCATTTGAAGCTTCGTGGGTCTTCTCATATGGCTTTGTGTCAGCACTTGTGCAAGTGACTCTATTTTCTTTGCTCACTCTTTACCTAGCCCTCCAACTTGTGTCTGTTCATCCCATCTCCCTTTAGCTGAATGGATAATTTGGTGTCGTTTTGTATAGTAAGCATGCATGAGCTTGTGTGTTAGCATCAGCTATCAATCACTTTGATTATTGATTCTTTGCAAAAGTCAGTGGGGAAGAGAAACACTATCTAAGTAGGTTACACACATTTTTTTTTAACTCAGGAAATTAGAAGAAAGCAGTGTGACCTGGATAGCAGGATGATGAGGCACTGAACATTGTTTTTAATAAAACGATTGGTTTTATGAAGTGCTTCATGCCAGGATCTGTTTTATTTAGGGCCTAAATATTTTTTAAAGATTTATTTAACTTTTAAGTATGTGTGTGTATGTATGAGTTTGTGCACATGAGTATAGGTGCCTGTGGAGTCTAGACGAGGGCACCAGATCCAGGGGATCTGGAGTTATAGGCAGTTGTGAGCTGCCCACCGTGGGTGCTGGGAACTGGACTTGAGCTCTCTGTAAGAGCAGCAAGTGCTCTTAACAGCTGCATCACCTTTCCAGCCCCTCTGACCTAATACTTAAGCAATGGGGATATGATAGTACCAAGGCAGACTCAGTCTTTTCCCTCACTTGCTTTGTTGGAGTAAGACATAATTTAATACACAGTTGCCTTGGCCTCTTAACATGGCAGGAAGAGCTGTCGTAGCTGGGGCAGGGGCAGAAGGGAAGGGCAACGAGGCTCCTGGAGAGGAGTGATGTTTATGCTGAAGCCTAAGGGAGGAAGAAGGCGTTGCCAGGGCACTGAGAAGCAGGACAGAGGGCCAGAAACAGCACAGTAGAGAGAGTCGTACAGACAAGACACAGTGGGATGTTGAATGGCTGGAGTGTGGGGTGTGAGACAACCAGGTTTGACACATAGGCTACCAGTTCATGTGACCTCAAAAGATTCATTAAGAAAGTCACACCGGGCTTCTCCTGAGGATTTTGTTAAAAATGCTGATTTGGGTTCAGGGGTTCTGGGGTAGGGTCAGAGACTGCGTTTCTAACAGTCTTCCAGGTGATGCTGATGAAGGCCGTTGATGGGTCTAAAGCAGGAGAATGACAGGACCCAGTTGTGTGGTCTGAAGACATCACCACCAGGAGAGCAGTAAGCGGGTGTCAGGTAAGTACCCTGGAGAGTGGACATCAGTGAGGAGGTGGTGGTGTGAGATAACCAGGTGGGCGTACAGGTTTTGCTTGTAATACCCTCTTTAGCACCATCCCACTCAATTTCCTCCAGTAATAACTTGATCCATATCTGCCCCCATCACCAGACAGTGGACTCATGTGGTGCTTAGGCAGTGGAGTGGGATGAGATACAGCTCAGTGCTTAAGAGCCTGAGCCTTGGCGTCATCTGAGCTTGTATTCCAGCCCTAACTTTGTACTTCCTATTGGCTTAACCACTCAGAGCCTCATTGTCACGTTGGCTATAAATGGGAATATCTACCACGGTGTCAAGGGGATTAAACGGAATGATGTAGATAAAGTGCTTAGCCCTATGTCTGACATTCATTGACTCCAAAAATACATACAGAGCACTTGCTCCAGTGTGTTAGGCTTTGGGGATTTGGCAATGAACAAAGTAAATTTTGGTTCTGGTCTCTCGGAGCTCTTGATATATAGTAGGGGTAGCTGAGTTAGTCTCAGTTATAATTCTTCACTGTTGACTCCTTCATATTGTGTATGGAGACTGAGCTTGAAGGTCCAGTAGCCACTCAGTCTGGCAGTACGTCCCCTAACACCTCACTGAACAGCTGTGGAGATGGACACTCTCTTCTATACATTCAATTTAATTGATTCCTCAAACCCCAGTGGCACTTTCAGCTTAATTACCCATAAAACTGAATCAAGGATACTCGAGGTCTAACATCATTTTCCAGCTCAGCAATCTATATGTGGCCAACCTGAAAACATTACATTTAATGGTTTTCAAAGGTTTGGGAGGGTAGATGTGTGGCTCATCAATAACGAGTGCCCAGATACAACTCAAAACTCTTGAGTAAAATAACTGCTTTGAGTTTGAGGCTGTATGTTTCCAAATGAGGGACTTGAGGGGCAAGGTAAAAATAGGAGGAATGTCCTGTGGTACTGTGAGGAAAAAAATAATTGGTCCTCTTTGGCAAGGAGAATTTTGCCTTGATGTGGGAGCTTTGGTGGGTCCTAAACCTGCCACAATGGGTCCAGCTGTAACGAACCAAACAGGATGCTTGGTTTGGAAAGACTGCGTACTGAAATGAATGGGGGATGTAGTAGAAGGTTATGGAGGCTGGCTCCTGGTGGGAGATGCTATGAGAGGTTCTCAGAGCACAAGACAGGCAGGAGGTCCAGGCTTGGGGAGAGCAGCAACCAATTAGGACCCAAGGGTCCTGGGAAGCAGGAACCACAGCAAGAGACTCAGGGCACTAAGACACTGGATGAATTGCTTGGTCTGCCATCAGTGCTGCTGCCTTCCCTGAGTTCCAGACTCAGTCCCAGAAGAGGGCTCAATGGCTGATCATAGGCTACAGGTGTACTCTCTGTGAAGGCACATGGCATTACCCTCCCTCCATGATTATGCATAATGTTATGGTGGTAAATCTTCAGAAAGAAACAGATGAGCGTGCTGGAGAGATGGCTCAATGGTTAAGAGCACTTGCTGTTCTTCCAGAGGAATGGAGTTCAGTCCTTAGTACCCATATCAGGCAGTTCACAACTGTCTGTATCTCCAGCTCCAGAGGATCTGACACTTTTATTCTGGCTCTTGTGGGTATCTGCACACATGTTAGCATACTCAGAAACATACATGTACATAAAAATAAAATAGTTTTTGTCTTAAAAAATATAGGAGTGTCCTTAGGATAGAAGAAATAGGCACCAGTAGCTTGTAAACAACAAGGTTGATGACTTACTAGCTAAGAATCAACTTTGTAATATTTTCCCTCTGAGGTCTCTTTAAGGGCTGCTTGCTCTTCCGGGTCTGTCCAGCACACTCCTCATCTTGTTCTCACCGTCCCTCCCATTTCCCTTAGCTCTAGTCATGCTGTGTGGTGAGTATATACTCAGGAGCTCATTTCCCCAACAGCTTTGGAGTTCTTAAGGATAGTGGCTTATCTGCTTCAACACTGTATTTTTGATTAAAAATATTTCTATTAATTCTATGAGAATTCCATACATGCATAGAATGTGTTCTGATCATCTTCACTTCTCCTCCCCTAACTCCTCCCAGACCCACTCCTCACTCTCCGATCCCCTCCCAACTTCATACCCTTTTTCATTCTTCTATAACCTACTGAGTCCAGTTATTAGTGCTGCCAATATACACACGGGTATAGAACCATCCACTGGCACATGGTTGACCTACCAGGGGCCCTACCCTTAAAGAAAACTGTCTCCCTCTCTCCCAGGAGCCATCAACCATCAATAGCTCCTTTGCTGGAGGTGGAGGCTCATGCATCCCTGCCCTTCTGTGCAGGAACGCTGATTTGATCTTGTGCAGGTCTTGTGCGGGCAACCACAGCTGCTGTGAGCTCATGAGCGCAGCGGTCCTGTCACGTCCAGAAGGCACTGTTCGCCTTGTCCTCCCTGACTTCTAGCTCTTATACTCTTTCTGGCTCCTCTTCTGTGATGTTTCCTGAGCCTTGGAGGGATGGGGGTGTGATATAGATGTCCCATTTGTGGCTGAGTACTCCACACTTCTTATTCTCTGCATTTTGATCAGTTGCGAATTTCTATGTTAACCATTATCCACCAAGAAACATCTCTGCTGAGGTCTGAGAGAAGCACTAATCTATGGTAGAGAGATAGGAATTTAAAGGGCAGTTTGGTACTATGTCCGTTTAGTAAAATACTAGCAGTAAGTTCACCCCTGGGGCCCGTGAGCTCTCTAGTCATTGTTTGTTGTCCAGGTTTATAGTTCCATGCATGTGTTTGCTCCTGTGGAGCTGGCCTTAAATCCATCCAGAAAGTAGTTACCCCCATAGCATGTATGCCACTATTTACACACATGGGTGCATCTTTCCAGGATGGTTGTCATTGCAGCTTGTAGGGTTCAGAGTTGGGTGAGATTGTTGATGCCTTTGCTTCCCAATAGCACCTGCATAGTACTTTCTGGTTCTATGAAAACTAGCCAACATCATTTCTATATGTTTAGGACTTGGAAAACTGCTTAACACATAAAAGCTACAGGATGGACAGAGCAAATATGCTTTGGTATCTTATCAGCAATGTAATTCTAAGCAGCTGTGAATTTCAACAGTTAGCTTTCTGGATAGAAAACATTTAAGCGTTATTTTGTAGTGTCTGCATGTTTCAAAGCCACTCCACAGACGCTCAGTCTTGAAAAGTGTTGAGTCACCAGAAAAACACAGAGGCTTGCGTACCCTGTGTATTTCTACTTTTATTCACTTGAGTTTTAAAGAATGTTTATTTCACAAAAGACTTCATTTAAGAAATTTCCTTACCTAGTATTAGGTAAACGTTTTCTCTTTAATCTTAGACATGTTATCCTCCACCCCAGGATATTTTGTGTTTCCTCAAACCCCTTGGGCCTTGCTGAGATTAAGAAGCTAGAAACGTTTGTGACATCTCCAAGTCTGGTAAATTCAGTTGCTGTAGCCATGTTGAAATGAATTCTTTCAGCAATGACATTTCCTCCTAGATATATAGTCTTATCTAAGGATGCAGAAATTTGAGATCTGAATTTTATTATAAAATGAGATTTGCCCTGCCTCGTTTTCAGTGGTGACACTCAGGGGAATCACTGGAAGTCTAGGAATTTGTGATACTGGACTTCAGCTTCCCTGGCCAGTCAAAGCAAGCATCAAAACCTGACTTCAATAAGCAGGGAAGAAATGTATCAAAAGGTCATGGGAGGCAGCCCCACAGTGGCCAGAAGGCTGGAGGTCTAAGCAAAACAGAAGGCTGAACAGCCAGGACCAGTGCTGGATGGAAGACGGATCCTGGTCACAGACCTGTGCTGTGGATACTACAGGCTGCATAGTTAATGCTTACCACAGTGGATGTCACTTGCCCTACTTTCCTTGGGAATGGGGTACTTTTAGACCACCACCTGCCTTCAGAATGAACTGTTGACAGTCTCCTGGTCTCTAGCTGCTTTTTCTAAAGCATATCCCCATGATTCACATCCAAGGGAGTTTGAAAAGGAGAGTAAGCGGGGCTGGAGAGATGGCTCAGCGGTTAAGAGCACTGACTATTCTTTCAGAGGATCTGGGTTAGATTCCCAGCACCCACATGGCAGCTATGAACCGTCCTTAACTCCAGTTCCAGGGGAACCGAAGCCCTCTTCTGACCTCTGCAGCATTGCACAGCACGGGTGCACTCACAAACATGCAGGCAATACACTCATACACATAAAATAAAAATAGTAAATAAAAAAAAGAAAAGGAGAGTAAGCATCACATTTTCAGGTTCTGTCTCCTACCAAGGGGGGGGGGAGAGAGAGAGAGAGAGAGAGAGAGAGAGAGAGAGCGCATTGTCTGTGTGGCAAGTGTACCTAGAGCTTAGAGCAGAAGCTTCAGGTTCTACGTTCAATCTAGGTTCTGCCCCTTGCTAGATAAGTGATGGGAGAATGTTTGAACCCCTCTGCCCCACTTTACTCATTGCTGAAATAGATTTGGCCTCAGAATCCACCATTTTCCTAGGGTATTTGTGAGATGATTTCCACAAAACTGAGGAGACCGCATAGCATTTTCCAATGCTATCATAGCTAAGTTAGAGAAAGAAGAACCAAAATGCAAGGCCTGCTGATGTCCAGGATGTTCCAGATGTCCCACCTTCAAGGAGAACCTGGAGGAAGGCGGTCATAATGAACTATGAAGTAGGTGACCTGCTGATTGTATGACCTTCAATAAACATCATGGGTAAATTCCCAAATGTGACTGGTTACAGATGCCTGAGCAGAACAATTTGTTTTCAAAGTGCAATTAAATAGGCAAATGCGCAGCGATCTCAAGGGGAGGACCCACCCTGGGGCCATATGCTCAGTTTAGGCGCAGCAATTAGACTGTGCAGGGGAAAGTGTTTATCTCAGTCTTACAGGTGATTTCCTTTTTAATTGAATGTCTTTGCAGAGCTCAGAAGGAGTATTCTCAGACACAGATGATCTCAACATCCTCTGTTCGGATTGGAATCCTGGGAAAGTCATCAACTCTTGGGCACACTCACATCTATGTTTTTATTCCAGTTACCCAGAAAATAGTAAATAGGCGTTAATTTATGCTGTGTTAATTGACAAAGCATCTACTTTAAAGTTATTACTGGGGGAGGGATTGTGAAAGACACAATCAGCCCACGTGGGAGGGAATGACCTATTGGTGCTACTGAGTCAGTTTTTCTGGTATGGCATCAATTTTTATTACTGTTATTTAGCCTTTTTTTTTTTTTTTTCCTAAACTAAGGAGAATGAAATATCCAAGAAAGAAAGGAAGAAAGAGCCTAAGAGACACACCTACGCACCGTGTTTGCGTCCCCACCATGGAGGATCATTGAGTTTATGTAAGGTGCTATTTTGTAGTTTGCATCTCAACTCTAAAGCTGCTTCTTTCAAGCTGGGTTGATAGCAAAAGGTACCATTTAAATGTTTTTGTAGGGGGGTTAGGGATGGAGCATATGCACACGCTGGTTGAAACCATCATTTACCTCTCTAACTGAGGGGGAGGATGTAATTAACATCCATTTACATGTAGCTGTTGACTATTTCATGATGGTGAAGTGACTCACCCTTACGCCCTATAGCAACCAGAGAAAAACTAAACCCAGGTTTGTGACTTTCAGGCAACTATAAAATATGAAGTTCAAAATTCATTTGGTCTTTTGTCCTAGTGGTTTACCTTCCTTGTGTTTTTTATTTTTTCCAAAAAAATTTAATTACATTTTATTTATTTATTTATTTATTATTTATTTATTTATTTATTTATTCTCTCTCTCTCTCTCTCTCTCTCTCTCTCTCTCTCTCTGTGTTTGAGGTCAGAGGACAACTTGTGGGGAGTGGGTTCTCCCCTTCCACCATGTGGGTCCCAGGGATGGGTTGAAGGTTGTCAGGCTTGGTGGCAAGCACCTTTACCTGCAGAACCGTCTCGCCAGGCCCCTCTTATTTTTTTAATGCACATGGACCCCTGTAAGCAGTGGTTTCACTTCTGTGTTGCTTTGCTCCAAAGGTTTCTTAACCTACAGAAGGAACTTGCTTGGTGCTGAGAGGCAAATAGGCTTCAGCTGTCAGTGCTGGCTGCCTGGAATGGTGGCGAAAGGAAGGGTGTCCAAATGAAGTTGGCTCTAGGCAGAGCAGGAAGAAGGGCAGTGATTGATAAATAATGCCTGTGGTGGCTGGAGGGGGAAGAAGAGTGGTTACAGTGTATTCATCTTACCGCACTCAGACACTGCACAGGACTCAAGAGTAGGACTTGGGTCTGGCCCTGGTTTATCATACATGTTCTGTGATACTAGAGAAATTTCACTCTTTGTTTTCTTAAATGTTAATCTCAGGAGAGAAATAGTCTAGCAAACAGAAGAGCCACAAGGTTGTTATAAAGATTAAAATAATTCTTTCCATGTATTTTTATGTGTATGAGTGTTTTGCCTGTATGTATGTAAGTGTACTCATGCATGCAATGGGCATCAGATGCCTTGGAACTGGAGTTATGGGTGGTTTTTAGGCCACCATGTGGGTGCTGGGAACTGAACCTGGATCCTCTGCAAGAGCAGACAGTGCTCTTAACCTCTGAGCCATCTCTCCAGCCCCCAAAGATTAAAAGATTCAAAAGCATAGAAATATGTATAATACATAATTATATCATCAATCTTCAATTTGAAGGCTAATTGGGTAGCTTATAGATTTATGTAAACAAAACTCCAAGTTATAGTGTAAGTATATTTACCTATTTCCTTTGCAAATGCAGAAGGAACAGGAAGGAATGTGGAGTCTAGGTGGAAAGGGGAGACTCACGGTGGGCTAGAAAGGGAAAGACCCTTGGTATTACCTGTGAAAGTAATCGCTTCAATTGTTTTTGAATTTGAGAAGCTCCATCTTTTCTTCTGGGAAAAAAAAAATCCTCTAGCGCTCTGCTTCCCCGGGCTGCACAGCCCACCAGCCTCTTTTCTGGACACTGGGGCTGACCTCTCCGCCCAGGGTCACCACTGCTTCCTGATCCCCTGCATCCAGATGGACCCAGTTCCTTCTTGAGGTCCCCAGGAACCCTCTGGGCCTGGTACTACCCTCATTTCCCTCATTTTCCCTGGGCTGCACAACCTGCCAGCCTCTTTCCTGGGGGCTGACCTTTCTGCTTCCTGATCTTTTGCATCCAGACCAGCCCAGTTCCTCAGTGCAGTCCCTAGGAGCTGTTGGGGCCTCTTCCTGCCCCCATCTCCCATGGCATCTCTGGGTGGCACAGCCACCAGCTGCCTGAGACCAGCATCTTTCCTGGGCCCTGCTCCCAAACTAGTCTAACCCCCAAATTCCTGCAGCCAGAATCTTTCCTGGAGGGATC
>NW_008348685.1:2001320-2002335 GCF_000622305.1 Nannospalax galili | reverse complement strand
TCAATACACATCTTTCATTAATAACTTTAAATATTAATGACTGAACTCCCCTGTCAAAAGACATAGACTAGGTGAATGGATTAAGATACAAAACCCATCTTTTTGTTGTCTGCAAGAAACTCATCTCACTTTCAAGGACAGACACTATCTTAAAGTGAAAGGATGGAAGAAAAAATATACCAAGCTAATGGTACTAAGAAAAAAAGCAGGTGTTGCAGTTCTAATATCTGACAAAATAGATTTTAAACTAAAACTAATCAGAAGAGATAAAGAGGGCCACATCATTCTGATCAAAGGAACAATAAATCAAGAAGATATTACAATCATGAACATATGTTCACCAAACTCTGGTGCACCCAACTTCATAAAAACAATACTATAGGACTTTAAGACCCAGATTAATCCCAACTCATTAATAGTAGGGGACTTCAATACCCCACTGTCTCCATTAGATAGGCCAACAGGGCAGAGAGTTAACAGAGAGACATCTGAATTAAACAATAACATATATCAAATGGACTTAACAGACATCTACCAAGTATTCCACCCAAGCACCAAAGGACATACTGTCTACTCAGCACCCCAGTACCTTCTCCAAAATCAACCATATACTGGGACACAAAACAAACCTCAACAAATACAAAAAGATTGAAATAATTCCATGCATGCTATCAGACCACAATGCAATAAAGATTACAATCAACACCAGAAGAAGCCATAGTTGCCACATGAATACGTGGTGATTAAACAACACACTCTTAAATGATGAATGGGTCAAAAGAGAAATTAAGAAAGAAACAAAAGTATTCCTGGGACTAACTGAAAATGACAATACAACACAACAAAACCTCTGGGACACGTTGAAAGTTGTCCTTAGAGGGAAGCTTATAGCTCTAAGTGCCTACATCAAAAAATCGGAAAGAACACAAATAAATGATTTAACGTTGCAACTCAACACACTTGAAAAGCAACAGCAAACAAAACCCAAACCCTGCAGACAAGAAGAAATAACAAA
>NW_008348685.1:1999517-2000850 GCF_000622305.1 Nannospalax galili | reverse complement strand
AACTATCTGAGGTACATCACAGAAAATAGAGAAGTAAAAGTAAAATGAGAGTAGCCAAAATTATTTAAATGGATGCTGGAAGAATATTACAAAGAACAAATGAAACAATATGGTTGTTTGAAAATGTACAAATGTTAGACAGTGCTTAATGTTACCAACCTTAGACAAATTCAGCTTTGGGATGGTTCAATATACCTAAGTCAATAAATGTCATAAATCATATAAATGGTCTCAAAGTCAAGAACCACATGGTCATCTCAATAAATGCAGAGAAGGCCTTTGACAAAATTCAACATGCATTTATGTTCAAAGTCCTAGAGGGAATTGGACTGGAGGGAACATACCTCAACATAATTAAAGCCGTATATAACAAACCCACAGCCAACATCATTCTAAATGGAGAAAAACTGGAAGCATTCCCACTGAAATCAGGAACCAGACAAGGCTGTCCACTATCTCCATTTCTCTTTAACATAGTGCTTGAAACTCTTGAAAGAGTAATAAGACAAGAGCAGGAATTAAAAGAGTAATAATTGGAAAAGAAGAGATCAAATTATCCCTTTTTGCAGATTATATGGTATCATATCTAGGAGATGCCAAAAATTCCACCAGAAAACTCGTAGAAATTATTAACATGTTCAGTAAAGTAGCAGGTTACCAAATTAATCTACAAAAGTTTGTAGTCTTTCTAGATACCAATAACAAGCAATCAGAGAAAGAGCTCATGGAAACACTCCCCTTCACAATAGCTACAAAAAAAGGAAAAAACCCCAAAATAAACCTGACGAAAGACATTAAAGACCTATACAATGAAAAATTTAAATCTTTAAAGACAGAGATTGAGGAAGATATCAGAAGATAGAAGGACCTCCCATGCTCATGGATTGGAAGAATTAATATTGTGAAAATGACCATCCTACCAAAAGCCATTTATAGGTTCAATGCAATGGCAATCAAAATCCCCATGACGTTTTTCACAGAATTGGAAAAAACCTTGTCATTGGGAAAAAAATCATAAGATTCACATGGAAGCACAGAGACCTCAGATAGTCAAAGCAAACTTGAGCACTAAGAGCAATGCTAGGAGGATTACTATACCAGATTTTAAGCTGTATTACAGAGTTATAGTCATAAAAACAACATGGTACTGGCAAAAAAAATAGACCCATAGATCAAGGGAACAAAATTGAAGGCCAAAATATGAGTACATGCAAATTCAGCCACTTGATATTTGACAAAGGAGCCAAGAATATTCATTGGAGGAAAGACAGCATGTTCCGAAAATGGTGCTGGCAAAACTGGATCTCCACCTGTAGAAGAATGAAACTAAACC
>NW_008348685.1:1998460-1999075 GCF_000622305.1 Nannospalax galili | reverse complement strand
AGGGTAAACACAGAGGAATCATTTCCTCCATGCTTCCAAGCGAAGCCAACCATGGTTGAGCAGGTCTTTTGACTTATCTTCACATAGGCTGAACTGGTAAAAGAAAGGAGCCAGGGGCTCCTCCTAAGCCTATGTGATCCCTGAGGAACAGATCCTCAAATGACCTTAAGATTAAAAATAAATTAGTTTACCTGGGCCAACTGTATGACATTAAACACCCAAAAGGAAAGTATAACCAAAGATTAAAGGGGCCAATATAATTTTTAGGAGTCCATATGCGTAGCTAAAGGCTACACAAGAAGCAACAATGCCAGATAGGAGATACCTTCTTCTGAGTTGTTGCCAGGGTGGCCAAGGGACTCCCAAATAATATCCCAGCATAGAACTGGGAAAATGAACATCAGATCCCAATCTTATCTAAAGCAATATTGTCAACTGATTGCTGCTAGATGAGGAACATCTGACCTTCCTAAAACAAAGACCTCTAGATAGGCTGACTAGATTCTCCAGATGGACAAGTAGTGGGAACAGCTGGGGGAGCCGACAACACAGCAGACAGTAGCAGGGATAACAGAGTATAAGGGCTCTAGTGGGGGGAGGGAGGCTATGGGAGAG
>NW_008348685.1:1963692-1998109 GCF_000622305.1 Nannospalax galili | reverse complement strand
AATTTTATAGCCACTTTTGAAAGAGCTGTATCTTTGCTCTGGAAACTGTTATTGAGCATATTAAAGCTGTAATGATATGCTTTTTCTAAAAAAAATATTAAAAAATGTAGGAAACAGTGTATTTTAAAATGAAATGGAGATCTTTAAAGGGTAAAAAGTCATTCAAATTTATATCTTACAGGGCTTATACTGAGTTCAATACTGTATAACTATATTAATTCAACACGTACCTAAAAATTTTATAGCCACTTTTGAAAGAGCTGTATCTTTGCTCTGGAAACTGTTATTGAGCATATTAAAGCTGTAATGAAATGCTTCTTCTAATTGTGTGGTTTTTCAATTTAAATAAAAATTAAAAAAATAATAATTCTGCAAAGCATAAAAATTTGATCCTTAATATTTAGTAGATGTGAAAAACATTACCACTGAAATCTACCTGAGGACTTTATATCCATGCTCACTTACTTACTGAATATGTTAAAGCTGTAATGAAATGCTTCTTCTAATTGTGTGGTTTTTCAATTTAAATAAAAATTAAAAAAATAATAATTCTTCAAAGCATAAAAATTTGATCCTTAATATTTAGTAGATGTGAAAAACATTACCACTGAAATCTACCTGAGGACTTTATATCCATGCTCACTTACCAAGGAGCTCAGAAGGTAACCGACTGTGACTAGTAATAATCAGATATATAGATATTAGAAATGCATGTGCAAACATCTTAGTGTCAATTGCATTAAAAATGAATTTTTCTGTATGAAACTGTGTATTTTAATAATGAAATGGAGATCTTTTTTAAAGGTTAAACCTCATTTAATTTTATGTCTTATAGGGTTTATACTGAGTACAATATTGTATAACTGTATTAATTCAACTGTAAACCTAAAAATTTACAGCCAATTTTGAAGGAGATGCATCTTAGCTCTGGAAATTGTTATTGAATATGTCAATGTTGTTGTAATGAAATGCTTCTTCTGATTGTGTGGTTATTAAATAAATAATTTAAAAAAACCTCATTTAATTTTATGTTTTATAGGGTTTATACTCAGTACAATATTTTATAACTGTATTAATTCAACTGTAAACCTAAAAATTTATAGCCAATTTTGAAAAAGATGCATCTTAGCTCTGGAAATTGTTATTGAATGTATCAATATTGTAATATTGCTGTTGTAATGAAATGCTTCTTCTAATTATGTGGTTATTAAATAAAAAATTAAAAAAAACCTCTATAGTACCTGATACAATAACTCAGCAGGCTGGGCCATTCTGTAGGAAGCTGTTATTTCTTACTAGGCTTCTCAAGTTCTTGGTGTAAAATAAGTGTCATTAAGTATATCTGAAGTCATCTGGCTGTCTTAGACTTCACCAGGAAGAAGTATTAAAATGTTCCTAGCCTGTTAAACTTCTCAGCTTCCATAGTGATTTCTTGGACCTTAGCATCCAGTACATGCAGCCAAATATCCCTCATAGAAGCTCAGAAGAGATGAACTTATTTGAGTGAGATGCACATGGGTAGGGAAAGAGTTATCTGTGAGAGAAAATCAAATAATTGTATTAACACAAAGGCATGAAAAATAAGCAATTGTAGTTCTTAGTTCTAAAGTCCTTAAGCAGAATTAGCATCTCTGCCTTACTGTTCTTACAGCTCACCATCAACACTGCATCCCAGGTGTACTGGTCCAGCACCTGCTGTAGCTCATCCACTGTTTGAGCACATGGGCCATGATGCTGGGAAACCTGGTGCTGTCACCGAATGTGCATCTTTTTGGGAGAGGCAGAATGAAGAACTGTGAAAACTGATTTCAGGTTGTACATATGTGGAATGAAAATAAATTGTTTTCATACAAAGGAATTGAAATGAGAGTATTTATAAATAGTGTTCCATACTTGTTAAATGAATCCCTGAAGGGTTATTATTGGCCACCAGTGGTTGGTTCCAGACCACATGTTGATGATAGATGTCTGCCAGAATATAAAAAGCCAAACCATATCCATGGAGTTCTTTTGGGGTAAAAGAGAAATTCATTTGCCTGATTGAGTGGGAGTTTGGCTCGGAACATTGTGGATAGAGTTTTTTATTTCTTTATGTTTCTGAGCTTTCTGGCAGCATTTCTGGACCTATAGCGATGTCATAAAAGAGACTGGCTGTTCATGGTTACAGAGCACAGAGGAGCTATGTGAGGAATTTATGAGGGCTTAAGAAGGGACGCTGGAGTAGCCAACTTATAACAAAATAACTTTCATAAATTTTGTTGACTGAAGGAAGGCAAATCATTTTTATGAACCTGGAAAACAAAGTGGAAAATGTAGGGTTCAGAGCTGGGAGGACCTGGTTGTAGACGACGACTGAACGTTAAGACTGGAAAGAGCACTTAGGGTCCTTGAAGAGCTGGACTGAGGTCAAAAAGTGGGTCTCATTCCTACTTTGACTCACCTGCTCCTCCTTAAAGGGATGAAAGTGAGAATACAGCTCCCCAACGTGAACACTGATTAAAAAATTAGTTTGCAAAAGAACCATTGATCTGAGACAGTTAATTTTAATTGTGAACTTGACTGAACCATGGGCTGCCCATGTTAAATATTATTTCTGGGTGTATTGGTCAAAAGTGTTTTCAGACGAGATTAGTATTTGAATTGGTTTTCTCAGGGAAGTAGATTTCCTTTCCCAGAGTAGTGGGCATCATTCAGTCCACTAGATAGAAAACAAAGAAGGAGGAAGGATTTGACCCCTCTACTTGAGCCAAACGTTGGTCTTGTTCTGCCCTTGAACTGGGATTAGAATCATCGCTTCCTTGGGTCGTACGCCTTCAGATTTGGAGTGGAATAACACACCTGGATTTCCTGAGTCTTAACTTGCAGACAAGAATACTGGGTTTCTGAGCTGCTATCAACCAGTTTCCCAAGACTCAGTCTCTTCTAGATCTCTCTTTCTCTGCCCCCTCTCCCTGGTAATATATGCATGTACTCCTTAATTTATGGTGAGGTTACATCCTGATAGACCCATCAAAATTTAAAAAATAGTCTAAGTAAAAAGGCTTTTAATACTTACAATCTGTATTGTTTACTTTTCTTAGTGCTGAGACCAAATATTGACATGAAGTAGTATGCTGGATAGCTTTAGTGTCAACTTGACACACCTGGGTTGAGGGAGCCTCAATTGGGGAATTTCCTCTATTGGACTGGCCTGTGGCCATGTCTGAAGGGCATCTTCTTGATGAGTGATGTGGGAGGGCCCAGCCCACTGTGGGTGGTGCCACCCCTGGGCAGATGGGCCTGTGTTGCATAAGAAAGCAGGCTGAGCAGGAGCCAAGGGAGCAAAGCCTGTAAGCAGCGTTCTTCCATGGCCTGTGCTCCAGGTCCTGCCTCCAGGTTCCTGGCCTGAGTTCCTACCTTGGGCTCCCTGATGAACTGCGTGTAACCTGGGAGATGTAAGACAAATAAACCCTTTCCTCCCCAAGTTGGTACTGGTCAGAGTGTTTTGTCACAGCAATGAAGAAACAAACTAAGACAAGTAGCTTAAAGGAGGAAAGGTCCAGAGAGTAAAGTACACCGTATAATAAGGGGTGGCTGCAGGACGAGCATGAGCAGGAGGCTGCTTGCTTGTCTTATGGAATCAGAAAGCAGAAACAAGGGCATGTACGTGGATTGTATTCTCCTTTTCCTTCAGTCTAGGACCCACAGCCCACTGGATGGTGCCTCTTGAATTCAAGACAGGTCTCTGTCATCAGTTAATCTTCTCTGGAGAGGTCCTCACAGACACACTCCAATGAGTGCTTCCTAATGCCATAGGCATTTCTTAACACAAGTTGACAGAATTAACCATCATATAATCTAAGGTACAACTTAAAAATTTTTATTTCATTTTATTAGTAATAATAAATCACAATAATTGTGTGCTCACATCTGTGATGTGTCTATGTGAGCATGAGTGCTCATGTCATGTCATGTTGTATGTGTGGAGGTCAGAGGATAACTTTCAGGAGTCGCCTCTCCCCTTGCACCATGGGTCTTAGGGATCAAACTCAGCTCATCAGGTTTGTGTGGCAAGGGTTTTTATGCACTGAGCCATTTTGCTGACCCAGGTACAGCTTCTTAAATTGGGATCACAACCCCAGATCCATCCTATAAAAGAATGTGGGGACTGCAAAAAAAATTGGTATCAGTAAAATTTTCTGAATGTACAACAATCAAAAATTAATTAAAAATTCAAATGTGTAATGAATCTGAGGTGCCCTTCTGGCAGCCCACGTTGTAGCTTGTGACTTCACTACAGACTTGGCTCTGAACACATATGCATACTTTGCACTGTGCATACTGTCATGCCACATAGTGCCAACTAACATTGCCTGAAACATACCTCAGATTCCAGACTATTGTATGCTATGAACTCTTGTGTTCTTACTCTACATACAAAGGTTCTTGTTCTTACAGAAACAATGGTTTAATTTTGGAAAACAGAGTTTTTTTTTTTGTCTTTTTGAGACAGGGTCTCCCTGTAGCCCCAGCTGTCCTGGAACTCACTATGTAGACCAGGCTGGCCTTGAACTCACAGAGATTTGCCTTCCTCTGCTTCCTGAGTGCTGGGATTAAAGAACTGTGCCACGATGCCTGGCTGGAAAACAGATTTTTAATATTTTCCTACTGTCATTCCTCAGCATGTAAGTAATGAAATTAGTATATCTTTGGGTTGTATTGTATTAGAGTGCTTGATTTCAAAAGTTGATGTTTGAGTTGCTGACTTGAGTTTCATTAAAAAAAATCAATAAATGAAAGAGAGAACAGAGAAGACAAGCTTCTTACCCTGGCCTTCTGGTCGACCTCACCTCACAGCCAAGATGAGCACAGTAGCCCAACACCTCCTTGCCCATCTCTGCTTATGTGGTAACCAGGGTAGCTTTGGCTTAGAATTAGAACAGAATTTCAAATAATTTGGAAATGGTGTTATACATTCTTCTATGATTTTGTACTATGCACTTATGGGAAGTAGTATTTTCAGTGTTGATTACTATAAAATCAAAATATCCAGCAACTCTGAAAAACACTGAAAATTGTCTGTATCCTGAAGTATCAAATATTCAGCCAAATCTTTATGTAAAAACAAGCACAGGCATCCCACTGGTAGGCAAATTTACTTTTATCATTAGTAAATGGTGAAATTAGATATATATCAAAGAAAGTTTAAGGAGCTCTGATCCAAGGACTGTGGTATCCTAGCAACAGAGTACACAGCATCGTGGTCCTTTACCCTTACAGTAGCTTGACTGACAGAGAGCTGCAGCTCACTGCTGCTGCCCAGCATCCCAAGAGTGTTGCGTTGTGTATTTGCAGCCTAGAAAAAGGCCAAAATTCAAGATTTAAAGTACGGTTTCTATGTAGCATGTGCCACTTTTACTGTATGATATAGTTAAAAAAATTGTATTTTAACCCTTGTAACTTGGGAGATGATATGGACAGATATCTGATCTATAAGTTCTGATTCATTGGGGAACACTGAAGAATAAAAAAAGAGAAAGGCAGGCCTTAAATAAGAAGCATTTCTCACTAGTGCTTTAAAAATCAGTTCATAGTGTCAAAACAATGGAGCTTTGGTGTTATGAGGCATATTCTTGTTTCCCCAGCGCCTGCCATTCCCTTCTTCCCGCCCTACGTGGAGCGTGTGTAGGCCCAGAGCTTCCACTGAAGAAGGGAACCTGAAGAGAAAAAGTTTTTTCTTTTGATGTCAGACCAGTGAGACGTGAAGTTCTTTCCTCTCTGGCTACCCTCACAACTATATCAGCAGAGATGGGGAAGGAGGAGTTGGGCTGGTATGTTTATCATTCTTCCTGGCTATGAGCTGAGGTCAACCAGAAGGCCAATGTGAGGAGCCTGCCATCTCCATTCTCTACTTGCCTTACAGTGTTCAAATCTTATCACATCGCAAGCACACACTGTGGGACTCCAGGAATTTGGAAACTCTAGGAGCCCAGGGCATGCCCAAACGTTTAGATTTACCTGTTGGTTTTTAAACTCCTTGTTCAGAGGGCTCCTCATCGCAGTGTGACTTTGTGCGTGTGTATGATTTGCTGAGAACTCTCTCTACCTCTCGTTTTGCATCCATGGGTTCTCGATATTAAGCTGACTCTCCCACAGTCCTGGTCTCTTGACATCATCCTGGTTACTCTTGAAGATCCACCTGTGATTTAATGTTCCCCCCCATCCTGCTTCCTCCACTGACTGCTCACCTGATGTGTTTGTCTGATCTTCCAGTTTCTCCTCCACTTTAGGGTTGTAGAGCAGAGTTGCTCAGTGTCACAGCAGAACCAAGCAGCGCTCAGCATGGAGTCCATGAATAATTCTATGGCTGCCTGTCCCACTGATGACCACTTCCTGCCTCACTTCCTTATCTATACAACAGAGCACCTTTTAAAGTTATATCACAGGGACTGGGAGGTAGCTCAGTTGGTAAAGTGCTTGCTGCACAAGTATGAGCATTGGAGTTTGATCTCCAGAACCCACAAAGCCACTGATCAAGGGGCATGCTCTTGTAATCCTAGCACAGAGGTAAGAGAGACAGGCAGATGCCTGGGGTCGATTGGTCAGCAAGTCTCAACAAACGATGAGTTCCAGCTAAAGATGAGAGACTGTCTTAAAAAAGGAGGGTGGAGAACAACTGAAAAAGATAGCCAATGGCTTCTGAATGTGCGTGCACACACACACACACCACACGTGTGCACACACAAAGTCATGTCACAGGATGTCCATGAGGTCCAAGTATGGTGATAAACTAACCCTTCCTTCCTCCCTTCCTCCCTTCCTCCCTTCCTCCCTTCTCCTCTTCCCCCCTTCCCCCCTTCCCCCCTTCCCCCCTTTCCCCCTTCTTTCCTTCCTTCCTCCCTTCCTCCCTCCCTCCCTTCCTTCCTTCCATTTGTTGTTTGAGACAGGATCTCCTGGTAGCCCCAGCTGGCCTAGAACTTGCTAGGTAGATTAGGCTGGCCTCTGTCTTGAGCTCTGCTTTCCTCTGCCTCCTGAGTGCTGGGATTAAAGGTGTGTGGCACCGCACCTGGCCTGCTGATGAAATTTTTTATAAGGGTATAGAGAGTTGTCTAAAGCTGTCAACTGGCTTGGGTTGTTAGGTGTGCTGTGGAGTGGAAAGAGGATGTCAGAGACAACCCTTTTATTCGTTGCTTATTGCTGCTCTTCAGACACAAATAGGTGTCAGCGTCTAATCAATGCAGCCTTTTCTGAGGGAAGATTGACAGAGACAAGCTTTCCTCCCTGCTCCTGTCAAGGTAATGGGCCCCTATTGAGATACTCATCTTGATTTACCTAATTGAGGGCATTTGCCTTCTGCAAGCTTATTGTTTTGATATATGCGGAAGATTTGCCATGATTAAGAAGTCTTCTCTGTTGTTAAGATAAAGACTGACCTTGTCTTTCTTGAGGTGAATGACTGATGGTAGAAAAAAAATATTTTTTTAAACTACTGAGTCAGGTTAATTGGATGGTTTCTATCCAGGGACCTATATAGTCTGATTTAACATCAAAATCTCTTTGTAAAAGGCTCAATGCTGGGGAGATTAAATCTAGGACTAAGCAATAGACACAAGGGACAAGGAGATAGAATTCTTAAATTGACTTATTATAAAGCAGAGCTGTGTAATAGAGAGAAACGGGTTGGGTGGGCCTCTCAGACTAGGGCTGTTCACAAAGACCTGGAGGATCTCCACACACAGCCAGAGGATCTCTAAGCAGCCGGAGAATTGGTTGATTGATTCCAGCGACATGTGAGGACGATTTACAGTGTGCTCAACACTGAATGAGATGCTGGGAAGAGATACCCCGAAGCTTGGAGGTAAGGGTTTAGTCTTGTTTCAGCAGCTGCAATGATTAACTTGATTGTCAACTTGATAGGCTCTAGAATCCAGGAGACAAACCTCTGGGCATGCCTGTAAAAGGTTATCTAGATTAAGTTAGTTGAAGTGTGAAGACCCACCCTGAATGGGGGTGGTACCATTCCAGGGGTCCTGGACTGAATAATAAGGGAGCAAGCTGAGGACCAGTTTTTATCTCTATGTGCTTCCTGACTATGGATCCAACATGACCAACTGCCTCCATCTCCTGCCACCATGATTTCCCTGTCATGATGGACTGCACCCTCAAAGTATGAGCCAAAACAAACCCTCCCTTCCTTAAATTGCTTTTGTCAGAGTATTTTATCACAGGAACAGTAACTAATACAACAGCATAACAGTTAAAAAAAAAAAAAGAACCATGGATAATAACACACAGTTTGCAATCAGTGTTAATCAAGTATTAATCCTGTGCCTGTCAGAGCTCAGCGTTTTATGTGCAGTCCCCTCCTCAGCATGCTGTCGGAGGGTGCTCTTCGAGTTTTTGTCACTCACTTGCTGTGTGACCTTGGCCTGGTCCCTTTACTTCTTTGAGCACGAGTTCCCTCATTTATAAGGGCTTAATAGGGTAACTGTCTCAGCTCTGGTGTGTGTGTGTGTGTGTGTGTGTGTGTATGTGTATTTCTGTTTCTTCATATATATAGAAACTAGAGACATAAGGCTTCACAGAGGTCAGGTTTCCATTTTCAAGGAAAAAAAGGCTCACTGTGAAAGGTCAAATAACTAGGAATGCAGGAGGAAGAGGGAAGATTGGGTCTGATCACCTGGACCCATTACTGTGGTTGGGACTTGCCTGCTGTGAGTGGCCTAAAGGAACTTGACCTTTTGTCTCCTACTGTGCTCTTCTCAAAATAGGACTAAGAGGTAGAGGAATCCTCTGTATAGATAACAGCAGATACCTAGATGTGCATCTCATTGCCAGAAGAGTTCATGGTTGTGGATTTTGACCCCTTTAAGTGGAGTGTGAGCCCAGGCAGAAATCCAGCTGGGACTGTGTGTTATCCTTTAGTAACACAGGCATTGCCATGCCAGTGGTGGATGTGGGAAGATGCATTTCATCACTGATGTTGTTTAGAATTGCCAGTGCTTAGTGATAATAAAATCAGACGAACTCACATTGCTTTTAGGGCCTTTTCATGCATTGCGCCCCTTTATTGTCAGCACATAGAGCTCTGTTCTTACTGGCTGCCTCTGAGCACAGAACCTGAGTCCCAGGATTAAGAGTCAGGGCAAGGAGGACTGGTTTATGAGGGCCAGGAACTAAAAAAAGGAGGAGAGTTGGAGAGATAGCTTAGCAGTTAAGAGCCATACTGCTCTCACAGAACTCTAGAGTTCAGTTACCAGCACATATGTCAGGTGGCTCTCAACTGCCTGTAGTCACAGCTCCAGGGGATCTGATAACCTCTTCTGGTCTTCTCAGATACTGTGTGCACCCACACATAATTAAAAAGAAGCCAGGGCCTAAGCAGGGTGCTTTTAGTGCAAGCCGAAAGTCTGCCTACATCTTAACTGAGGATCAGAGCAAGAGAATTCATTCTTTTAATACTAGACAAGTATTTGGTGAACACTTACTTGGCGATAGGACCTGCACTTTACACATGTTACATCAGTGAATTTAATCTTCATAATCCATCCCCGAAGATAAGCCATGTCCTTGGTTTACAACTCAGTTGTGAAGAAATTGGTACAATGCAGCTTAGGTTGCTTTAGCTCCAAAACCTACGCACATTTGGTCAGCATTCCCATCCTTTGTCCAAGCTGAGGAACTTGCCCAGTATTACATTTTCCTGGTTGCATATGGTTGAAGGGTGATGCTCACCTCAGACCATAATAAGGTTTTTGCATCATGATGTGTTGTCATGAGTATCATATTGCTGAGGACATCTGGAAAAGGAAAAGGACCAAGACCAGACGTAGCTCAGGGATGACGCGCTGAGCCCTTCCCCTGGGTTCACTTCATGTTTTCCCGGCACCTGCTCCCGCAGAGTGGGTGCACAGACTCTGTTCTCTTCTGTTTTCTGCATTTTCCTCAGAGTTCTCTCCTGGCACACTCGAACGATTGTTAAGTTGCTCCTTCCTAATTTCGCCCCGCTTTGGAAGCTTACTTTGTCCTCAAGGTCAGGGCTATGTGCTGTTAGACATAGCTTCCTGAGAAGATGAACAGTGATGTTAAAAGCCAGATTTATTTGCCTGTGTATATGTATACATCAGTGTCTGAATGTGAGATGTACATGGATAGGTATTAATTTGGTGTGGTAGTTTGGAGGACAGCGTAGTTTGGAGGATAGCTGTCCCGCATGGGCTCGTGTATTTGAACATCCAGTCCCCTGTTGGAGGCGCTGTTTGGGAACTATAGAACCCTTGAGAGGTGGAAACTTGCCAGAGGAAGTACTTCACTCGGGGGAAGCCTTTTGAGGGTTCAGAGTCTTGACTCTTTTCCTGTTCTCTCTCTCTCTGCTTCCTGTGTGGATGAAATGTCATCAGTCAGCTTCCTGCTCCTGCTACAATGCCATGCCTTCTCTCCCATGACGGACTGCACCACACCAGTCTGGAACCAGAAGCTAAAAGAAACAATTTCTTCCTTAAGTTGCTTTTGTCAAGGTATTTTATCACAGCAACAGAAAAGTAACTAATGCGTGTGGTTTGTCTAAACCTTCCCCACCACACCTTGTTCCCAAGGAACTACTTGGAAAGCAATCAAGATGGAAGGCAATCAACCCCAAGCAGCTACCTTGAGGGAGTAGGTAGGAAGTTTGATGGTGTTTTTTTTTTTTTTTTTCTTTTTCTTGGTGGTAATTTCTCTCATGTCCGAAAAAAGGTGTGGAGGAGGCAGGTGCTCTTGTGGAGTCTGGGACTATATTTTCCAAATGGTCTCAGGAGGGGCTGAGACTATCGGCCAAGTAGGTGGTTGTCTGTCACCGAAAGCCAAACATTTGGTTTTGAGTTCAGCTCCCATTTGGAATCTGTTTCCTAGACCTCAAAGTGTGAGAAATTGTGGTTGTTATTTATTTTTCTTTATTCTTAGGCTTGCTTGTTTTCTGTCAAGGAGCCAAGGTGAAGGCTACAGCCAGCCATCGGGTGTTTGTAAGATGAGGAAAATGCTAGAAATGGTGTGTGAAGGGGATGTACAGAAATTGGACAAGAGGGAATCCAGTGAGCTCTGCTGTGGCTACCTTCTTCTTTCTTCTAAGGAAATAAAGTCAGAAACAATGCAATCCATAAATGTCCCTCCCCTCCTGTCCCCCTCTCCTTTCCTCTCCTTTCCCATTTCTTCTCCTTCCACTCTGTTCACATCCTTCATCCATCTACCCATCACCCATCCACACATCATCCATCCACCTATCCATCCATCCATCCACTCATCCATCCACCCATCATCCATCCACCTATCCATCCATCCACCCATCATCCATCCACCTGTCCATCCATCCACCTATCCATCCATCCACCCACTCATCCATCCACCCATCATCCATCCACCTATCCATCCATCCACCCATCATCCATCCACCTGTCCATCCATCCAGCTATCCATCCATCCACCCCTCATCCATCCACCTATCCATCCATCCGCCTAATGTTTCATTCATATATACATATATGAAAACTGAATTGGGTATCTTTTGTGAGAAAGGAATACAAAGGTAAATCTTTAGTCTTTGGCTTCTAGATGTGCGTGAGGAGAGAAGACAGACAAACACAACAGCACAGTAATTATCACCACAGAAGTTTGCGTACTTGGTCTGAGTATTCTTGCCTCTACCCAGCACAGGGCTGGGGGTGGGGTCAGGAAAGGGTTCTCAGAGCTGTGTTTCCAGATGTATCCTGACAGGTTAGGAGGCAGGGAGGGTGGAGTAAGAGCCAAGTCAGATGATGGGTGATCATGACCATGGACAGAAAGGGATGTACTATGGTGAACAGATCAAATAAATGGCTTTGAAAGACAGGTGAGAGTGAAGGACATTGCTGCTTCTAGAGGTTTCTGCAGTCTTGTGCTAGGCTGTCAGGACTCAGTGTGAAGTGGGGAAGGAGTGGTCATGTCCCAGTAGGTTGTCTTTGTTTTTGTCATTATTATTATTTTATTTACTATTTTTTATTTTTTTGTGTATGAGTGTATTGCATGTATATAAGAGCACCCATGTTGTGCAATGCCTGTGGAGGTCAGAAGAGGGTGTCAGATTCCTTTGGAACTGGAGTTACGGATTGTTGGTAGCTGCCGTGTGGGTGCTGGGAACTGAACCCCAGTCCTCTGCAAGAGTAGTCAGTGCTCTGAACCGCTGAGCCATCTCTCTAGTCCCCGTTTTTGTCACCATTATTAACAAATGTGACCACATCTCCAATTACTTCAGACCAGGTCTTGTATGGCGTGCTCTGAGGCGCTGGCCTTAGTATACTCTAACTAGTCAGCTGTGTTTTGAGAGAATGCTCTATGTGATGCCCAGTTCAGGGTTTGAATGACACTGCATCACGGGGTTACCGTTCTGCTCCTTTTTTTCAGTTTATTTATTTGTATCTTACGTGTATGAGAGTTCTGCCTGCACGTATGTAAGTGCACCTATGCATGCAGTCTATTCCTTTCTTCCAACTTCCAGATTCCTTCAAGGAGAAAGCTTCAGTTTGAAGTCTGGGTGTTTTTAATACTTTTTTTTTTTTTTAAAAAAAAACAAAAAAAAAACTCTTGCTAATTTCCATGTTAACACAGAGAAGGCCCCCAGGCACAGAGCCCTCAATAGCAAACAGTACTCTGCTAGCATTTGACAGAAATGTAAATGTTATTGACAAATACAAAAATTTCCAAGTGAGTCTTATTTCTGTTACTCCTGTGGTTACTGTCAGTATATGGCTTTCCATTGATGGTAGCAATGTAAAGCTTTCCGTTAAAGTATGTGTATTTATATTTAAACATGGATTGCTTTAAAGAAATTTACCTAATTCATAGTTTGTTTTATGCAGATTTGGTAAGGTTCAGGAGGGAGTCTGCCAAGAATTAGCCTTGAATTATCTCCTTGTAACAACTTTGTGTCCCAGAAATACTATTTTAATCTCAAGTTTACATTTTGAGAAATTAAAGAGCTAGATGTAGCTCAGTTGGTAGAGTGCTTATCTAACATGCATAAGGTCCTAGGTTTGATACTCAACACCACATAAAAGTGTGTACGTCTGTAATCCAAACTCCTGGGAGGTAGAGTAAGGAGGATCAAAAAGTCATGCTCAGGGGCTGGAGAGGTGGCTCAGTGGTTAAGAGCACTGACTGTTCTTGCAGAGGACCAGGATTCGATTCCCAGCACCCACATGGTGGCTACAAAGCATCCTTAACTCCAGTTCCAGGGAAATCCGAAGCTCTCTTCTGACCTCTGTGGCACTGCATGACATGGGTGCACTCACATAAATGCAGGCAGGATCTACATGGTGGGTAATAACTGCTCATAACTCAAGTTCCAGGGAAAATCACTGCCTTCTTCTGATCTCCCAGGCATTGCATGAAATGGGTACACTTACACGTTTGCAGGCAATACACTAATACACATAAAATAAAAATAATAGATAAAATATTTTTTAAAAAAGTCATGATCATCTTCAGCTACATAGTGAGTTTAAGGCCAGCCTGGGCTACATGGAACCTTGTCTCAAACTAAAACAAAGTATTTAGATTTATAGAGATTTATAATTTGCCAATGGTCATTTAGCTAGCAAGTATCAGAGCTGGGATTTGAACCCAGGACTTTCTGATCTTCAGCTCCATGTTTTAACCTCAAGGATATACACTTTTATAGACCAGACATCTGATATGGCAAAGTAGGATTCTAGGCTATGAGAGCTGGAATGGCCCGGTCAACGGTCAAGCCTCTAGGACTTTGTTACTCATTTTAGCACCATCACCCCTTTCTATTTAGTTTTCAGTTTGTTAGAAGAATTAATTTATTAGGGTTTCCCAAACATATGTTGCACATCATTGTGATTCTCTGTGAGCATCTTCATGACTCACAGGCCTCTGTGACTCCTGGGTTCAGAATGACCAATCTAGGCCATGCCCTTGCTTACTAAGATACAGAGTACAGATGGTGTTGACATGTGTAAATGCTAAGGTTGGAAGTGGGGTACCGATAAAAGCAGAGGTGCTCTCTGCCTTGTTATTCAAAGGAGCCCCACTACTGTGGCAAGAGCTTTTGTTCAAGGACATGACTTCTTGCTCCCTCCTCC
This sequence comes from Nannospalax galili, assembly GCF_000622305.1. Lineage (NCBI taxonomy): Eukaryota > Metazoa > Chordata > Mammalia > Rodentia > Spalacidae > Nannospalax > Nannospalax galili. The sequence continues at coordinate 1,984,013 of NW_008348685.1, read as the reverse complement.
TCCTGCTTCTCCTCCCTCCTCCTCCAAGCTGCATCTCTCGGTGTTATAGCCTTTGAAGGTCTTAGTGGACTCTCATCTCCATTTCTTCTTCTACCTCCCACAAACGTGTGCACCTCCAGAAAGTGATTGTCAGGTAATTGCTGACTTTGTCCCCCAGAATAACACTGGGGCTGTCTCTCCGTGTTAGAAAGCTTCATTTCGCTGTAAGAACTACTTGCAGCCACCAGCTTGAAAAGAAGAAAGGTTTCTTTTGGCTCTCACTTTTGGAGGTTGCAGTCTGTAGTTGCTTGGCCTCCTCACTTTCAGGCTAGAGCTGAGGCTGCATATTACGGGAGGGCTGTGCGGCAGAGCAAGGCTGCGAGGCTCCTGGCTGGGATACATGAGAGAGAGGAAGAGAAGGGACTCATGGCCTGTGGTTCCCTTTGAAGATCCCCCCCACCCCCCCAATGATATGCAGCCTCCCACTAGGCCCAATTCTCAACGTTTCTAACACCTTCCAATAACACCAGCCTGGGCTCCAAGCTTCTAACGCATGGGCCTCTGGGGGATCTAATGACAGCACTCTCCGAGTTTGTAGCTTACCCCTGTGCACCCCCTCCCCATCACCCCTCCTTGACTTTGCCTTTGCTTCCATCTCAAGGCCCATCATTTAAATTTCTGCAACTCTCTGGCAATGCTGACCTACTGTCCTTGAATGCACCACGATTTTCTTATATTTTAACTTAAAAATTTTTGTTTTTATTATTTTTATTTTATGTGTGTGAATGTATTGCCTGCATGGGTGTAAGTACACCTGTATCTCGAAATACCTACATTGGATTCCCCTGGAACTGGAGTTAGGACAGTTGTTAGTTGCCATGTGGGTGCTGGGAATAGAACCTGGGTCCTCTGCAAGAGCAGCCAGTGCTCTTACCACTCTCCAGCCCCATATTTTAGCTTTTATTTTATTCCTAAAAAGTGCTGCCATTACTTTGATTCAGTGCCAGTCACAAAACTCTTTGTTTATTTAATATGTCCTTATCAGAGCTCTATAAGGAAGGACTTGTGATCTTCACCTGCTGTACAGAGACCATGTGACAAAGAGAATGAGCATTTCACTCAAACAGTTGGTCACCGACAGTGAGGCTCTGAATCTGCAAAATGTGCTCGGGGCACACACTTGAGTCCCTCCCATGCCTTGTGACCGAGTCACACGGCTGATTTTTGTACAGTACATTTCATTTGTTGGGTCTCAAGGTGAATAGTGATTCCTCCTGGAAATCTTTTCAGATGCCTCTAGGCTACGTTCAAATTCTCTTTGTAGCTTTTTCCACACTATCATCCGTTTCTTCTAGTTTGACATAATTTCCTCCTTGTCTGTAACATCTCCCATGCAGTGAATGACATGCTGCCTTTCCCCTACTCGTAACCTTGACATCTAGCCTAATGCTGAGCACATAGTGAACACACTGCATGACTGTTGAGAAGATGCAGCAATTTCTCAATTTCTCTTCATTTCTGTTCTTATTCTTTATGCATGAATGCCACTTCTGGGATACTTTTCTTCCCTGTATACATCCCTATCTCCTTGACTTTACCTCCTCTGTCATAGGGTCTACTGTATGAAAACAAGGCTCTCAGACATTTCTGCCACTATAGCAAGTAGCTGAAAGAATCAGTTGTAAAGAAAAAAGGTTTATTTTGGCTCACAGCTTTGGATGTTCCAGGTCCTTGGGGTTGGACCTGTGGTAAGGCCACACGTCATGATGGGTATGTAGCTGAGCAAAACTGGACAGTTCATCGAGTGATAAACTATACCAAGATTATTTTTGTATGCTTGGCCATTCTCTGTGTAAGTGGCTCTCTTTAGGAAATCTTTGGATCTGGGAGTGAAGGTTTTTTTTTTTTTTAGTTTGAGGCTATAACCCTAGATGGTCTGGAACTAACTACATAAACCAGGCTGGCCTGGAACTCAGAGATCTCCTCTGCCTCCTGAGTGCTAGGATTAGTGGCTTGTGCTAACACCCATTCTAAGTGAAGGATCTTTGTCAGGCTACTTCAACTTCATTGAGTATCTGGAACCACCATCCAGGTAGATAGAAAGTTGGTCAGAGATTAGAACTGTGGCTTCTTAGTGCAAGGCTGCTTTAGGTTGACCCATCTAAACTTTGACCCCTTGGTTCTCCTGTAATATCACATGGGCGTTCTAAATTAAAAAAGTTTTTTAATTGAATTTTTGTGTATTTCATACAGCCTTACCCCCTTCCCCACTGGCACCTTCCCATAGCCCCCCCGCCTCTGGAATTCATACATTCTGTCATTTGTCTTAAGGTCTAGTGTGTCGTTAGTGTCCCAAGATGTCCCTCAGTACAAGTTCATCTACTGAGGTCTAGTCAGCCTATCTAGAGTCCCTCACTTTAGAAAGATCAGCCCTTCCTCACCCAGCAGTAATCAGTTGCTGATATTTCTTCAGCTAAGATTGGAGTCTGCTGTCCATTTCCCCAGTTCTATGCTGGGTTTTTGTCTGCTTGAGTTTGCATGGTCCTGTGCATGCTGAGGAACACAAAATATCACAAATGGCCAAAGCATAGAGACCAAGAATCTGCAGTATGCTGGTCCTTAGACAGGACTCCTATGTTAATCTACACCCACCCAGTGCCCAGGGGCCATTGCTGAAGAGGGGATGGAAAGATTGTAAGAGTCAGGGAGGCGGTACATGGCTGTATGGAAATAGAGTCCTACAAGTTCCTGGGACCCTGCTCATGTGAGCCGACAGCAAGGGCTTTGTAAATTTAGGGGCATGCCCAAACTAAGTGTCAGATCACAGATCTTCTGGTCCAGAAAAGTGTAGTATTTATAACCCAACCACATGGACTACGTTTAAAACTCTTGCTATTTCACCTCAAGCCTACCATCACTGCCCCTGGCCACACTACAGTTGACAGTTTTGTGCTCTGATCTGGCCCTCACAGACTCATTTGGTTCTGATTTCTCACATAACCCCCATTTCCCCCAGGAGAAACCAGAAGCGCTTGACTTTCATTTTACGATAATCATTTGAGGTATCACAGCTAGTTGAAAGTCAACAGGTGTAGGAGGAGCGTGCCTGCCGTCACAAATGGCTGGAAACACATTTTCTGAGTGACGTCAAACACGTCCAATTGCAATTAAGCTTTCATGATTCCAACCTTGTATGAAAAGGACTTTTGGTGGGAAGGGACTTTTGGAACATCCTAGCCGTGACCTCAGGACCACGGACCCAGCCCCAAGGATGTTTCTCTTTATAAAGATCCAGTCTACTTGTTTTCACCTTGAGCAAAGCTCTCACATGCCTTTCCTTTGCCTTGGAACCTGTGCGTTCCAGACTTCCCACAAAACGGGCCAAGTAACTGGTCTGCCCTTTCCAGCTGTGCTCTCATGTTTATGCTGAATGTCACCTTTCTGCCTTTGCTGCTCCTGTTTAGATCCTCTGACAATTTCATACATGCATATACTGAGTTTTCTCCTTCCTCTCATTACCCTCTCTCATCCTCTCTCTATTCCACTGAGAAATCCTTCCTCCAGCAATCACCCTCCTGCTCCGATGTCTTTTTTTCAGCCCACTGAATTTAATTATGGTTGCGTGCATAAACATGAATGAGAGGTTATTTACTGGATTGTAGGCAACTTACCAGTGGCTCCACCGTGCAAGAAGTGACTCTCTCAGTACCCATTGACTTCCTATAAGCCTTCAGGGAAGGGTGGGGCCTCATGAGCCCTTCCCCTATGTTTGAATAACTGGTACACCATCTAATATAGTGCTTATCTTATGCGTACCCACATTTGCAGTAAGTTTGAGAGTGCAATGACTGTGTCATGTCTAGAAGATGCTGTTTTACAGCACTCCTTCACAGCCTCTCACTTTTGCCTTCTTTCCAATTTTGTGATGTTCCTTGAGCCTTGGAGCATGTGATATAGATTCTCCATTTAGGGCTGAGACTCCAGTTATTTATTCTTTGCATTTTGACAAGCTGTGAGTCTCTGCATGAACCACAGCCTGCCACGAAAGAAACTTCTCTGATGAAGGCTGAGAACAGTTCCAATCTACATGTGTAAACCTAAGTAAGAAGGCAGTTTAACACCATGTCCATTAGCAAAACAACAGCAGTAGGTTCTCCCCTAAGGCCTATAACCTCCCTAGCCACAAGCTCTTGACCAGGGTTTTAGTACCAGGCTCAAGTCCAGTCCTGTGGAAAGGGCTTCATATCTAGTCAGAAGGCAGTTGGTCATCCCATAATAGGCATGCCACTATTGCACCAGTGAGCATATCTTGCCATTGCTGGTCATAACTGTTGCTTGAGGGGTCCAGAACTGGGTTGGACAGTTGGAGCCTTTTCTTCCGCAGCAGTATGTTACTATCTTTTGCATCTTCTTGGAGGATCTTATTCCCAGCAACCCATTTACTTTTTCAGTCCTTCAAACCTTACACGATGGTCCCGTGTTCAGGTTTCCAGAAAGTTTTCAGATTATTTATGTCTGACTTCCATCTTTAATTTCTTATCAAGTGATTATTTATTAAGTGAAATCAGAAGCATTTTGTAACATAAAGTATAAGAAAAAAGTAAAAAATAACTCATAACATTCCTTTTAAAAAAGATTTTATTTTTAATTATGTGTATATATGTGAATCTGCATGTGAATTATATGTGTGTGAGTGCAGGTGCCCACAGGGACCAGAAGAGGGAGTCAGATACCCTGGAGCTGGAGGTGGCGAAGAAAATTGATTGTGAATTCCCTGATGTGGGTCCTGGGAACCACACTTGGACCTTCTGCAAAAGCAGTATGTGATCTTAACTGCTGAGGTACCTTTCTAGGACCTAGATAGCATTTCTTGAGTAAAGCCTAATAAACATGTTCTGTTGGAGATTTCTGGTGGTACAGAAGGGAATCAAGGCCCAAAGTAAAAGCCTCCCTGCTCTTCCTCACCCTTGACTTTAGCATGTAACAGTCTGCTGTGTTTTAAGTCACTATGCCTACCTTCCTTACTAGATTCTAGATTTCTAGAGTTGCCACCATAGTTTATTTTATCTGCTGTAGTAGATTATATACAGTGAGAATCTAATAAGTGTGCACTGCTGTATTCCTGTGTCATCATTTCTAAGTGTTTTCATTTAGACCAGACTTTATATGGTATACATATGTACAGTCACAACTGGGAAAGAATCTCTTTGGAGTTGTAGGAAATGTATGTGTGCTTTCCAAGAGGCAAAGTCCTGGGCCAGGAAACCGTGTAACCAGCATCTTAGGGTGCATTCTGCACCCTTTTTGAAGGGCTATGTGGATCCTAAGGATCCCAGAAAAGCTTCAAATGAAGTCTTAGAAAAGGCAGGAATGACCCCTCTCTTTTTTTCTTTCTCTTCCTCATGTGCCCTGTGTGTCTTCCTCCACATTTGCTCTAGTGTCATCTTTCTTTAATGCTTCTCTCCTCTTCCTTTTGCAGTAGGTGGCAATTAATTCAGAGACCCATAACTGGTCAATGAGCAGAGAAAAAGAGACTATGGAGTGCCCAGATCTAAATAGAACATCTCTATCCCCCTGACCCTAAGGCTCAGGGATCATCATGCAAGAGGGGGTAGAAAGATTGTGAGAGCCAGAGGGAGTAGATGACTGTAGTAAAACAGTGCTGGCCATGACAGTTTTGTTACACATATGAACTCACAGTGGCTAGGCACAAGATTTGTACAAGATCATGCCAATCAATAACCCAGCACAGATGGGGGAGGGGCTCATGAAGTCCTACCCTGTCTGAAGAGCTATTGGCAGTTGATGGCTACTGGGAGAGAGGGAGTCAGTTTTCTTTAGGGGTGTGGGCTCTGAGAGGCTATCCATGCTCCAGGAGATGGTACCACATATACAGGCAGCATCAGGGGTTAGGGGAAGAATTGAAGGGGAGGGGGTGGGGCGTGGATTTGATCCAAACACATTATTTGCATGTATGAATATTAAATAAAATACTAAACAGTGCCTCTTTCCTTTGCTGACTCCTCATGCCCTTGATCTCAAGTGGCTACTCTCACCCAGGCTCTGCGTGACCTTCCAGTTCTGCTATCCATAGGTAAAGGACACTGATATGTAAACTTCTGATTCCCAGTTCTCAGGACAGCAAACTAATTAGCCTCACTCATCTTTCTCTCTGAACTGAAGGCACAGAGTGCTCATGGGGGCTGTGCTTGTGGCTGATGTCTTCCCAGGCCCAATCAAAGGGCTAGAGGGTGGGGTCAGGTAGGTAGAACCTAATCAGCTACACTTAGCATGGCAGGGAACAGATTTCCCGAGGGAAAGGTGTAGAGAGGTGAGATGCAGAAGCTTGAGATTAAACTAAGTAATGAGCAATTAAGTCCTTGGGATATTTAAAGAAATAAAGATTTAGGAAAAAACAAAACTTCCTTAATTGAAAAGAGTTCACCCATGGATGAGGACACTCCTTTTTCCTGCTTTGCTGTAGGAAATAGGAGAAGACCCAGTAAGTACAAGTTAAAGTGAAGTGTCAAATGTATTAGCAAAAGAAAAACAAACCTTAATGGTAACTGTACAAAACATGTTGCCTCTAGAGGTTGAGTTTCCTTCATGGAAAGTGGTTGTTCTCATTGAACTTGAATGAGCTTGTTTGGAGGGGCCTTTGTGCCTGTGGAAAGATGTAGATAGCATGACCTTGAAAAGTTCTTTGCAATGTGTATAGTTCCCAGGACTTAGTTTTAAGAATCTTCTCAAACCATTCTCATAAAGCATCAAGACAAACACACATGCACCTCTGGGTTCCACACCTGGTATGTGCCATTTGCACACTTGAGCTTCTGATTTGTGCCTCCCAATTTGACTGCAATACCATCAGAGGCTGCTTAGTCATCTGGCTGAGGCTGCCTCCTGTGTCCTGGAGTGCTCGTTGCTTTCCGCTAGGGTTGGTAGACCTGGGCTCATTTCATTTTCTGAACAGAGAAGTAATTATAATATAGGGAACAAGCTCAAGGCTGATGAAAAACCCACCCTGTTCTCAGAGCAGAAGAAAAGCCTGACTGCCTGGAAAGACTTTACCAGTGATTTTGAATCACCAAACTCATTGCTAACTAACATTGTAATTAGAGTTAAGCCATAGAAGCCAAGATTCAGGGGACCATCTGCTCTGCTGTTTGGCGGGGGGGGGGGGGGGGAGAGAGAGAGGGGGGGGGGAGGAGGAGGAGGGAGAGTGAGAGAGAGAGAGAGAGAGAGAGAGAGAGAGAGAGAGAGAGAGAAAGCATTCCAACCTTAGAGAATGGAGTTGCTGGGGCTCCTGAAAATGACCTTGTACTCTGCTTGACTTCTTTCTGTTCTAGTATCCTCTGTGATGGATGGCAAATGCTGTGCTGAGAAACCACAGATGTCATCCAAGACCTTGTTAGAATGGTTTGCCTCCATTCTTTGGCTTGGATCCAGCAGCACCAAGTCTGTAGAGGCCTGCTGAGTGCAAGAGAGATATGATGCCAGATTCTAGCCATGAATGCGTACCATCTTAATGAGACCAGCATCTAATTGAATGATAAAACATAGGTACTTGAAGAGTTGAAATGACAAGTCCAAAGAGGTCAAAACTGAGAGTCTTTGGTGATGCATACTCTGATGACCTGAAGGATAACAGTGATCCATGAACATTCATTATAGAGAGGTTAGCTGGGCCTTAAAGACTTACATAGGGCAAAGTGCATTCAAGATAATCTGAGCCACTGTAAGGTAACTTGCTGAAAACTCAAGGTCTATTTGGAGGGCCATGAACCCATCAGTTTGAGGAGAGCAATCTTACAAGGTAATCGATTTAACATTCTTTCCTGGTAGACAGGGTGCTAACTAACACTTTCTGATTCCCTTATATATCCTCAGCTGAGAATCCAGTGTTCTTTTTGTAAACTTTGAAAGCAACATTTCAAAGGCAGTTTTGTTCTGTGCTGCTGACTTTGACCTTGAGTTATAAACTTGTATTGCTTATGATAATTTCCTGACTTGTGCCTCTTTTACTGAGCCAAGAATCCGCCTATTTCTAATACCCATCTGTGGGACCTAGTTTTGACCTTGAGAACTATAAGGAAAAAAATCTCACTCTTTTCTGTATCCTGGTCATTCTGGTCCTTGAGGTCAACTATTGTGCCCCCTCTGAATTCTGTCTCTTCTGGGTAACCGATCTTCCATTTCTGCCTGTTTTTCATAATGCCACATTCACCATTCTGGGTCCCCTCTTCTTAAAGCTTCCATATACAGTAGCTCTGTCCAATTTCCCACCTTTTGACAGAGGAGATGAATGACTTACATCTTTAAAGTAGCCCTTAATCAGTGCAATTATCTGTCTTTGGAGGGACTCTGAGTCTCTTGGAATTCTGATCTTCAGTCCTCTTTGGGGTACTGACTGTAAGAGTTGGAAGTGAAACTTCTGTATCAGAGAAAGCCTTGAAGAAATAGCTCCCTGTTTCCTGCCTTCTTTCACCTCTAGTCTGTTCTTGGTGGAAACAACCCACATACACAAGGACACATCTCTTTCAGTTGTGCAATCGTGAAGCCTCGCTGAGCATTTACTTTCTAGGTAATCTCTAGGTAATGGAGGTTAGCATTTTGGAGGCAAAGAGGCAATGAATGATTCAGGCAGTTGAATCATTTGTTCATTGGCTCGTTTGTTGAGTGTGTCAGACTTAGGCTGCAGATGCAGATTCAAAGTAGCGTCTTTGTTCTCAAGGTTACCGGCTAAATCAAGAAAAGCTCTTAAGTGAATGGTTTGTAGTTTGGTGGCATAAATGTAAAAATGAGCATAGTAGGGCTACAAAGCAAGGCGTGCTGCGGTTGGCAGAACTGTGGAAGGTTGAAGAATCTCAGAAACAGTGGGTCAGAGGACGACCTTATGCAAACGCTCAGTGTATATGTGTAGAATTAACAGAGTGAGCGACCATGTTCCATCAGGACCAGAGCATCTCCTGTCTGGAGTTATGTTCTCTAAGTGAAAAGACTCTCCCCCCCAAATGCCCATAATTGCTAGGTTTTTGCTTAGACACTGGAAAATTCTCTACCTTGAGTCTTTTAGCACAAAATGTGTCATGTTTCCCAAGTACTTCCTGTTTAAACATGAATGTTTTTCACCTCAGCTGAGAACTCTGCTGGAGTTCTGGAGCCCTCCCACAGCACTTGGTCTTAGGGGAGAGGAGAAGAGAAATCCTTATTATCTGAGGTTCTTCTCACTTCTGCCTGCGTGGGGGACTCCATTCCAGCATTCGCAGTGGTTTCTACCTCTCATCTCTGTGTGGTCAGAACTCCCAACTTGTTACTAAGGAGGCACAGGCTCCATGCACTCCACTGTCAGCTCTTAGTGGTGTTTGCAAACTACACAGCTCCTAAGAAAATGCCCAGCAGCCGACTGAGTGTTGGTGACTCCCCCAACACTCTGAGTAGGAACTGAAGTGACTACAAAAATTTATACGTAGCCTGGGGGATGACTCTGGGTGACAGTGCTTTCTGTGCAAGCATGAGGACCTGAGTTCAGATCCCCAGGACTAATGTAAGAAACTGGGTGTGGCTGTGTGTATCTGTAACCCTAGTACTGAGGCAAGTGGAGACAGGAGGCTTAGCTGAGCTTGCCAGCCTTGATGAGAAACAGTCCAGTTTCAGTGAGAGGCCCCATCTCAAGGGAATACAGCACAGCATGATAGAGGAAGACATCTGATTCCCTCATTTGGCCTCTCTGCACACACATGTGAACAGACAGAACACACACACACACACACACACACACACCTTTTATATATATATATATATAGCAGTCCCCTAATTTTTCTTTGAGATCCTGAGGGTAAGAGACCCATCACCATTATAATGAAAAGTGTGTGACAAGCTTTTATTTCCTAAGATCAAACTGTTGCTAACAGAGTTGAGACTTGAAGAGTGGCGAGAGAGTTGGTAAAGTGCTTGCCTCACAAGCACGAAGACCTGAGTTCAATCTCCGGAACCCATGCAAAAGTGCCAGGTGGTGGCACATCCTTGTACTCCCAATACTGGGAAGGCAGAGACAGGAGGATTCCTAGGGTTCACTGGTCAGCCAGCCTGTCCTAATGGATGAACTCTAAGCTAATGAGAGGCTCTGGCTTAAAGGAAGTGGACCGTGTCATCAAAGATGACACCCAAGGTTGTCCTCTGTCCTCCACATACAGGCACATATGTTCATGTGCATCTGTACACACATGAACACACACACGCACACACACACACACACACACTTTAAAAATGATCTGTGGCTTGAGCCCAGGACTTTAGCTATTATTATTGTTTTAATATTTTGTCTATTATTTTTATTTAATGTGCATGAGTGTTATGTCTTCATGTATATAAGTACACCTGTGTCGTGCAATGCCTGAGGAGGTCAGACGAAGATGCTGGATCCCCTTGGAACTGGAGTTATGGATGGTTGTTATCTACTATGTGGGTGCTCTGTAAGAACAGCCAGTGTTCTTAACCACTGAGCTATCTTTCTAGCCCCTACCATTATTATTTTTAAACTAAAATTTCCTCTATTTTTGAAGTTAGATATTTTCACTGCAGAAAATCTGTATTAATGAAGAAAAATAAAATTTTGACACAGAACTAGTAGATGCTCACAGCTTGGATTTCCTTCTGGCCTTTTAAATTTTCTATTCCCAGAAACAATTATATACATATACACTTTTTTATTGACATTAAAATCTTATTACATATATTATTTCAGAACCTGTCTTTGGTTTATTAGAATGATGTATGCTTATCCCACACACATTTATAGCACATCTCCTACATGTCAGGTGGGAGGTATGTAGTCAGGCGAGAGACTGGCATTTGGCTGCTAATCTCAGTAATAAATGCAGAGTCAGAGACTGGGATAAGTTACATGGAGGAAAAGAGAAGATAATGCCAGGCACGGAAGACAGAGATCCAGCTTACACTGAGAGGTTAAGGGAAAGGCTTTCTGGGAGAAGTGGCACTTGTAACTGAATCCTCTAGGACGAGGAGGCTTTTTCCAGAGAAGAGAGTAGGGATGGGGTTTCAGGCATCATCCAGTCAGAGGGCTACAGTGAAATCCTAGGGCAAGTGAGAGCTTTCAGGGCAGAGGGGCTGAAAGGCAGTCCCTGTGCCTGGCTGGACATGAGCCAGGGAGAGGAACCTATGAGGTAAAGTTGGAGAGACAAGCCCAAATTCCTAGGGCCATAAGAGGGCTGGGACTTTGTAGTCCCAATACCACAGGACGTTGAGGAGTTTTAGCAGGGTGTGATGTGATCTGCTTCACTTTAAAATAATCACACAGCCTGAGAAGGGACGGGGTGGAGGAGGCAGCGATTTTCATTAAATAGTCAGTCACACAGTGTTTTGCTGGTGACATGATTAGTATCCTGTTTTTTTCAACATGCCACAATGTTCTAAACTCCTTGGTTTAACATTATTTTTGTTAAAATTCTCAAGGCAAAGAATGTTCCTATCAATAAAATCACTGTGCACAGCACTGACTATCGACAAAAATCCGTGAGGTAGAATTATTACACACAAGTGTAAAGACATTCTTCCATGTTGCTAAGTTGACCCTAAAAAGATTGTATAAACATCAAGCCCTCCATGGAAGGAGGGAAATATACTAATATCCGCACATGCTGGCCAAGTCTCACCCACCATACTTTTAAAAACATGTATCTTGTTAGGCTAAAAATGAGATCTGTTTTAATTTCTATTTCTTTGCTTGCCAGTGTAAGGGAATAAACTTGTAACACATGTTAATCTTTTGTAATTCTTGAGTTGCACCTGACCTCACATGTCTGTAATTTCTCAGTACAACACTCAAAGATTTATTTATATTTTCTGTGTATATGTGCCTGAGTGTATGTGAACCACTTATATGTAGGTGCCTGCAGAAGGCATTGGATTCTCTGGAACTGGCATTACAGGTGACTGTGAGCCAGCCAATGTCGGTGCTGGGAACTGAGCATGGGTCCTCTGCAAGTTCTCTTAACCACTGAACCATCTCTCTAGTCCCGGCTCATGACTCCTAAATACTTCTCTAGTAAAGATTTCCCAGCCAGGCTGATTGTAGCTCTAGGAAGATTGTCTTCAACACTCCAAGATCAAAACAAATATCCTAGGAGCAACAGCTTAGGCAAAAACGACAAGAAAAATAAGTCAGAAGATCTTAGTGACAGTCCTCCTCCACTGATATACAGCCATCTACCGGTAGTGAAGAAGGATGGTTCTGGAATCCTCTGAGGATGCTCAGATCCTTATGTAAAATGGTGTGATGTTTGCATATAAACTGTGGTTGTTTTCTTACATGCTTGAATTTTCTCTAGACTACTTATGATGCTTAACACGAAGCAAATACTATGTGAATAGTTGCTGTATTGCATTGTTTAGGCAATGACAAGATAAAATTTGTACCTGGTTAGAGCAACTTTTTTTCTGAATAATTTTGAAGCGTGGTTGTTTGAGTTCTTGTATGCTGATATGAGGGGCCGGCTATATAAGATAACTGAGTGCTTTTAGCATTAAATTGGTTTCATCAGGACTGGCAAGATGGCTTAGTGGGTGAAGGTACTTGCCACCAAGCCTGACCACCCAGTTCGATATCTGGGCCGCACATGGTAGAAGGAGAGAGCTGACTCCCACAGGTTGTCTTCTGACCTCCACATGCACTCTGTGTCAGGCACAAACACACACACACACACACACACACACACACACACAAATAAATAAATAACATGTTAAAGAGAAAACCTGTTTAGATCAGTGCTGCCTGATGGAAATACAATGTCAGCCACACAGGGAATGTAAAGCATTGTAGTGCCACAGTATAAAAGTAAAGAGAAACAGATGAGGTGAATTTTTAATAGCATTTTATCTCTCAGTATATTCAAAATATGAAGATGTAATCAATACGAATGTAATGATTGTTTTTTGAAACAGGGTCTCCTTATAGCCCCAGATGTCCTGGAATTCACTATGTAGACCAGGCTGGCCTTGAGATCTGCCTGCCTTTGCCTCCCAAGTGCTGGGACTACAGGCATGCACTACCACACCCAGCTCGTAATGATGCTTTATAGAGTGTTTTCATGCTAAAACTTTGAAATTCACTGTGTACTTAATTTTTAAGCATGTCTCCAGTTGGACTAGCCACATCTCAGGGACTCAGTGGTCATCCTGAGGTGGGAGTGACTGCTGGCCTCCATACTGGTTGGTAGGTTGATGTGGAGGAGTGGAAGACTTGGCATAATGATGTGCAATTTCATGGATTTCAGTGCCAGAGAGCAGTTTAGTGAGCTCTTGCTCACTAAAGCCACAAGGGGTCAGAGGGTGTCCTTGTCAAAGCCACGTGACTAGGGAGTGGTAGGAACTGAACTGACATTGGCTCTGCCTTAGTACTGCTGGGTCTAGTTCAGGACTGTTGTGAGATAGTGATGTGCATACCACAAAACAAAACCATCATGAAGCTGGTTTCCGGATTGTTCTATCTTGAATCACGGTGATGTAGTGAGAAACAGTTGCCCCCTCCAGGAAGCAGGAGAGATTTCCCTGGGAGGCACTTCCTGCCTTGGTGCCTGTCTGAGCTGTAAGGATTTTTTTCCTTTTCAAGGCAAACACATTCTGACTCTTTAATCTTTGTTTTCTTGTGTCTGATGGAGGCAGTTAGTGGCCAGCAGGTGGAGCCAGAGACAGCTGGTAACCAGGGACAGCGCTTACTGTCCTAGGCTTGGCCTGCCAGGGTCCAGGATCGAACACTAGCATTTTAGGGAGATCGAATGTGGGAATCCACCTTATGCTTTAATATGGAAAACAAGCAACGGGAGAAAGAGTTATTGTGTCTAAGGTACCAGTACAATATTTTCTGCTTTGATGTCTATCAAGAGCCAATTGTAGAAACAAAAAACAAAACACAGAAAATCCTCAGGAGATAACTTTGAAGCCTTGGTATAAATAAAGCACATAAAACATTTCATTAGCAAAATTGTATGTTGATTGAATGTTGAACTGTTAATACACAGAGTGGCATATAATGAGAGAGCTAAAGGGAAAGTGGCAGAAAGATTCTTTGTAGAGGGGACAGCTTGAAATAGAATAGGCTAGTCTTGGGTGACTTCATGAAAGAGGTGCACCCTGCATCTTCCTGGGGGTTGGGGATGAGGGGACTTTAGAAAGTGGTAGGAACAGGGGTGGGGGAGTCTGAAGTCAAATGAAAACGGTCAACCGCAGTCTAATGTGCAGGAGACTTGTAATCGGACCCCACTTCCTGTATTTGATGCTTGAAGTTCCTTGTCAGAATTACTAAGTAAGGATGCTTATCTGTGACGTATGTAGGGTAAACATACATGGTCTGCTTAAGAAAACCCAGTTCAGAGGTTGGGGGTGTAGCTCAGTTGGTACAGTGCCGGCCTACTGTCCTAATTTGATTTCTGTTGCTATGATAAAAAGGTGACCAAAACCAACTTGGGGAAGGAAAGGGGTTATTTCACTTTACACTTTACAGTTCTTCATCAAGGGAAGTCAAGGCGGGAACCCTGGAGGCAAGAACTGGGGGCAGCATCAGCCCATGGAGAAAAGCTGCTTCCTGGCTTGCTCAGCTACCTTTCTTACACAGCTCAGGCCCACTTACCAGGTGATGGCACTGCCCATAGTGGGCTGTGCCGCCCTTCAACCATTAATCAAGAAAATGCCTCACAAACACGGCTGGCCACAGGCTAGGCTGATCTGGGAAATTCTTTACTTGAGGCTCCCTCTTCTCAGGTGACTCTAGTTTGTGTCAAGTTGATAAAACTAATCAGCACACCTAGCATGCATGGAGCCCTGGGTTTGATCTTCAGCACCACATAAAACTGGGTGTAGTAGCTCAGGCCTGTAATCCCAGCACTGGGGAGGTGAGGGTAGGAGGATCAGAATTCAAGGTCGTCCTCAGCTACAAAGCAAGCAGGAAGCTTAGCTTGGGCTACACGGAGACTCTGCCTCAAAAACAAATAAATACAACATACAAAAAAAGAAAACACAGTTCAGTAGATTTATTGAGTCAGAGGATATTAACAGGCAGTCTAGCCTCCAGGCTGAATTGAAGTCACATTTGCATGTGCAACCTGTGCGGTGTTTTACTGTTGTTAATATGTAAACACCCAGATTCATCACAGATGGTTTTCTAACTAGACGTGAGTAGTGGTTTTCTAGTTTGGTTAAGACAAGTGTTCCTGTGCTTGCCTTTGATGTAGTCTTTTTAATCTTCCCAGAGAACAAACTGAAATTTAGAAGATGATTTATGCTGAGTAAGAGAAAAGAGAAGACATTATTTCTTCTTTTAAAATGAATCTTTTTGATTTATTTATTTTTATTTTTGTGTATGAGTGTTTTGCCTGCATGTATTCAAGGGAACCCGTGTCGTGGAATGCCTGTGGAGGCCAGAAGTGTATCAGATCCCCTAGAATTGGAGTTAAGGATGGTTATTAGCTGACTTTTGGGTGCTCAGACTGGAACCCAGGACCTCTGCAAGAGCAGTCAATGCTTTTAACCTCTGAGCGGATGCTCCAGCCCGGAGATATAATTTCTTAAAATGTTTAATACAAAAAACCAATTAAGAAAAGGAAGCTCTTAGAAGGGATTGTTGACCAAAGTGGGGCAAATCGAGTCTGCCCTGTAGAAGGTTTAATCAGAAATGAGATACATTTTAGAAATTTATCCAGAATGTAGGGAAGGTGGGAAGTGGTGCAGAGAGGAAAGAGGGAGAGAAAGCAGATGACACAAGTGTAAACGACAAATAATATGTCTTGAAGAAAAACATAGAGCCGATTATAAAGACAGATTGAAAGAATAATAGAAGAAAACTTTCCAAAACTGCCCCCCTGCCCCCCCCAAAACCCAAAACCAAAAGCATTCAGATAGTAAATGTGTCGGTCAAAATTCTTGTCCTGGAAATTTAATCCCCATTCAGTATTTTGGAGAGATGGGACCTGGAAGAAGTGACTAGGGGGCTGTAGATGTAGCCCTGTTGCTAGACAGCTTGCCTAGCATTTACAAAGCCCTGCATTCAATCCCGGCACCATATAAACTGAGTAACGGGGTCCTCAGTTGTGATGGCACACATCTGTAATCCCAGCACCTGGGACGTGGAGGCAGGAGAATAAGTTCAAAGTCATCCTCAACTACATAATGAGTGTGAGGCCATCCTGAGATACATAAGATCCTCTCTTTAAAAAAAAAAAAGGCCACAAGGACTCTGCATGAGTGAATTACTCATAAAAGAATGAGTCTGTTCACATGCATATTCTCTCTCTTTGCCTCTCTCTGTCTCTCTGTCTCTCTGTCTCTTTGTCCCTCTGTTTCTTTCTCTCTCTCTCTACACACCCCCCCCCCAGGATGACACAGCAAGAAGGTCTTTGCCAGACTCAGCCTACTGTCTTGGACTCCTCAGCTTCCAGAGTCATGAGCCAAACAGCTTCTGCTGCTAGCAAATTACCCAGCCTGTGGTATTCTGTCATAACAACACAGACAGACCAAGACAGATGGAAAGTGAGTGTTTCCCCAAGTTTTTCATGCGACTTAAAACAAGATCTGTGCCAAGACAGTCCTGGTAAGGATTTTAAATCTTAGGGATGAATAGAGAGTTTCAAAGAGAGACTTTCAGGAAACAGAAGTAGATGCTTTAAAAGGATATAAATAGGTTAGTTTCAGTCTTCTCATTTCAGTGATTCTTATCAGAAGAGCATGGACAGGGTTCTGAAAGAATGTGCTTGGGACCTAAGAACCTAATATCCAGAGGAGACGATGTTTTTTTTTTTTTCCTCTATTTAAAATTTCTTATTTTATGTGCATGAGTGTATTGCCTGCATGTATGTAAGTGAACCCATGTTGTGCAATGCTCACAGAGGTCAGAAGAAGGTGTTAGATTCCCCTGGAACTGGGGTTATAGACAGTTGTTAGCTGTCATGTGGGTGCTGGGAACTGAACCTGGGTCCTCTGCAAGAGCAGCCAGTGATCTTAACCACTGAGCCATCTCTCTAGCCTCCCCTCCCCCAGTCTCTATTTTCTTAATTGAATTTTTGTGCATTTCATGCATCTTAATCATATTTAGACCCCCTCTGCTATCTGTACCCCCTTATAACTTCCCCACCAGATTTCATGCATTCTGTAATCTAAGTTAAGGCCTGTAGAGTCAAATTTGTGTCCTCAGATGTCCCTTGGTGTGAGTTCATCCACTGGAGCCTGGTCAGCTTATTTAGTGTTAAAGAAGACCAACTCTTCCTCATCCAGCAGTGATTAATTGCCAATAGCTCCTCAGCTAAGGTTGGGGGTGTCTTACCTGTTTCCCTGCTTCTATGCTGGGATTTTATCTGGCTTGAGTTTTCATGGGTCTTTTGCATACTGTCACCATTGCTGTAAGTTCATACGAGCTAGTTCCCAGCAGCCCAGAAAACTGTTTCCCTGTGGTCATCCACCACCTCTTGCTCTTACAATCATTCTGCCCACTGTTCTGCAATGGCCAAATGAAATAAGACATGAGGGGTGGCTTCAAATATTTAAATATTTGAATATTCAAATATTTTATTTAAACATCTTTGTTGCCACCACAAAAAGAGTTAACTGTGTGGAACAAGCAACTTGTATTGTGTTCACTTTTTCTAAAGTAAATGCTTCACTGGTATTGAACTGAAAATTCCAGCATCAAGCCTTTAGTAGGTACCATGATGCACTAAATATTTCCGGAATGGATGTTGCCGGACTCAGTGGATTTTCTGCTTTTCTTTAGACACATGATTAATAGTGTCTGCTCTGTGTTGTCTGCACGTCTCTGTTCCCCGTGGGTGTGTGAGACTTCAATGATTCCTAGCATTGTCCAGCACGTCCCCTCTTTACTTCTCTCCCGTCTTTCCCTGGGTTTCTGTCTGTATCTTTCTCTCTCTCTCAGAACACAAGGGTATCTGTTTCAAGTGATGCCTTAAATTCAGTTTCTTGTTGTTGTATAACCCTAGACAAATTGGAAGCGATCTGGAAAGCTGACCACATCCAGTTCTCAAGCTGGGGCAGAGATCTCTTCTCGGATCCAGCGGTTCTTCAGCTTTCCCAGGTTTCAGTCAACGCCAAGGGATTCCCTGCCAGATTGAGATGACTCTTGGGAGAACTTTATCTGTACCAGTTCTTGGCAGTCAGTGACCTAGATTCCTTAGAATGGTCCTCTGAGTCTGAAAGGGGCAACTTCATCTTCCTCAGTCATGAAAATCTCAATATTTTTGGTCTTTGCTAAATGTGTAGTTTGAATTCATACAAGCTAAAATAGAATTGTGTTTGTGCATGCATGAATGTGTGTGTGTGTGTGTGTGTGTGTGTGTGTGCGCGTGTGTGGTGTAGGTACATGTGCCAGTGTGTGAACGTTCAGAGACCAGAGGTTGACATAGGGTGTCCTCTTCTATTGCTATCTAATTTTTTGAGAGAGTCTTTCACTGAACCTGGACCTCACAGTATTGTCTAGACTGGGTAGCCAGCAAGTTCTAGCCATCCTCTGATCTCCTCCTCCGGCAGTACTAGGTTACTGATGTGTGCAGCTATGGTCAGCTTTTACATGGATGGTAGAGATCCAAACTCAGGTCCTCATGTTTGTTCAGAAAGCACTTTACCCATTGAGCCATCTCTCCAGCCCCTAAAATAGAATCTTACTGCTGCTTCTCCATTGATACCTGCTCCACAGGCTTGTCTGAGTTTGCAAGCTCAGAAACACAGGGCACGGCCTAAAGGGTCTGTGAGTGGCTCCACAAGCAAGACCTGTCTCCAGAAGGGTCCTTTCTACTCAGGAGCACATTATGGTGGTTAAGAGTTGGGTTCTGGAGTTAGGCTTCTGTGGTCACTCCCTTCCCTGACCCTTAGGAGCTATCTCACATATTCGTAGATTCAGATGAAAGGTGGGAATCTGCCTTTGTAGTAAACTCCCTGACTGCTTCAGATACAGGTGGTTAGCCAACTAGATATTGAGGGAAACTACTGGAGAAAGCCATTGCTTGACCAGAAGGTTCTCCGGCCTTAGAATAGCTTCGAGCTAAAGTACAAGCATCTTACAAAGGGTTATTACTCTTCCCATTTTGTTAATGGGTATTCATTCAGTGAACATTTCTGGAGAAGCTGCTATTCCTAATATATTCTTTTTCTGGAGCTGGAGATCTAGAAATGGGATTCTATTCACTGCACTTAGAATGCTCAGTGTCCCATGGAAACAGGGTTACTATGCGTGCTCCTGATAGTGTTCATGAGGTGGTTATAGGAAGGAATATTTTCAAATGCTATCTACTGTGTATTCCTTTTGGCAAGGGATTTCTACTACAGTATATAACAGTGATAATATATTTTTTTAATTAAAAATTTTTTATTTATTTGTTTTTATTTTATGTGTATGAGTGTTATGCCTGCTTGTGTGTAAGTGCACCCTGTTGTGTATTACCTGCCAAGTGGGTACTGGAATTTGAACCCAGGTCTTCTGCAAGAACATCCAGTGCTCTTAACCACTGAGCCATCTCTCCAGCCCCCAATACTATATATTATAAAGTATTCAGTAATTATAAAACTTTTATTGAAGATAAAAACTATTCACTTTAATTCTGGGTGTGGTGGTGCACACCTTTAATCCCAGCACTCAGGAGGCAGAGGCAGGCGAATCTCTGTGAGTTTAAGGCCAGCCTGGTCTACCTAGTGAGTTCCAGGCCAGCTGGGGCTGCTGGGAGACCCTGTCTCAAAAAGACCAAAAGAAAAAAAAATTTAAAAAAGGGAAAAATGATTCACTTCAAATAATAAATTGATCTCAATAAATCTTTGGAGTTAGGAGAAATGTGAGACACAGTGGACATCCTGGAGGTGGTGTAGGGATGGCCAAAGCTGAGGAAAGGCTGCATTTTGAGTACATGGATAGCAAAGCTGTTACTATTCAATTGTGGGAATGACTTCTGGAAAAGCCACCTGTTACAAATTGAGCTTTTTACTTAACCTTGTAACCAAGTTAATCTTGTGCTTTAAGATAATTTTACACTATGTATTCAGTATGTCTTTCTATTGTGTAATCAGTTTAAATTCAACTAACTTTTTTTTCTTTTTTTTTTTTTGTCTTTTTGAGACAGGGTCTCCTTGTAGCCCCAGCTGTCCCGGAACTCACAGAGACCAGGCTGGCCTTGAGCTCACAGAAATCCACCTGCCTCTGCCTCCCAAGAGCTGGGATTAAAGGCATGTGCCACCACGCCCAGCCTTCAACTAACTTTTAAGAAAACAATCCGAACAATCATATTAGGCCTTGGGCTCTTCATGTAAAAAACTTTTACAGGTTAAGACAGAGC
>NW_008348685.1:1962585-1963369 GCF_000622305.1 Nannospalax galili | reverse complement strand
ACAATGCCCATGGAGGTCAGAAGAGGGCATTGGATCCCTTGGAACTGGAGTTACGGATAGTTGTTAGCCACCATGTGGATGCAGGGAACTGAACCCGGGTCCTCCTCAAGAGCAGCTAGTGCTCTCAGCTGCTGAGCCATCTCTCCAGCTCCCTAGTCTCTCTTTAATTCAGCATCACTGTGTTGTTAGCCACCATGTGGATGCAGGGAACTGAACCCGGGTCCTCCTCAAGAGTAGCTAGTGCTCTCAGCTGCTGAGCCATCTCTCCAGCTCCCTAGTCTTTCTTTAATTCAGCATCACTGTACTCATTGTGATTCACTGAACAACAGTGGCAGCAAGCTTAAGCCAGGAGGGTAGACCATTCACAGGGGAGGTGGTGGTCTCTGTTCCTCTCCGCTCCCCATTCAAAGGACAAAAATTACTGTGGATGAGCCTGTCCCTGGCTTATCACCTAGTTAGCTCATTCAATTGTCATAAAGACCTTGTAAAGTGGATGATTACCGCCTCCACTATGCAGCTGAAGAAATCAAGCTCTTAAAGCTACTAAGAAGGAGGAGTTGAGCACAGACAGCTCTGCCTTGAGCTTTGGTTCTAAGCTGGTACTCCTCTATTTTGACTCAGCAGGGAGTAGACATGGTGACTAGAGGGCATGGAAAGATGTCTGTGAGGTGTGTGCATGTGGAAGTGGGGTGGCTTGGCAGGACTGGCTGTAGCCGGTTGAAACAACCTAGGGAAAAACAAACAAAAAAAAAAGTGGGAATCCTTGTTCAAAAAGTTATTGAGA
>NW_008348685.1:1953597-1961289 GCF_000622305.1 Nannospalax galili | reverse complement strand
TAAAAAGACCCCAAAGAAAAGTAGCCAGTTTCTTGGCTAAAAGTCAAAATGTCCTTGGGCCTGTTAGCAACATAAGCTGTTCCAAAGGCGAAAATGTCAAAAGTATTTGGGAGCTTGTGTCTAATCCTTAAAAGATTTTTGGATTACCTCTTCAGAGGAGGGAATATTGGAGGGGAGGGAGTGGGCATGGATTTTAAAACATATGCATGTATGAAATTTTCAATAAAGTGTTTGTAAAATTAAAGAAAATTAAAATAAATTTCATTGTGATTATCAGTAAAAAAAGAACTAAATGTCATGAAAACAGCCATTTGTTGCCTCTTGTTCATAATGTATCTGTTTAATGAAATAGAATAGAGTGTACTGCTAGTCTCAGACCATGATGATAAATGATCATGTGTATGGAAGGGGTACTTAAATGGAACTTTTCATGGGAAATGCACATGTATGTTGTTTTGTTAGGCAACTTCAATATGTGAACATCTAGATTTAGAAGAGTATATTTTAGGCTTGAGTCCCCTGAGCCCTGACCAGCTATGTTCTGTCTCCCCACACTGTCTCCAGTGTGGCCTTTGGCCTAGGCTTGCTCCTGCTCTTTCTGCCTGAGATCTCTAGACTATCCTCCTAACCCAGACCACGCTCACTGCATCATGATCCCCCTGCACCTGGACTAACTACACTCTCCTGCTTCAGGGACCATATCTACTCTGCCTAGCTAGTTAGACTCTCCCCACACTGTTCCCACCCTCGCCTTGGCCCTAGGCCCCCCCTCCTGATTGTCCTGCCTGAGACCTCCTGCCTAGCTTGCCAGAACCCATCTCCTGGATCCCCACAGGCTTGAATTGGGAATAGGCTCCTTCGCCTTGCTGGAAAGCTCCTCTCTACTCAGCTTGGAACCACCTGGTCCTGCCAATAAAAATAAAAGTGAGAACCTGAAGCACAGACAACTACCTATTCATACCTGACTAGAAAGCACCCAATTTACATCAGCAACAGAAACAAAACCAAACTTCAAGTAAACAAAGGCAGACTGCAATTTCATATCAGAGACACAACCGACAAAAGAAATCCATATGCCCAGCCACAACACAAAAACACAAATGATATGGAAAACCAAGAGATTGTGTCCCCATCAAAACCCACCAGTCCTGTAGAAGTGAACTACAATGAGGAGCAACCAGAGGAACCTAGGACGCAGTATTCAAAAGAACAGTCATAAACATGATCAAATAGCTCAACAACTTTAAAGAGCACACACCTCAAAGAAAAAGAGGACAGTAATAAACTGTTGACCGAAGCTCAAGAAAATACAAATATATGACTGAACGAAATGACAAAAACAATTAAGATCTTGAAAAGTGAATTCACAAAAGAGGTAGAGATACTGAAGAAAGCTCGAGCTGGAATGATGATGGAATTGAAAAATTCAATAATCCAATTTGAAATGGCAGGAAAAACCTCACAAGCAGAATGAATGAAATGGAAAACAGAATATCAAGACTGGATAACAAAGTTGAACTAGACAGCTTAAGCAAAGAATATGAAAACTTAAAAAATCGCACAGGAATGGAATATGCAGGAAATGTGGGACACCATGAAAAGACCAAATCTATACGTCATAGGAATAGAGGAAGAAGAATCTCAGTTAAATGACATTTATTAGATCTTCAACAGGATTATAGAAGAAAACTTTCATAAATTAAGGAAAGCCATACCACAAGAAGCACATAGAACACCAATTAGACAGGACCAGAACAGAAACTCCCCATGGCACATCATAGTAAAAACACTAAGTGTACAGAACAAAGAGAGCGTACTGAAAGTTGCTAGAGAAAAACAAATCAGAATTATAGCTGACTTTTTAATGCAAACTATGAAAACCAAAAGAGCCTGTACCAAATTATTCCCAATCCTAAATGACCATAGATGCCAACCCAGAATACTTTATCCAGAAAAACTGTCTATCACAGTTGAAAGGGAAAGAAAAATCTTCCAGGATACAAATAGCTGAAAGAATTCATGTTTACCAAATCAGTTCTACAGAGAATATTCAAAACAATACAAAGAACTGAAGAAAGAAATGACCATACTCAAGAGATTACAGAAAGAAAACAAAATGAGGGTTTAAAGTACAGAAACTCAAAATAAATTCAAGAACACAAACAGAAAATAAAACGACAGTAACCAATCCACTTTCAATAAAACTCGATATATCAATGGCCTCAACTCCCCAGTCAAAAAACACAGACCAGTTGACTGGATTAAGAAACCAAATCCATCTATTTGTTGTTTTCAAGAAATTCACCTTACCTCCAAGGTTAGGCAACCACCTTAGGGTAGAAAGATGGAAAAAAGTATTCCGAGCAAATGGCACTAAGAAACAAGCAAGAGTTGCTATTCTAACATTGACAAAACAGACTTCAAGTTAAAATTAATCAGAGGAGATAAAGAAGGTCACTACATTCTGATCAAGGGAACATTTGGCCAAGAAGACATGACAAGTCATGAATATATATGCACCAAAGTCTGGTGCACCCAATTTCATAAAAACAGTACTATTGGATTTCAAGACACAGATTAAGCAAAACTCAGTAATACTAGGTGATTTCAATACCACGCTTTCCCTAATAGACAGGTAAAGAATAAACAGAGAAGTATCCAAATTAAATGATATCATACATCAAATGAACCTAACAGACATCTACAGAATATTCCACCCAAGCACTGAAGAATTCACATTCTACCCAGCATCCCATGGAAATTTCTCTAAAATAGACCACATACTGGGGCACAAAACAAACCTCAACAAATACCCCAAAAATTGAAATAATTCCATGTATTCTATCAGACCACAGTGCAATAAAACTTAACAGCAAAAGAGGCTCTAAACTCCATGAACTCATGGAGATTAAACAGCATGATGAATGGGTCAAAGAAGAAATCAAGAAAGAAAAGTATTTCTGTAACTTAAAAAAATTGTAACATAGCACTAAAAAATCCTCTGGCACACATTAAAAGCAGTCCTAAGAGGGAAATACATAGCTCTAAGCACCCACATTAAAAAATTTTGAAAGAGAACACATAAATGACTTCCAATACTCTAGAAAAGCAGGAACAAGCCAAACCCAAACCTAAGAGATGAGAAGAAATAATAAAAATCAGAGCAGAAATCAATGAAATAGAAATAAAGAAATCAATACAAAGAATCAATTAATCTATGGTTATTTGAAAAGATAAACAAGATAGATTCTTAGCCCAGCTAACCAAGAAAAAAAGAGAGCAAATCCAATCAACAAAATCAGAGACAGAAGGGAAAATATTACAGCAGGCACCAAAAAGATCCAGAATATTATAAGGGGATATTAAAAAAACTATATTAAATTTGAAAATCTAAAAGAAATGAATTTCTAAATTCAATGGACCCACCAAAATTAAACCAAGAAGAGATCAATAGCTTAATAACTTAAACAGACCCGTAACAAATAAGGAAATTGAAACAGTAATATGAAGCCTCCCAACGAGAAAAAAGCCCAGGCCCAGATGGATTCACAGCAGAAATTTACCAGACTTTCAAAGATCTACAACCAATACTACTGAAATTATTCAAAAGATAGAAACAGAGGGAAAAATTCTAAACTTCTATAAAGCCAGTATTACTCTAATAGTAAAACCAGGTAAAGACTCACAAAAAAGAAAACTATAGGCCACATCCTTAATAAACATAGACAAAAAATTTCTCAACAAAATACTCACAAACCTCATACAGATACACATCAAAAAGCTCATCCATCATGATCAAGTTGACTTTATTCCAGAGATGCTGGGATGGTTCAATATACATAGATTAAAAAATGTAATAAATCATATAAATAGACTTAAAAAGCATGTGATCATCTCAATAGATGCAAAAAAGGCCTTTGACAAAATCCAACATACATAAAAGTCCTAGAAGGAATTGGACTGGAGGGAGCATCACACCTGAATCCTTACGCAAGCTGGCTTATCTAAGCCCCGGTTTTGTCATAGTAAAAATGGAATAGTATCTCTATGTATATGTACATATGCTGATATGTTTATGCATGTTTATTCACTTCAAGTCGGTAACCTGTCCCCAAAGCTGCATGACCTCAAATAGGTGTACCTGTGATGAGTCATGTGAAGGATGTGGAAAAGCACTTAGCACATGCATCACATGCATGCTGTGTGTCAAGAAATATTAGTCATTATTATTACCATTTATCAGTATCACTATGATTCTAAGTATTTTAGGTATCAGCATATGCCAAGAGTAAATATTTGGAAACAAAATTTAGCAGCATATTTAAATCTTTTCTATTAGGCTCCTACAGTGCCTATTATTTCTACCAAAAAGAATGATAAGACTGATTAACTTTATGTAAATTAATAAAAAGGAGACAAATCTTTATGGAATGTCAAAGCTTGTGATTAAAAAAAAATGTAGTGTGTGTATGTCAGTGTAAAGGGATTCCTTTGTTTTCAGTTCCTGTGTTCTTACTGGGCCCTGAGTCGTAGCACCATAGCTGACCTTACACAGAGAGGAGGGTTGATAGGCTTAGGCTTATTTCGATCTCTGTCCTGTGGGACCTGTTGCTGTAGCAGAATAGTAGAGCCAGTAAATAAAGGATTGATATCCAATAATCTAGGCCAAGATGCATTGCTTCACAAGAGGTTGGATAGATTAACATGCTTCTTTATTAGAAAGAAGTCACTCAATCACACGGATCAGAGTTTAAAAATCATTTCTCTTCTTTCCCCAGCTCCCCAGCCAACCAGCTCCTCTCTGTAGAGGCAACCATTTTAACCAGCTTCTTGTACATTGTCTAGGGATGCTTTTTTCCATGTATAGAATTTCATAAATTCTTGATTTATTTTTGTTTTGATTAGACTGCCTCAGTGTGTTTTCTTTTTAAGTTTTTAAAGAAATATTTTATTATTTTTATTTTATGGTTATGAGTGTTTTGCCTGCATGTATTCAAGTATATCATGTGTATGAAATACCTGTGTAGGGTCAGAAGAGGTCGTTGGAGTCCCTGGAGCTGGTTAAGAGCACCTGCTATTTTTCCAGAATAGTCAAGTTCAGTGCCCAGCACCCACATTGTGGCTCACAACCACCTCTAACTCCAGCTCCAGGGGATGCAGTGCTGTCTTTTTTCCTCCACAGGTACTGAATGCATATAGTATACACGCTCATAGAAACATATACACATAAAGTTTTAAACAATTTATAAAAAGAATTAGATTTGTTTAGTAAAATAGCATATTCAAGTATAAAACATTTTGATAGATCTTGCCATGTTCCCCCTCCATTAAAGTTACATCAGTTTACCTTCTACTGGGAATGTAAACTCAATTACTCACCAACATGACACATTCTCAAAATCTTTGTCTTTGCCATTCTAGTGAGTTTAAAGGGGGTTGAGCATCCCTTCACATGTTTAACAATAGTCTGTGTTTCCTTTCCTTTGAAATATCTGTTTATAACCTTTTGTACACTTCTGGATTAGTGCGGAACTATAATTTTCGGTTATCAAACTTTTTAGAATATACATGCTTAGAAATAGAATACACATCCTATTTCCTTCCAGGCTTTAAGGTTTATTTAAAAAATTAATACACAGTTAAATTCAAGTTTTCCTTGTGTTCTACTAGTTTAAATACATTTATCAGTTTGTGTAAACTGCCACCCTCAGGATACAGAACACTATCAGTCCAGAAAACTCTCCTCTGCTGCTCTTTGAGGTGAACCCTCCCCACTTCTGAACTTTGACAGCCACTGCTCTGCTCTCCAGAGCTATGACTTCGTCTTTCCCCAAATCCAGTGTCAGTGGAATCAGGCAGTGTCAAGTTTTTGAGACTGGTGTCTCCCAGCATCACCCCTCTGAGTGTTATTCTTGCCGATGTATCTAATAGTTGGTTGATTTTTATTGCTGAATAACATCACCTTGTATAAACATGTCACAATTTATTTATCCATTCACCCACTGAAGAATGCTTGAATTGTTTTCAGATTTTGTTAGTCATGCATTGAGCTGCTTTAAATATTTCATATTTTTTTTTGTTTTTTTTTTGGTCTTTTTGAGACAGGGTCTCCCTGTAGCCCCAGCTGTCCTGGAACTCACTATGTAGACCAGGCTGGCCTTGAACTCACGGAGATCCACCTGCCTCTGCCTCCCGAGTGCTGGGATTAAAGGCGTGCGCTACCATGCCCGGCATGTATTTCATATTTTTAAGGGCAGGTAACTTTTCATTTCTATTGAAAAAAAATGCCTGTCAGTTTCTCGTGACTGTTTCCTTTGTTCACTGTGGTAGCATTTTTTCTTTTCATTTTTGCTTCTTTTTTCTTAACAACTTTTGTTCTTTGACAATATCACACATGTATATAATGTATTCTGGTCACTCTTCCCTCATTTACCCTTATTTCTGATCTTTGCCAGCCTGTCTTTTTCCTTACAAATATCTTCCACATATTTACTAGTTTTTGTTTTGTTTAATGTCCCATGGTGTTTAACTAGGGCCATCTGTGTCACCTTGAGTTGTAACAAAGTCATCTTTGTCGGGGGGATTGCCCATGGCAACTCAACTGGATACTATACTTCCCCCTCCTGATAGGTGCTAATAGGTCAGCAGTACGTAGTAAGGTCCCATGAGTCCCTTTGTCCTAAAGTCACCTGTCAGGAGGGCCTGACTTGTGTGGACCCGGTGTTAGTAGGCACAGCTGCTATGAATTCATGATTGCCATGGCCATGTGGTGCTTAGAAGGTGGCATTTTGTCATCCTTCACCCCATCTTTTGGCTCTTACATTCTTTCTGCCTCATCTTTTGCAATGTTCTTTGAACATTGTAATGTGTATGTGCATATGCAGTGTAATGATATATTGTAGACAAACTGGATTCTGTCATCACCCTCTGTGAATAACCTGTTTTTGTCTTGCACACAATGAAATTGTTAAATATGTAGGCCTGGGCTTATACTTTTTGTGCTGTCTGTGTGGAAAGACCTCCATGGTTTTCAAGCCTCTCTACTGTGTTGGGACTCAGCTTGTAAGGGTTTCCTCCAGGTTCTTTTAGGGTTCAGTTTAAGGCTTCTTTGTTAGGCTAGGTCCAGAGTCGATCTTATCTTAGCCAATGGTCTTTACTTCTAGGAGGAAACCTTTCTTGTATATGAGTGTGCTGAATGAAAAGTTAATGAAGTGTTAAATAACTTTCCACTTCAGTTGGTCTAGACTCCTAAACTCCAGCATTGCTTGAGCTCCGGTGTCTCTGGTCTATTCTAAAGCTGACATCAGCCATTCTCTGGAAAGCCTCATGGGATCTCATCTTGCAAGATGTGGGCTCAGCTTTGGACTAGGAGTTTTGGGAAGCCCCTCTGTTAGAGTTCTCTCTTCTCAGGGCCCTGTCCCATAACTTCTGATACATCAGCCGTCCTGAACTTTTATCTCTGCCATTTCAGCATAGCCCTACACCTCGGTACTCTGGATTTCAGATCATTGTACATTGATTAGGAAATCATTCCCAGGCTGATTGCTACAATGTATGAAAATTAGATCCTCTATTGACTAGACTATTTTTATATTGTACACCTGTGTATGTATGTGTGTGTGTGTGTGTGTGTGTGTGTGTGTGTGGAGATGTCTGCCTGTGTGTACATGTAACAGAAAACAACGCCATCTG
>NW_008348685.1:1930061-1953584 GCF_000622305.1 Nannospalax galili | reverse complement strand
GAGAGAGAGAGAGAGAGAGAGAGAGAGAGAGAGAGAGAGAGAAGAGTCTGGTAGTCACTTCTATCAGAAGCTTGCTTTAAGGACATATCCAGAATGATTTATTAAGAGCCAGGGGTCTTTTTCTTATAACCCAATTTTTTATCAAGGACAACTGTGTCTTTTCAACTGCCAGAGAACTCTGTGCTGAAGGCTGCTAGGGATCTGACCTGGTTTGGTAATGTTCGTGTTCTTGTGTTTGCTAAATTGAGTGAATTGGGAGCCTTTTCCAAGGAGCTGAAACATAGCTTCTGTAAACTGCACTAGGTAATGAATTTTTAATTTTCAGCCCAGTGCTACCACGGCAGTAAAAACAAGTTCAATTATATGCTTATTGGGAATTCTTGATTCTTATAAATTCTAAAGCATTTTATTACAGCAGAGATTAGATTTTTTTCCCTCAGCACAGCATGACTTCAGAATAGTTTTGTCCTGCTCAGAAGGGAGTTTTCTTATCTGTGGGATAGACACAAGGTCAGGGAAGGAGAGTATAAAATAGAACTGGATTGCTGAGTGTGGTAGTGCATACCTGTAGGCCTGGAATGCAGGTGGAGGCAAGAGGATCAAGAATTCAAGGTCATCCTTGGATACATAGTGAGTTTGAGGTCAGCTAGGGCTACAAGAGACTCTTTCAAAAGTTAAAAATTGGAAATTTTGTCCTTTACTCAATCTAGTGTTGGATAATAACAAATTCTAGGTCATGCCTGCTAACTTTTGAGATATGGCCATGCATTCTTGTGCCATCATCCCCATCGAGAGGCAAATGAGACATTCGAATATTTCTTTAGTGGTAAATGGCCTGGTTTCTCTCTTGCTAACATCTAGGTGATAAGGACTTAGTGTGTGGCAATCCTATAGTCCCAATACTTCATTAATTCACTTGTTGCTTGAGAACTTTGCAGCTGCCACCTTGTGCTGTAGCAAGTGATCATAGAATCCAGTGGCATACAACAATACGTTCTTATTTATCTCATGTGTTGGTTTGGATGTGGGGTTGAATGGGACAGCTTCCAGTAGGAGCTGCAAACTTTGCTCATCACATTTCTCATCCTCCTTTTGGGACCAGTAAGCAAGTACTTCATGAGTATAGCTTGGGTCCAAGGGAGCAGGTCCAGCTGCATGAGTACCATTTATGCCCTTGCTGTATTATATTTGCTAATATCACTTTGGCCAGAGTCAAAAGCTCATGACTAATCCCAACACCAATGAAACAAGGACGTATATTCTTCCTACAGCAGGGACAGGGAAAATGTATATTATTGAGCAATAATTTATCTATTTTAAGTACTTATTATACACTAGCACTAAAGTTGCAAAGATGAATAAGAGGTGTCTCTTGTTCTAGGATCCTTCAAACATGGATCCTAGACCTTCAGGGCAGTGACGTTATGAGATGTCAAAGAAGAGTATAAACTCTTGCTCTGATGAAACAGAATTGCTCAGACTTTTAGGACTTTTTTGCTTTTAATTTCACACTCTGAAGGATGTTAAACTTGAATTTCTAGCAGTCTACCAGAGCACTATGTTGAACTAAAATCCCCTGCTATTAATAACAAGGTATACTGTGATTTTGAGATTTAAAGCCATGATCTCATATAAAAAACTGCAGTTGGCCAGGAAGTTGTTTGGGTTTGTAACATTTCTAAAAATCACTTGGGCAAAGATGCAAAGGATTAAAGGGAAAACTCATAAACAAGCCTACCCAGAGGACTCAGAGCTACAAGGATTTGTTTCAGAAATACTCAGTAAGGAAGCTCCAATAGAAAACTGAACTATGCAAGCTAAAAAACAAGCTGAGGGTATTGAAATGAATGACTATAGACACTAAGGAAGATTGTGATGGATGGCAGGGAGCAGGGCAATGGTCTGGAAATGCTTGTGTCTTATGCTACCTCTCCTTTTTCCAGACTCTCTTGTTTATGAATGAGTGTCAAGGTTGCAGTTAGACTTTCAGAAGGCTGCTAAGAATACTTTGGATAGAGGCATGCTCAGAACCCTATGCTTTATTTTGAGCTATCTACAATCCAGGATCTAAAGTCAAGAGACCTGAATTGAAGACCTGGAGATATGGTGTTCAGGAGCCCAGATCCTGCAAACTCTGACTGCTGAAACCATGGAAAAATAGCGAAACAAGAGAAGCTTCCTTCTGTAATGGGTGACAATTAATGCAGAGACTCAGAGCTGCTCAAAGTGTCAGACTTCTGAGTGTTTATCCCTAAAGGGACATCTTTATTACCTCCAAGAAGCCTCAGGAACATCATGAAAAAGGGGTGGAAAGAATGTAAGAGTAAGAGGATGGGATGGACTACTGTGAAACATCTTCTGGACATAACATGGCTGTTGTATTTATTAACTCATAGCAGTAATGGCTACCTGCACAAGACCTGCACTGGACTCATCAACATTCATTGAAGATGGGGCCGGGCCTTACTCCTCCTTTAGGAGCTATAGGAATCAGTGGCTATTGGAGGTTGTGGGGGGGACTGACATTCCTCAGTAATGTAGCCATTGATAAGTTGCCCTTGCTCAAGTAAATAACCTTTCACCCATGCTAATGTGGACAACACTATTAAATGCAGAGGGCCACAAATAAACCATGAAGGGAGGAGGGGAGGGCATACAATCAAATTACATACACAGAGAAACACACACACACACACACACACACACACACACACACACATGAAACTGTGAAAGACTGAAATAAAAGTTGTAAACAACAAAAGCAAAATAACTGGGTAAAATCCAGAATTTAAAGAGGGAAAAACTTACTGAGATGTAAGAAAGAATATTTTGGGTTTTGTGGTTTTTGCTTTGGGCATATTTGCTTTATTTGAATGGTCTTCTTCAACAGTTGGGGAAATGAAAGGTCTTTCCTGAACCCTCATACACCTATGGTTAAGACAGATGTGTTATGGTAGCCATTAGCAGCTGACAGCTCATCTGTCCTGAGCACTAGTATATAACAAGGGCGTTCTAAGCACTATATGTAAATATCTTTTTGTAGTCACTAAAAAAAAAAATTCATTGGAATGGCACTATATTGTCATATAACTGAGGCACTAAGATAGTGCATGATTTGCCTAATTCCATACAGCTGGTGTGGCAGCCAGGGTCAAAATCCAGTAGCCTGACCTGGTCTAGACTCTCAACTTTTTCATCTAGTTAGATAAGGACATTAATGATCCCGCACAGACAAGGCTGTACCTCTTCAAGAAGACGTGGAAGGCTTATACTTATAAGGAGAAGTTATCCTTACAGGAGATATGAGGATGGAAAATATTGTAGGTTGTGCAGAGCTGCAGCTAGAACACGATGCAATCTTGTGAGCTGTCCAAGGTTCTGAACACCATCTCCAACGCCGTCTTTTTGTCTATCATGCCCATCAGCTGCATTTAATAACGAAGGCCACGGAAATCTAGAATTTTAGAGCTGAATAGGCCAAAATAGCTAACAAATGTGTTTGTAACGTATGGAAAGGGTTTTCAGTTTGTTTCACCAAAGCTTCACAATAATTCAGTGCCCTTTATTTTGAGAAAGGGTAGCAGACAATCTCCTCCTCATTACAAAGAGAGAGAAGTAACTGCTTATTAGAAGTATAAACAGTAGGGCATGGACAGAAGTGATGAGATAGTATTTATGGAAACTTTGAAGGGAAGCCAGGAGGATTGTTTCAGTAAAATTAAAGGGATAGTGTGAGGAAAGAACAGCCTGTTTAAATGAGGCATAACAGATCAGTGTGGCTCTGCTGAGATTATAAAATATGTTGAGCACCTATTTCCTCTTCCCTTCACACATACACAACACACATCTCTGAGTGATCTTCTTTTCCTTTTATTTTGAAATAGAACCTTGGAATCCTTCCCCCTAAAAGAACTTCAGGCAGATACTACCAATTGAGCAGTGGGAGCATGTGAAGGAAGCAGTTGGGTCTTCTGGTGAGGTGGCAGGTTAGGTCATCTACTCCATCATCCTTTAGTAAAAGATGACATATCTGAAAGTGGGTAAGGTAAATATTTGGTCACACAACAAGTAAGAGGCAGAGCCAAAAGGAACAGAGCCCAGGATGACCAGGATCACACACATGACTCTGTCTCAGAATGTCTCAAAGCTTGATTCAGGGGCCCAGTTGTATGTCTTATGCCTGTGATACCCAGGTGTTTAATGAAAGTGCAAGGTAATAAGTCATATGCCAGAGCCAGTGGAATGGAATTCCTAGAAAGAGAGTCCTGAAATCCATTTCTGTTGAATTTTATGAGTTACTAGGGGTAGCATAAGATTTGCATAGAACACTGGTAGTTGATAAGGTTTCAGGAGGAAACTAATGCTAGCAGTATTGTTCCTTCTAGAATAGATTTAAAACATATGTCACAAACATATATTTATGTAGCTGACTTACTTATGCAGTGAGTATTGTATTTATTTTAAAATTGACTTCTTAGTGGTTGAAGTTATGCTCTGCATTTATTGGCTGAATGATTTTTGAATACATTTCTCAGCCTTTCAGTAGTTCTGTTTTTCATCATATAAATGGGACTATAACACCTACCTTATGAAGGTTCTATAATGTTCATAAAGACAACACTAATATTTAGACTACTGTGTGGCATAAAATGAGCATTTTGTATATGATAATTATTTTTGGTATGGGTTCCTATAACATTAAAGGCAAAAATATCGCAGTTTTTTTATGACTTGTAAGTTGTTGTATTCCTTATTCAAACATGCATTATGGGGGCTGGAGAGATGGCTCAGCAGTTAAGAACACTGACTGCTTTTGTAGAGGATCTGGGTTCAATTCCTGGAACTCACATGGTTGCTAGCAACTGTCCATAACTCCAGTTCTAGGGGATCCAACACTTCTTCTGCACTTAAACACACGTAGGGAATACACTCATACACAAAACACAAAAATTTAAAAAATGCATCATGCCTTTCTATTTTCTGATTTTCTGTTTAAATTTCTTATTAAATGTATTTAGTGTGTGTGTGTGTGTGTGTCTGTCTGTCTGTCTGTGTGTCTGTGTATACATGTGTGGGCATGCATTGCCATGGTATATACATGGAGATCAGAAAACAATTAGTGGGAGTTAGTTCTCTCCTTCCACCATATAGATCCTGGAGGGATCCTGGAGATCAAACTCAGGTCATCAGGCTTGGTGGCAAGTGCCTTTAACCTATTGAGCCATCTCATTTTTAAATGTATCAGTATGATACATGTTAGTATATGTTTAAAAAGTATGTTCCTTGAACTCAGTATTACAACACTTGCTTAGCAGCGTGGGACTCTGGGCTTGAGCTCTAGCACAGAATAAAAAGTTCCTTGATCCAATACCATTGTTATGACTATATAGAAGCATGCAGTGATCAAATTGCAAAGACAGAACACTGGAAGACATCAGATCATGAGGGGTCTCATATATCACACTGAGGAGTTTAGATTTCACCCCACAGGCAACGGTCAGACATTGAGTGTTTTGATCTGGAGAGTGATGAGGCAGTGTCTTGAGAAGATTAATTTGGCACAGGATACATTGCAGACAAGTAGTCCAGTTGAAATACAGCAGCAGTTGTGCAGGCAGGAAGCTATAGCTTCCTAAATTAAGTCTGGCTACTGTGAGTGTAAAGGTAGAAAGAGACCTGAGGGGTCATCATCAAAGAAAATAGGAAGACACAAGATGAAGATCATTGTGGGTTTTCAAGGTTGAGTGATGAGAAAACTGATGGTATCTCTGACAGAAATGGAGATGCCTAGAGGGGTACTGGAGATGGGTAGAAGACCAGCCTGCATCTCATTACTGCTTTACAAGTTGTGAAGATGTGATCATAGGCATTGCTATTGCCTCCTTTATATAGAACTAATTGTAACTTAAAATTTTCTTTAAGAAATTCTCAAAGAAATATTACATTTTTGTTTTCTTCTTTGATGTATTGTGGTCCTTAGTCATGAGCAAAATAAGTTGCCTGTAGTTATCTTAGACAGGAAGGATTTTTTTAAACTAGTTTTTAAATTTTTGACAGTTTCTTAATTGTACAGTGTATTATCTTCCCATTTCTCCTCACTTCATTACTTTTATTATTTTCTTCCCCTTCTTGGTGAGCCCTTTCTTTCTACTTAGTCCTCCTCCTGCTTCCCCCGTGTTGTGCCAGATACTGTAGCTGGCACTCAGTGGAGGAGGCTATTTCCTGACTTTATGGTTTGGAAACTAGAAGATCCTGCTGCCCTTGATAACCCCACTTCTGGGATGGATTCTGCTTTGCCCCTGCTTATTTTAATCTCTAAGGTCTCACTCAAAGCCCAGGGTACAAGCATCTGACCAGTCAAGCCCCTGTCTTACGCCCTACAAGGAGCCTGGGGTACGAGTATCTTATTTTCTAGAGTATATGGGAGATGGACTCTGTCTCCCTTACAGTTCCTAAGATGGGACACATACAGCTTTGGAAAGGGCATTCAAGTATTTGACAACTAAAACTAAAGGAAGTAAATGGGGAAACTCTCCAGCAACCATCCATCACCATGGTTCACTCTTACCTGCAGCTTTTATTTTATTTCAGGACAACAGAGTACCTAGAAACAATGTGTTTCCTTTTGTTAGTTTCAAATATAGACATAGACTGTCCCAAGAATCAAAGCAATGTAGCCACAGCTAAAAAGGTCAGAAAATTGCCGGTTATTTCATGGCTGGGGTTGTTCAAATTGCAGCCTATTACAGACTGAAACAAAGTACCTATTTGACCTTTTCATGTGGGAAGATATTGTATCATCAGAACTCTCTTTCTGTGATCTACCCCGACCCCTACTGCCTTTTCCCTCTTTTCCCCTTATTTGAATTCAGGCCTGAGAGTTAAAAAAAATGTCAAAGATACAGTCTGAAATTCTAGTTGACAGTGAAGAATCTAACTTTGAACTTAGAGAATAAATTTCAATTTCTGAACAGATAATTTGAAGGGGAATCAGGATGCTCAAGTCCTAACTTGAGTAAAACTTTATCTCTGGACTAGGAAATTCCTAATTGATGGAGTCCCTGATTTTAGACTTAGGAAAACACAGATTTGGCTTATGGCCTGGTATGAGTTTGGGAGTTTCCTTTCCTTTCCTTTCCTTTCCTTTCCTTTCCTTTCCTTTCCTTTCCTTTCCTTTCCTTTCCTTTCCTTTCCTTTCTTTCCTTTCCTTTCTTTTTTTTTTTTGTTTAGTGAGGGTCTCTGTGTAGCTTCTTGTGTCAGTGACACAGTTGTTTGTTGAGTGAGGGTCTCACTGTGTAGCTTTGATCATCTTGGAACTTGCTATGTAGATTAGGCTAGGCTCAAACTCACAGAGATCCATCTGTCTCTGCCTCCCGAGTGCTGGGATTAAAGGCGTGCATCATCACACCCGACAGGAATATAATTACTCAGCTACATTTTGCTTTGTGGAGAAATAAAGATAAAAATTCTACCACCTCTAGGCTTATGATGTGAATTAAATGAGATAGATTTGCTATGCTCCAGGAAAAATAATGCAGTCATATCCAAGATGGTCTGTAAGGACTTTTCCAGATATCTAAGAATCTGATAGCTCACATAATTTTCATGATGAGTATATACATTTTTACTTTGCATAGTACAAAAGTTAGAGTGGGCTTCCTAGGGTCAGTAAAGAAGGAACAAATTTCCTTTCTCTCTCTTTTGTTCCATTCCACAATTTATGGTTATAGCATGACTTAAAGGACTGTGAAAGACAACCAGAAATATGTAAGATGTGTATGGAATCCTCTCTGGGAGCTTATGGCCCAGATGAAGAGGCCAGAAGAGAGACAAAGTTCTTCATTGATACAAATGGAAGTTGGAAGACCATTGACTGAAGAGTTATCAGGGCAGGAGAGTGACTGTGTGAGTTGGGAAGGGGTGAGGGGACACACTGGGCATGCAGGGCCAGTCTCTGGAAGTGTTCTTTAGAAACTGCAGTGGAGTTCATGCTAAGTGCTGGGGAAGCCTTGCTGTTTCTGAAACTGCCAGGTATGACGATGAAAGCTGAGAGTTTCTTCCTCTGGAGGTAGGATATGTAC
The DNA here is from genome assembly GCF_000622305.1 of Nannospalax galili. Lineage (NCBI taxonomy): Eukaryota > Metazoa > Chordata > Mammalia > Rodentia > Spalacidae > Nannospalax > Nannospalax galili. Next base: position 1,945,503 of record NW_008348685.1, on the reverse strand, counting down.
TTTAGTGGTGGTTTTGAAAACAGGTCAGCAAATTCTTTCACATGCCTCTTTTAATGGTTAATTTTCCTTGTCATCTTGAGTGCATTTAGAATCACCATGGAAACACAACTCTGGGAGTATCTATGAGCACATTTCTAAAAAGATTTGATTGAGAAGGAAAGACTCATTCTGAATATGCCCAGCACCATCCCATCAGATGGGATCTCAGAATGAATAAAAAGGAAAAAGCAAACTGAGTATCACGTTCATCTCTATCTGCTTCCTGACTGTAAATGCAGCGTGACCTGCTGCCTCATGTTCCTGCCACTGTGACTCTCCTGCCACAGGGACTGTATCCTTAAGCTGTAAGCCAAAGTAAACCCATAGCAACAAAAGTAACTAATATAACTTTAGAGACAGTTCAAATTCGCTTTCCTTCACTATGGGTTGGTGACTCGCTTGTAATGAGTAGAATGTCCCAAGAATGACATGACTGGCTCACTAGTCTGTGTCAGAAAGGCAGGTACTCTCTTTTGGGGTGTTTGCCTTCGAAACCCAGGCAGCCACATGAAAATTTATGGCTCCAGTTGGAATATGGGTTAAGATCTAATACTGGATCAACTGTCAGACCTGCAAATGGCTCAGCCATCCCATAATTCCAGCCATCAGTCTTCAAGACTTGTCAGCTGGCAAAGTAGAGCAGAGACTAGATGTCCCCACAGATTGCTCTCCACATTGCTGACTGGTGTAGAAAGTAAATGTTACCAATGTTTTCAGACACTAAGCTCTGGGTGTTGCATGACACTCAGTAACATGTAGATGGAATACCTGGTGACCTTGGAAAACGACTTCAGAGAGTGGGTAGCTTGTACTTGTGGCATAGGGGGGCAACTACAGATAAACATATCCTCTTCTATCAGGATGTGGTGGCACTCACTTTTAATCCAAGCACTTGGGAGGTGGAGGCGGGCAGATTGCTGTGAGATCCAGGCCAGCCTGGTTTACATAGTGAGTTCCAGGCTAGCTGGGGTGACAGGGAGATCTTGTCTCAAAAAGACAAAAAACTAAAAAGTGTCCTCTTCTGATATGGAAGGAAGATAGACCCTTAGGTCACCCAAAAATCCTCTACAGAGTGATCTGGTGGTGATCTGAGTGCTTGTATAATGATAAAGGAAATATAGATCATATACATAGGGTCTAAAAATTGTAAACAAGGGAGGGGAGGCAATCATAGTTGTTAGCAGAATTATTTTGCTTTTGGGTTTGCAACGTCAGTGACCAAATCTTATTTCTTTGCTCCCTTGTTGGTTGGTCCCAAAGATTCCTGGATATGGTGAAACTATAATACCCCAATAATGTGTTAAGAGTAATATTGGGTGAAAACCAATCAATCTACTAACCAACCAACCAACCAATCAAACAAACAAATGAAAAAGCAAACTGTGCTAGTTATTTTTCTCATTGCTGTGACAAAATGCCTGGCAAGAGCAACTTAAGGAAGGAAGGACTTTTCTGGGCTCGCAATGTGGAGCACAGTCCATCACTATGAGGAAGTCTGGAGGAGCGCAAGCAGCTGGCCACATTGTACACACAGTCAGGAAGCAGAGAGCAACAGATTCCAGTGCTCAGCTCAATGTCTTACTACTTACTCAGTTTGGGACTCTAGCCTATGATGCTGCCCACTTTTAAAGTGGATCTTCTCATCTCAATTAACTTAATCTAGAAAATTCCTCAGGGACCTGCCCAGAACTCTGTCTCCTCAGTGTTTCTAGATCCCCTATGATGAAAATATTAACCATCAAGCAAACACTCAACCTATGCCATTCTCCTGATGAACCCCTTCCTCTCACTACAGTACCAGTCTATCCAGAACCACAGGCATCTCTGATTCAGCATGTCAGAAATCAAACTTATTACTTTGCCTCTAAAATTTGCTTTTCATTTTGCCTTTTGGGGCTTAGTAAAATTATTGTCTATTCATGTGAAGAGCAATTTGAGGTTAACATTCCCTTCACCTTTTCCTAGTCTACCCAAAATGAGCACTAAGTCTGATTGATTCAACCTTTGAAGTGCTTCTAGAGTCCTTTCCTTCCTGTATTCCAATTGTTGAGTGCACAGCAGATTTAAGAGGTTAATTTGTTTTGCCTAGGGTTATGTATTATGTACACAGTCTGGATCGCATTAATAGAAGAGAAAAATGTGGAAAAATTGCGATTTTTCATACCTTTCTTGTTAGATCACAGACTGGTAACAATTTTTATAGTTAATTTTGAAGAAAATTTAAAATGCATAGGCCCTTTGACTCAGACTTTTAACTCTTAGGTTATAGTATACAGTTTCAAGCCGGCATTTTCATACTGCTCTGTGTAAAGAGTTATTCTTTACAACACTGTTTTTAATTACAAAAGACAAGAAGGCACTTAAATATTCACCCACCCCCAAAATGACTCATTAGATGAACAATACATCCATGTAATGTAACATCACACGAAGTGATAAGATTTTAATGGATTTATTAATTGATTTCCTCTGCCTGGTATCAACTCTGAGGGACTCTATTTCATCTTATGCTCTATCTGGCATGTAGTTCAGGTCTGACAAGTAGATGACCAATGAGTATTTGTTCAATGAATGCCAGTGATGTTGGGTGACTAGATGGGTCTAGAGGCCATGAAGACAGAATTTTAAGTATTCCTGCAGCATAGATGATTGTTGAAGCCTTAGGGTAGAGAAGGTCATCAAAAGACAGTATAGATAGGAAGGCCAGTGCCATACAACCCATCAATTTGTCATGATTTCTCTCCCTAGCTGATTTTCTTAGAAACTGGATTGAAATATTTTTATTTATTATTTTTATTTTATGTGTATGAGTATATTGCCTGCATGTATGTAAGTGTACCCATGTTGTATAATGACTGCAGAGGTCAGAAGTGGGTGTCAGATCTCATGGAACTGGACTTAGGGATGGTTGTTAGCTGGCACATGGGTACTGGGAACCAGATCTGAGTCCTCTGCAAGAACAGACAACCACTGAGCCATCTCTCCAGCCCCAGAAACTGGATTTAAAGAAAATCTTTGCCTTGCCATTAGGAAACATCAGTGCTCAACAGGAGGGCTGCCTGGGTTTTAATCCAAGTCCTACAATTTACTAATTCTGTAAGCTTAGCCAAATCTTTCAGGTTTGCCAAGCATCCAGGTTTCCTTATATAATAGTGCTAGTGACAGTACCTAAAACATAGGAATTTTGTGAGTTTCCAAGTTAGATTGTAGCCTAGAGTCCGTAATCCTTCAATATGAATTAGTTTTTATTTTTATTATTCCAATCGTTAGGAATAGCATTAAACATTTTTTCTTTTTCGGAGCTGAGGACCGAACCCAGGGCCTTGTGCTTGCTAGGCAAGTGCTCTACCACTGAGCCAAATCCCCAACCCCAGCATTAAACAGTTTTAAATTAGTGTATATGAATAAATGTTTCTGAGTATAGGTTTGTGCCCGTGAGTGCAGTGCCCATGGAGGTCAGAAGAAGCCAATGGATCCTAGAACAGGAGTAAGAGGCAGTTGTGATTTAGGTCCTCTGTAAGAGCAGTATGCCCTGTTAACCACTGAGTCATCTCTCCAGCACTGCTCTCATTTTTCTTAAAAAAAGATTTACTATTTTTAATCATGTGTATGTGTGTAGGTCTGTGTGTGGGTATGTGCATGTGAGTGCTGGTGCCCCTAGAGACCAGAGGCATTGGATCCCCCGGAGCTGGAGTTGCAGGTGATCGTGAGCTACTTGATGTGGGTGCTTAGAATCAAACTCAGGTCCTATATAAGAGCGGTAAGAGCTCTTATCAGCTAATCTATCTCTCCAGTTCCAAGTATAGCATTTAGATGTAGTAGGCCAAGTGGGAATGCCTATACTAGGAATATAGGCAGCTATAGTACTTTGTAGTAACTGAGATTCCTTTGTACTTATCAACTCATTTAATTTTCACAGCAAACCAAACAGTATCTATGGTATCATTACCTCTATGTATTAATATCTGGTGGCTAATCGATGGCAAAATACAGACAGGAACCTGGATTTTATAATTCCTAATTCCAGCAACCTTTCAGACTGAAGAATCAGGAGCAGCATACCAAGTTGGAAGGTTTAAAACTGATGTTCATCCATCTTGGATGAAGCTGAATTTTGGTGCCAAACCTTCGAATTATGCCTATCCTAAAAATTTCCAGCCTTCAGAGGAAGAACGCTACTCTGAGATGGTTTATTTGGATGGCAACACTAGAGCAGCTGATGCTAACTTTTTTTCCATTGCCTTATTCAACAAGTATTTGTAGAGCTTTGTGTTAGGTACTGTGTGGGATACAGAGAGCACATTCTACAGATTTTGCCCTTTAAGCTTTTACTGCTTAATCACAGCAAGAGGTGGGCAAAGACTCACGGTGTGAAACCATACCTTGATAGATCTGAACTTTCAGTCCTAGTGACTGAAGTTTAGGAAAATCCAGACCATATCGCTTCCTCATCAAACAAGCATCCCATAGCAGGGAAGTTGTGTATTCTTGCTTTCTTGCCATGGATTGATTTGTACAGCTTAGGGAAGAGACTGTTGAGGATACTGAGAAGTTTCCTCATCATGATTAGGTCATTCACTTCCTGTGTGTGAGACTGGAAGGTGGAAGGAACTGGAGCAGATGAGCCCAGCCCAGATCATCTCCTTCAGAACTACTTTAGCTTTCAAGGATGAGAGGAGGCAATTGAGTCCTTCCTTCTATGAACATTCACTGGAAGCCTCCTTTCAGTGAGGTCATGTGACAGACTGTGGAAGGGTACATACACAGAGGAGTGAATATTTAGGGCTGGAGAGATGGCTCAATGATTAAGAGTGCTTGCTACTCTTCCAGAGGGCCTTAGTTCAGTTCCCGACACTCACATCAGGTGGTTCATACCTGCCTGTGACTCCCACTCCAGGGGATCCAACACCCTCTCTGGCTTCCATGAACACTTGCATGTATGTGTGCTAAAATAAAATAAATATCTTTTAAAGATAAAATAAATCTTAAAAAGAGTGAAGATTTGTCCATTTCCTCAAGGAGGACAGGCAGTGGGGTGGAATCATATTACACTTCTTGAGCCAGACTGTCTGTGCATGCGTTTAGTACCTTGTACTTAGCAATTGTGGGACCTTGGGCAAGTAACTTAATTGCCCTGTGTTGTGTTTTTCTAACCCAGAAGGTAGATGCAAATCATGAGGATTCAATGAGCTGATCTGTGTGAATTTCATAGCAAGCACCATGCCAGGCACATAATAGCTGTGCAATAAATACTGGCTCTTATCATTAATAGCCTATAAAAGGATAGACGAGTGTTCAGAATGTGTGCCCTTCCCAGTAGATGATGGTATTAGCAGATAAGGACTTTGGGAGGAGAGCAGGTCATAGGAAGGAATCTTATAAACAAGATTAGAGCCTTTTGAAAGAAGGCCTAAAAGAAACTGCTTGCCCCTTCCACCATGCCAGGCCACAGTTAGAACATTCTGTCAATGACTCAGGAGGCAGGCCCTCACCAGACAAGGAATCTGCCAGTGTTTTGATCTAGGGCTTTACAGTCTTCATAACAGTGAGAAATACATTCCTGGCATTCGTAAGCCACCTAATTTATGGTATTTGCTACAGCTTCCTAAGTAGACCAAGACAAGGGGTTTTTGCTTCTTTGAAGGATACAGGAAGCTAGAAAGAACATTGATCTTATTCTAACAATGAGAAAACAAATAGCTAAGTTACAAATGATTTTGAAACCCATTAGAAAGCCAAGGTCACAGAAAAAGCAAATTGCCTACGTGGTGAGAAGGAGGTGATCCCTCTAAGGAGAAACTGGGCATGTGGGCTCTCCCCTCTGTGATGGTTCTTTGTATGTGTATGCGTGTGTGTGCGTGTGTGTGTGTGCGTGTGCACACGCACACTGCTGTATAAATGGGTAAGAAGAAATCAACTAGCACCTTAATGACTTTCTTTAGGTTGGATATGGGCTAGCCCGAAGAGAGCCTCAGGAGTCCTCAGGAACCAGAGGACTTTGTACCTGTTCCGAGGTTCCTTTCAAGAGATCACAACCACAAAATACCTTTGCTCTGGTAGAGCAGGGACTAGTGAAAGCCATCCTCACCGGTGTGTGTGAGGAAAGATTGGTTGCTGTGAGGAAGGTACAAGACACACCTTCCTTCCTAGAATCACGTTTTCTATAGAGACAGGTGCTCAGACTGCAGGAAGGGCAACACCTAGATTCTCAGAGGATAGGGAAGGGCTAATTGTGCCAAAGGAAGACCACACACTCTGTTTGCCAGGCTGCTTCAACCTGACACCAATATCCTGATCAAAGAAGATGTGTGTCCATTTCGAGGCAGAAATACCCCGAGTTTCACTACCATACACACTGTATCTGGCTTGCGATAAGGTCGGTGAGGCATTGTTGTTTCTTATTTCCTGCCTGGCCATGGTGGTGACGTACACCAACATCAGTTGCTGGGTGACATTCTGTGACATGTAAAAGCAGCAGGCTACTACAAGATCCACTGACGTGGGTACAATCTGCGGTGCAAGGTGGCCGTATAGACCACAGCTCCCAGGAGCGAGTACAGGTGCAACAGGCCTTGGTGGGTGGAGAAGAGTAAGGGCACTGTCACCGACTGCACAGTCTGCAGTGAGATGCTTACCACTTCAGTGTCTAGAATAAGCCCCATCAAGTTCCAGGGGCATGCAGAGCTGGAGAAGAAAATGCAGGTCGCAAGTCCCTAAATGGAGATGATAAATGGGAAGAACTTGGAGGAGACTGGGCATGGACAGCATGGACAAGATGCCACGTATATGGCCATCCAGCAGCCCATCAACACTCACTCTTCCAGGTCTCCTGAGAAAGCACCCTCAGCACCCCCAGGGGAGTTCAGGAGTGCCGAGGATGGGAGATTAACTCCTGAGCAGAGGCAGACAGCCAGCTCAGTTCCAGGGGTTTGAACAGCAGGTGAAGAGGTTGTCTAAGCACCACAGGGAGGACAGTGAGGAGGAGGAGGACCTAGATGAAGAGTGAGAAGATACCGGTTCTGACAAAGAACTGGATTATGAAGATACCGAAGCTGGGGGCCACCTGGAGATGCAGAAGAGAAGAGGATGGGGAGAGCCCACCCCTAGCTGCCGACCCAACCACAGTCACTTGTTTTGCCCCACATTCGAGCTCCCCCATGAAGAACGCGATTCATAGGACTACAATCCAGAGCTTCTTTATTCCTGGTACAGAATATATTTCAGACCCGAAAGGGCTGATTAAATATTTAGGAGAGGAAGTTGTTGCTGGCAAGATTTTCTGGTGATGCGAGGAGAGAAGGAAATGATTCTGCTTACAGAAACTGCACGGGCACACATGAACAAGCACCACTTGAAGCTCTTCACAGATGGTGATGCCGTTTTGGAATCCCAGATGCCTGTGTTTTAGGAACAGCTACTCAGATCACAGGAAGGGGTGGGTCCTGATGAGGATGAGTTGTCCGATAAGAAATTGGAATGTAATGAGGAAACCACGGAGCAGAGTCTAACTTCGGTTGCCAGAGCTGCTCATCATTCCTTGCTGAGATGCTACAAGCCGCGATTTGGCTTGTCGAGGGCTGTGGCAGTTGCTAGAAACCAGAAGGCTGTGAGCAGGGTACTCCAGCAGTACCCATCTCTGAGGTGGACTGGCAACACAGGAGCAGCTCCCAGGCAGGAGTAGGACATGCACTGTGTTCACAGAATGAAATCATTAGGATGCTGAGGATGGGAATGAAGGGCAATGCCAGCAAACAGATGCACTTTAGGGCCTGGCTGAGATTCTGAGAGGCTGAGATTGAGATGCGCCTCCTGTTGCCCTTTCTTCCTGCCTGAGGACCAGTCGAAGCTACTGTGGGCTAAATCTCTTGCTGCTACTTCATTTGTCTGACCTAATTTTAAAAGTCAGAATATAAAAACAAGGAGACATATGAAAATGTAGTTTAAAAACCCACTACCAAGCCAGGTATGGTAGTGTATGCCTATAATTCCAGAACTTTGGGGGAAGAGACAAGAGGATCAGGAATTCAGACTCACCTCAGCTATACAGTGAGTTCAAGGCCAGCCCAAGCTATAGAAGACCCTGCTTCAACAAATGGAAAGCCCCAGACAAAACAAAACCCCACCAGCCAGAGACGAACCAATCAATACCACCAGACACAGAAAATCAAGATATTAGTCAGGGACTTAATTTTTTAACTTGAGGCAGGATCTTACTATTGGTACCCGACCAGTCCTCAAACTCACCATCCTCCTGGCTCAGTCTTCTCAGTGCTGGAATTACAGGCAGGTACCATCCTGGATAGAAACTTTAAAGTTGCCAAAGTCAGGGACTGTAAAGTAATTATAGTTAATATGTTAAAAGATTGGGCTGGAGATGTAGCTCAGTAGCTAGAGTGCTTACCTAGCATGCACAGAGCTCCGGGTTCAATCCTTAGCACTGTATAAACTGGTGATGGTGCATGTATGTAATCCCAGCACTTGGGGTGTAGAAGCAGGAGCATCAGAAGTTCAAGATCAACCTCAGTTACTCAGAGTGTTCAAGGCCAGCTTGAACTAGAGACCTCTTAAAAAACAAAATAAAACAAAAACAGAAAAATATTAAAGGATCTAGTGGACATGATAGCTAACATTTATCAACATATGGGAGATTTTCATGAATGTGGAAAGCCCAAGATAAAGTCAAAAGAAAATGCTAGAAATAACAACAAATATATCAGAGATGAAGAGTTCTTCTGAAGTCTCATGAGCAAACTTAACATTGCTGAAGAAGGATTTGGTGAACTGGAAGACAGGCCAACAGGAATTGGCTTACTGAAGGGCCGTGAAGACAAAAGCTATAGTGTCTGAGAGCAGCGGCACACGGTGTGGCGTTTGCGCAATGGGAATCTCAGGGACAGTAAAGCAGAGTAATAATGGCTGATCACATTCCAAAAGTAACGCAAGATTGCAAAGCACAGGTTCAGGAAGCTCAGGAGGCCTCAATAATGATCAAAACAGAGCAGGACAAACAAAAAACAAAGCCTAGGAAAAACCCAGGAGCAAAAGCAACCTAAACACACCTGAATCAATTTAAATGTCTCAAAACCAATAACAGGAAAATATTGAAGTACTGGAGAAAAAAGACATAAAACATACCCTAATGCAAAAGCAAGAACTACAGCTGACCTTTTCCAAAAGATTTGCAGATAAGCAGGTAATAGAGGGACGTCTCTAAGTAGGAAGAACAGTAAACAAACAGAAACACCAACCATGATGTCGACATCTAAGTTTCTTTTCCTTTTCTATGATACAAATGTCCTGACAGAAGTAATTTAAGGGAGGGAGGATGCATAGTGCAAGGGTGTAATCCATCTTGGTGGGGGAGCCAAGGTGCAGGAGCTTGAAGCAGCTGGGCACATTGAACCCTCAATCAGGAAGCAGAGAGCAACGAATACAACTCACTTTCTCCATTTCAAACAGCCTGGGATTTCCACCTAAGTAATGGAGCTGCCCACAGTCAAGATGAATCCTCTCACGTAAATTATGTAATCAAGATAATCCCTCACAGACATTCTCAGAGGCTAACTTTAATCTAGAAAATCCTTCACAAAGTGTGCTCAAAGACTTATCTGCTAGGTGATTCTACATTTTGTCACATTGACAATTAACACCAACTTTCACAAGTGGCCACGCAGAATTTTCTATTCTGTGAAATTATCTTTCAAAACTGAAAGTAAAATAATTCTCCAGATTTTTTTCCCAAAAGATGAGAGAACACATTTTTAGAAGACTATGGTGCAAGAAATCTTCATGGTAAACTTTTCAGACACAAATGATACACTACATAAACGTTTGGGCAAAGAGTTCTGAAAATGGTAAAAAACAAAGGCAAATCAATATAGATGTTTTTTTTAATCTAGAAAGTAATTGGCAGTCTAAAGCAAAACTAATAGTATATTTTGGGCTATAACTACATAAAGGTAAGAGATATATCAACAACATCTCAAAAGATGGGGAGGCGTGAGAAAGACTATTGTAAGTTTCTCATACTGTTTATGCAGTAATATAATATAATTTGAAGAAAGATAAACTAAATCATGGGGCAGAATTAAAAATATTAGAAAAAGAAAATCGTAAGTCAATAATAGAGGTTGTGGTAGTTTGAATGAAAATGTCCCCCATAGGCTCCAAGTATTTGGACATTTTGTCCCCAGATGGTGGCGCTGTTTTGGGAGGTTTTAGAAGGTATGGCTATCCTGGAGGAAGCACGTCACTGGGGGTGGGCTTAGAGAGTTCTTAAGCCTTGCTGGATTTCCAGTTGCTCTCTTGTTTCCTGTGCCTGCATGATGATGTGAGAGCTTAGCTTCTGCTGCTCCTGTTCCAGCCACCTCCAGCCACCATGCCTCCCTGCCATGATGGATTATAATTCCCCTGGAACTGTGAGCTCAAATAAACTATTCCTTCTATAAATTTCTTGGGTCAATGTTTCTATCACAGCAACAGAAAAGTGACTAATACAGAGGTGAAATAAAACAGTAGAAACAGTGAGTTCAAAAGCATGGACCTGTGAAGATCATGATGCTGTGGGGAAATCCTTGAGAGATCTGGAACAGATATTGACTGTGTAAAGTGTATAAGGGATCTTGGAGTGTTAAGATATAAGGCTGGAAAGACATAGAAGGGCTTGGTCATGGAGAATTTTAAAGGCTAAATGAGAGATAAGTATTTTGAATATTTAATATAGATTTTCTCCCACCAACTTTTAATAAAATAGTTTTCATCCAAGTTGATTATGTGACACTCTTTTATAGGTTCCACTTTTAAAATGATAATCTTTCCTCATTATAAGTCTGTCAGGTTCACAAGGATACTGAAATGCATTTTCACAGGGGGTAAAGTTACAAAGCTCTTTGAAGAAAGGGCAGCTTGATTACAGCTGTGGAACTTGATACCAAATAGGAACCTGGCCACTGCCTGAAGGGGGTGTTTATTTGTTGTTTACTTTGACAATTCTTTCTAGTCCACATGAGAAGGTGTACCAAGAGGCTTGGGTGGGAGACTGATGGGTGTAAACCATTCAGCATATCCTACACCTTTGGTCACAATTATTGGCACCTAATCTAGGGTACACTAGACAAAAGAAGACCAAATTTGAGACTTTCAAGTTATTCAACAGACAGATTCTTTCTGTGTGAAAGTGGAAGTTTTTGGCCATTCCAAGAAAACATCTGATAAAGAAGCCAGTTCTGAGGTTTGAAAAATGAGTAATAGCAAGGAAGTTTGGCGTCATACTAAAACCCTGCTACTAGTTCAGTTAACCTAGTGCATCACCTTTTCTTGGCATGTCTGTGCATGTGTGTGTGCATGTGTGTATGTATTCCTGTTTACATGTGTGTGCATGTTTATGTGTGTATACCAGAGATTGACATTGGATATCTTCCTTGATTTCTCTCCACTTTATTTATTAAGTCAGGTGTTGTGTGATACTGTTGTTGGGGAAATGTGAAGAAACATCTACTCACCCTAGACAGGGAACCAATGACAGACCAAAGTATGGACACCACCAAAGTCCAACTTAGTGAATCAGTGAGTTTTATTGTGGTTGCTTACAGGAGCAGAAGTGACTCAAAGATAGCTGTATGACCAAAGCCCACCCCAGCATGGGTGACAGCTCATGAAAGCAGGAAGCCTGGAGCTCACTGCCCCACCTGCAGGCAGCTCAACAGGTTGGAGACTGCTTTCTAGGCAGCTCAGTTGGTCTGAGCCTCTTCCAGCCTTGTCTGATGGTCTAGGCAGTTGGGCTTGTTGGGGAGTGTCTCAGCAGTCTTGGGGAGAGAAGGGCCTAGTGAACCTGGTCAGTTTTTGAAACTTCCTGAAGCTACTGAGTTGTTTACTTCCTGAGCTTAACAAGCTTACCTGTAGGGTGGAATGCTTCACCTCATCTCAAAGCATCCTGTTGTTTTCATAATTTTGTTTTCTTAACAACTGGAAAATATTGCATCATATAAATTCAGGTAAATGGGTGGAACTGGAAACAATTATCCTGAGTGACATAACTCAGACCCAGAAAGGCAAGCATTACATGTTCTCTTCGTAAGTGGATGCTAGCTTTGAATCCTTAGACATGCATATTTCAATGGGAAAATCCATAAAGATCAAGAAACTAATAGGGTGCCATTGTCTTGGGACAGATGAGGGGAGGGGAAGCCCTCCTGGGAGGGGAGATAGAATGCAGTGACATAAGGGGGAAAAGGAAATGACAGAGTAAGAAGGGTTAGATAAGGTGGAAAATGGGAGGGCAGGCCAGAGGAGGGAGTATGGGGAAGGGTAAGTAACACTAAAGGCCTTTAGAAAAAGCCATATGGAAACCTACCACTGTAGAAGTTCCTCAAAGTACATACAAACACAATAAAAAGGGCTTAAAAGGAGTTACCCTCAGACACCATAGGCTAGCAAATAAAAAGTCCAATACCAGGAATGAACTCCCTCTTTTGAAGCTGTTGACCAGGGGTCCCATAGACCCTCATACTATACTGGCCATTTCCCCTGCTGTTGATGCCCACTAGCACTTGATGGTAGACCCTATTGCTGTGGACACTATACATATGAGTTGTAGAACAAAGACCTCAAAGCTTCATCTCTGCTGGCTAGATTTCATAGTACTGTAAGGTGCTATGCATGCTACTGGAAGAGAAATATAATCATCAATCTTGCCAAGCTGTGATCCTACAAGCTACAGTTACAACTGGTCTGGCAAGAGGCGCCCAGTGGTATAATAGTGGCACAAATGTTATTTGAGTAACTAACAACGTTCTGATTGGATTTAAGATCTGCTTCATAGGATGGAGCCCATACCTGACACTGATATCAGGTATAGGAATCTGTGGCTAGACAGGTCATAGGACATAGGTGAGAGCCCAATACTATTAATCTGCCAAACAGACATAGTATTAAGTCAACTCCTATTGACTTAGCCATAGATTATTGCAGCTCTCATCTCTCATCAGAGAAGCTTCCTCATGCAGCAGATGGTGATTAACACAGAAGCCTACAACTGGTCAGCGTGCAGAGAATAAGAGACTGCAGAGTGCTTATCACTGAATATGGCACCTATAACAAACCTCTGTGTCCAAACACTCAGGGATCATTGCAGAGGAGGGCAGAAAGATTGTTAAGAGTCAGAGGTGGTGGATGACTACAAGGAAATGGTGTTTTTCCAGATGCTGGTCAGTTACTCATATGAACTCACAGTGATGTTGGCAGCGTGCACATGACCTACGTAAGCCCAAGCCAGACAAAATCCCAGCATAGAGATGGGGAAGTGGGTAAGAAGCCCCAGCCTTAGGAACTATTGGCTGAGGAACTATTGTCAACTGATAGCTGTTGCGAAGAGAAGAGTTGGTTTTCTTTAAGGGTATGATGATGGGTAGGCTGACCTCAAGTGGATGTACCCACACTGAAGGGCATATGTGGACACAAATTAGACTGGCTAGTACTTTTTCTTCTCTCTCTCTCCATGTATATAGGCACATATAATAGGTACATGAAATTGGGTGGGGGTACTAACAGGAGGTGTAGATAAGGGAGGGGTTTAGAATCTGATCAAAATAAGTATAAAATCCTCAAAAATTCAATAAAAATTCATCCTGTTGTTTACCAAACTCCCCTCCAAGATGGAAGTTTTATCCTAGAGGAAGTTGCTATACAATACCAGGGTTTCTCACTGAACTAGAGGCTCACTGTTTTGACTAGTCTAGCTGAGCTAGTTTTCCCTAGAATCCCCTTTCTTTGCCTCCACACCTACCCAGCTTTTACTTTGGTGCTGGGGATCTGAACTCTGGTCCTCACGCATGTATGGCAAGCACTTTATCCACTGAGCCATCTCCTTAGCCTATCACCTTTTTATTTAATCACACAGGATATCACTTTGCAACTAAAAGCCTCGTGTATACAGAACTAGCAATTTCAGTTCATTATAATTTTGTATTTCTAGTTTCCTAGTTCAAAATCTTTCTAATTTTTTTCTTCTCTTTGCTCTTTTTGGGTACCATTTCTAGCCTTCTTTTGGACTAAAGGTCAGTGGTCTCCCCATTTTCTCACAGTATCACTTATTCCGATTGACATTTACACTTGAGTAAACTTTAAACTTCTCTGACCTTTTTTAAAAGCTAGGTTTTGAAGAGATATTTCCTGTTTAAAAACAGTATATTATTGTTGCTGTTCTTTGTAAAAGGCCACATCACCTCTTGCAGTTTTTCCCTTTGGATATTTTGTATGCTATTTCAGAATTTTTTTTTTCCAAAAGTAGGAACCTGCCTCTTTTTCACTCTTTCCCTGAAGTGTGGGATCCAGATGCTTCGTGGAAACATGGGAAACACTCAGTGGCACTTAAAAAATATTTAGCCATTTTCACACACCATTCTTAGTCATGTGAAATAAATAAGAGAATAAATCAGCCCCTAAATATCCCATTTAGTGTAGAAAATGAAAAACAACAGATGTAGGTAGTTGAGTGGGATGAAATATTGCTAGACAGAAGTCTGAAGTTGGACTGACTCACTAATTCCATTCAACCTGTGAAAGATAATGTTCAGTCCTTCTTTCGGCCAGCTTTCTGTTCCATGCTGGGGCTCAGACCCCAGGGCCTTACACAGGCTAGGCAAGTGATCTATGGCTGAGCTATACCCCAGCTTGGCTAGTTTTTGATGAAATTCAGGAAAAGCATGAATACTACAGAGATTCAGTGCACAGCTGCTACGTTGGTTCTCAGGACATTTTCCAATCTTTCTATGAATGATTCCAACTTCCTCTTTCTGCTTGAGGATGGTATTTCTCACTTGACTTCCTGTTTACTACTGAATTCAATCAAACTCTTCCTGTATCTCCTCCTCCGATGCCATCTTAGGTTGAGTCTACCCTAGGCAACATGATAGGTGCTTTGTAGGTACTGTTACCCCTCACTGTTATGATAACTGGGAAGAACAGAGCTACACAGTGGGCATAACTAATGTGCTCGAGGGCACAAGTTTTGGGGGCAAGAGGCTCTACTAATGAAAAGTAGAGCTGAGGCTCAAACCATGGTTTGAGTCCTGAGTCCACATGCTTGACTGTGGTGGAGACCACCTTTTGCTTTATGCTAAGATTGATGGGGCAGGTGAACCTACTGACAATATTAAACATTTTATAATGGGATATATTTATGAGACCAGGAGACCAATCTCTCAGAGTAATTTCATGCTGCTGTAATAGTTCTTTGGAGGATATGTAACCACAATCTGTTGGGCTCACCAACATCCCCCTTAAGTATTTATGTCCATTAAAAACTCTGCGGGTATTGTAACATCATCCCCTAATGTTTTCTCTAATGTTTCTATTTATCATAATGTTATCTACTGTCATACATAAGATCCATTGATTGCCAAGT
>NW_008348685.1:1926533-1929917 GCF_000622305.1 Nannospalax galili | reverse complement strand
AACTTCTATTTTTCATCACTTTTAGGTTTTTTTTTTTTTAATCATCTTGTTATTGTCTTTCATTTATGCCCTTAAAATTCTTGGAGTGCTTGGGTTCCTAATCTCAGATCTTTACTGACATGATAGGAAAAGCTTTTCATTATCCATCTATCTGTGTACCTGTCTATCATCTATCTATCAATCATTTATTCATTTGGCATATGCATATGTAGATGTTCATGTGTGTGTGCATGTTTATGTATAGGTGCACATTGTGTGCACACAATTGACATTGGGTGTCTTCCTCTGTGGGAGACAGGCTTGAGCCTAGGGTGAAAGTCTTATTGACAGCTATACAGCAGGCCCGAGGCAATGGCCCGACCGCTGAAGCCACAAGGAACGCCTTGTGACATTTGCTCCCACTGGCAGATCATGAGACTGATACCTAGAGCTGGCCACTCCCTAATCACCACCCTTGGAATCCAAAATTGCAACACTTAGATATTGCAACAGTCAGGGTCACGTGGTTTCCAGGAATCCAGGCTCTGTAATCTGAAACCCATTATGCTAATCAGGCATCCTACCCGCTATTCTGTGATAGGACGTTAAGTCTCTTATGCTAAGTCTGTTATGCTAATAAGGTATCCTACTTGCTGTGCTGTGATTGGACCACTACCCCTATATAAGCTTGTGCCTTCCTGCAATAAACCAGACCTGTGTCACTGAACCTGGTCTCCTGTGTCTGAATGCGGATCTGCTGACACAGTCTCCTCACCAGCCCTGCGGTTGGGGACTGGGCAGAAGCAGCGATGACAGCAGGCAGCACAGGGCAAGCAGAAAAGCTGCCTCAGCATGGGGTGAGCAGAAGAGCTGCCTCAGCCTAGGGTGAGCGGAGGAGCAGCCTCGACACCCGTGAGAGCAAAGGGGTGGCCACTGCTGGCGGTGACCACATTCCTCTATCACACTTGTGCTGGACAGCTTTAGTTGACAAGTTGACATACCTAGGTAGAGGGAATTTCTCCATTGGACTGGCCTGTGGACATGTCTGTGAGTCTTTTTCTTGATTTTTGAGTGATGTGGGAGGGCCCAGCCCAGTGGAGGTGGTACCACCCCTGGGCAGGTGGTCCTGGGTTGTACAAGAAAGCAGGCTGAGCACAGGCCAGGGGAGCAAGCCAGTAAGCAGCATTCCTCCATGGTCTGTACTTCAGCTTCTGTATCCAGGTTCCTGCTCTGACTTCCCTGAGTGATGAACTGTGACCTGGGAGATGTGAGTCACAAAAAACACTTTCCTCCCCAAGTTGGTTTTGGTGTTTTGTCACAGCAAAAGAGACAGCATCTCTTACGGAACCTGGAGATTGATGGTCTAGGCCAACTGGACAGTCTGTTCCAGTTATTCATTTTTCTTCAGCCCCCCACAACAGGTTATAAATTCATGCTGCCACACCCAGATTTTATGTGGGTGCTAGGGATCTGAACTCAGGTCCTCATACTTGATGACAAGACTTTTACTGACTAAGACAACACATATTTTTATATGAACTTAAAAACTATATTCTGAGTTATGTTCTATGAAGGCATTGCTACACAGCAGTTGGTTACATTTCACCAACAGATCTTGGTTTGTGCTAAAATCTAAGATATATTATCAGTCAAATATATAACAAGAGACCATCCAAGGGGACAAATAATACAAACAGCAGCCTATCTCTGGAGGATGAGGGCATAAAATCATTTTATTCTATCATGTAATGGGAATTGAAGTAAGAGAGAATGTCTTCATGATGTTATCTTCTTTGAAACAATATGAGCAAGGGAAAATATTGCTGGCATCAATTTCATGACATGCTTCTCTGACTTATGAACAAATTGCAGTTTTTTTTGTAGCAATGACTATTTTGCTTGCATTCACAAAAGAAAACTTTTGAGTATTCTCTGAGTCTCTGGGGAGTTACTTATAAAGTGGGATATTTTGCAATACATTAAGTAAACCATGAATCTTGTTGACCTTGCAGTCAGAAGCATTTAAAGGCACATCATTCTGTTTCTCCTAAGACTAACATTTGAGCAAAGCCACTTGTCAGTCTGGAAGTAACTTCTAGACACTTGGCCTCACCATTGAACAGTGAGAGCTAATGTGGCTACTTCTGCCCAATGGTGACAGATTGGTTTTTAAGGAGACACACAATTTTAAAGCAGTTATGTAAATGACTATCACTTGATGAATTTGACTTACCAGATGGTTTTAAAAACCCATTCAAGTTCTAATGTTTGTACATTTTCCAGCTATGTACATGAGAAGCTAACATCTTTCATAATTCACAGTTTTAATTCCAGTTTCTTCAAATGGAGAAAGGACATAGGTACCTGATGCTGAGCTCACTGGACACAAGGGCCTGGCAGCTTATCCTTTTTGTACCTTAACATTGCCTCCTACACTTAGCAAGTATTTCATCCAACAAACACCATCTCTGTTTCTCTTGTGTGGGGTCTTTCCCTTTCCTTGTGGGTCGTTGGCCACTGGTCCACGAGGACAAATGGAGCAGAAGTGACGAATGGGGTCAGGATGGCTAGTGAGCACTGATGGAGGAAAGCCCTTCCAGGGAGGCAGGTTCAGTGATACAAACAGCTCCAGACTCAGTGAAACATCTCCAGATTCAGTGAAACAGCTCCATTTATTCAGTGGGAGAACTAGGGAAAATATAGTGTGGAGGCAATAGCCAATGCTTCAGCTGATAGGTGCTCAGAGTATGCTTTATTTACATGTGGCAGTAGGCTCCTATCATCTGACTATCGACTATCGGGCAATGCCTAATTATCATATAGAAAAAAACTGGGGGTAGTTTTTACTCCAGGTAACTATGCCAAAGGTCATATTTTAAATAAGGCCGAGCATCCTTGCTTGGTGGCACTTTCCAGGTAAGTCAGGCAGGAAGCCCCTGCTGAGAAAGGAGCCAACCTTAACAGCAGGGTTCCCGAACACTCTTGAGACAGGCTTTTCAGAAAAGTCACTTGTCAGTTATCTATCATATGTCTCTATCTATCTTCTATGTATCTATCATCTATCCACTGACTATCATCTATCTATCTATCTATCATCTATCTATCTATCTATCTATCTATCTATCTATCTATCTATCTATCTATCTATCTATCTATCTATCTATCTATCTATCTATCTATCTATCTATCTATCTATCTATCTATCTATCTATCTATCTATCTATCTATCTATCTATCTATCTATCTATCTATCTATCTATCTATCTATCTATCTATCTATCTATCTATCTATCTATCTATCTATCTATCTATCTATCTATCTATCTATCTATCTATCTATCTATCTATCTATCTATCTATCTATCTATCTATCTATCTATCTATCTATCTATCTATCTATCTATC
>NW_008348685.1:1886422-1926235 GCF_000622305.1 Nannospalax galili | reverse complement strand
TATTAATTTTATCTATCATTTATTTAAATAACTACACATCTATAATTTGGTACACATCTATCATCTATCTATATATCATCTATCAATCATCTATCTATCATCTATCTATCTATCATCTATATCTATCTATCATCATCATCACCATCTATCATTATCTATCATCTATCTATCTATCTATCATCTATCTATCATCTATCTATCTATCTATCTCTCATCTATCTATCTAATCTATCTATCATCTATCTATTTACTGGTTTCTTGAGACAGGATTTCCCTTTCTCCAGTCCCCACAACAGATCTTCCTGTAGCCCCAGCTGGCCTGGAACTCTCTATGTAGACCAAGCTGGCCTCAAACTCACAGAGATCTGCCTGCCTCTGGTTCCCCAAGCGCGAGTACTGGGATTAGATCATGCACCACCACATCTGGCTTTGGAATGACTTCTTAGAGGCTCTAAATGTTAAGGCTGTTACCTTAAAACGATTTTTTAAAAACTGACCATAAAGCTTTATAGTCTGATAATGTATATTTTTTGTCGAAATGTGCATTTCATACATCTTAATCATATTTCGAACCCTTGCTTTGTTTGCACTCCTCATAGCCTGCTCACCAGATTTCATGTATCCTGTCATATATGTTAAAACCTATCTAGCCACTGAGGGACATCTGGGTACACAAACTTGACTCTTACCCACTTTTATGTTTTTAATTTTTTAAAAAAATTGTATTTATTATTTTTATTTTATGTGTATGAGTGGATTGTCTGGAAACCGGTTGGGAAACTGGATAATTTTCTTTCTTCCTCATTTTGTGGTTGTTGGGATAGCAGGAAGGCAATGTGTCTGAAGGTGGCAGAGGTCTTTTCAGGGATTGGCTGATGACTTAGAAGCAGGAGTCTGAGGCTTGTCATACACAGATCTTAATTACAACAGAATTATAACTTCGAGCTTAGGATAGTAGTTCTGTGATTGAAGGGTGCCTCAGAATCTCCTATAGGGTTTGGTGAACTGTTCATAGCTGGGCTCCACCCTCAAGATAATTTGTGTTTTAATAGGTTTCTGGGTGAATTCTTCAGGCTATGGCCAGGACCTCTTAAAGAGCTAGAATCCTTGATCCTTGATCTTCACCTTTGGGAAGCTTGTAACCCACTTAACGTGGGAGAAGGAATGAGTGCATGTCAGAGAGCACTGGGAGCCGATGGAAGGAAACAGGCTTGGCCACTGAGCAATTGAGACAAGAAAAGGAAAAAGGAAGAGGGTCATAGAATGAAATTTCGTGGTAGGGATGAGCAAGGGGCGGGGATCTCGTTGGCCACGGGGCCATAAAAAGAGTAACTTTCTAAAACTGGCTGAATGGAGAAAAAGCCTAGTAATGCTATGACATGTGTGCAATCATATCATAGGTGAAACAGGGTAAGTGCTTTCAGGACAGAGCAATGGGATGTGCAGAGAGAGACCTGGTTCGGGGAGGGGAGAACACACACGTGGGGTTCTTCTTTCTGTTCAAGCAGACATTGCCTCACAGTAGGGGCAATTAGCGGTAGACTCTAGGAGGCGAGGCATTCTGTTTTTAAACAGTAAGGAAGAGGAACCTTTTGTTCAAACTCAGGGGAAGGGTGTAAATGTCAGAGCTCTGTAAAAATGCTGCAGCACCAGAGCGCAGCAGGTGTAGGGAAATGGAACCCTTTCATTTTTATTTATTTCTTTTCAGTCCCAATTATTGTGATTTGGAAAGTTGGCTTTCACAACAGGCAAGAGCGTGGTGGAGAATTCTAATAATTCTCTTACAATATCTATTTGCCTTTGATTCAACAATGCATAAAGTAATGAGGCCATTTGCTGACCCTCTGTACAGTTCCAAGAATTTCCAAAGATACCAGGAACTTAATAAAAGGCAAGGTGAAACTGTAACTAAACAAGTCAGTTCTGAAGCGGGGACAGCGCTCGGGTGATTTTACAACAACAAAGTAAATGATGGGGACTGAGAGGTTTGATAACAACAATAAACATTTCAGTGAGGTGATAATCAGCGTGATCAATGTGTTCAAAATGCTTATTCTGTGCAGGCTGTGTGTGTACTCTGTGTGTGTGTGTGTGTGTGTCTGAATGTCTCTGTCTGAAAGCATATGTGTGTGTATGTGTATGTCTGTGTGCATATGTGTATGTGTCTGTGTGTGTTTGTAAGTGCAATAAAAATGAAAGGGTTCTATACACCTGCTTTGCTCAACACTGAAGCCTTTTTATAGAGCTCTGATATTTATACTTGCATGTGTATGTCTGTGTATGTGTATGTGTGTTTTTATATGTGTCTCTGTGTACGTGCATGCATGCACACATGTTCCATGGTGGGTGTACACCCAGATGAGCATTGTTAAACGTATCTTAATTCTATGCTTGCTGATAGAGAATGGAGCAGCATCAGGATGCTGAGTGATGACCTATCTCATAAAACAAGAAAAACTTCTTTAGTGAATTTAAAACAATGGATGAAACATGTCAGCATTTCTGAGAATTTCTAATTCTAGGTTATTTGCCTATGATTTCTGGAGGTCTCCCTGTAATTGAAGTGGTATGAAGAAAATACAAACTATTTCACCTATCAAAAAAGAAAAATAGGAGGGCTGGGAGGTGGCTCAGTGGACAAAGTACTGGCTGTCTGAGGAGCTGAGTTTGGATCCCCAGAACCTATGTAAAGCCTGACATGATAGCATGCTTGTGAAATCCCAGCTTTCCTATGATGAGATGGGAGACAGAAATAAGACAGTACTCAGAAACTTACTGGAACAAGAAAGAAACTGTTTCTCAGACACTGTGGAAAGTGAGGACAGACACCTGAGTGTTCTCTGACTTCTGCCTTCGTGGCCTGAACACACACACACACACACACACACACACACACACACACAATTAAGTAAAAATGACTAATAGCTTTATTGACATATAGTAACATACCGTATTTACTCTCTGGATATGTACAATTCAATGACAGGAAATTTACAAGGCTGTGAAAGCATCATCACGATCTGGTTTTAAGACGTCTCCACCATCCGACATGCTCTCCATGTTCGCTGTCTGTCAGTCCACTCTCACTCCCAGCTCTGGGCTGCTTTGTGGTTTGTTGCTGTGTAGTTACCTTTTCTCAACACTACAAATAAAGGGGACCATGCAGCATGTGGTCTGTTGAGTCTGACTTCTTTGATGTGTTATAGTTTTATTTACCCATGATGCATCATACATGTGTGAGTAGTTTTTTTTTTTTTTTTTTTTAAGTAGGGTCTCATACACTCCAAGCTGGCCTTGAATTGATGACCTTGAGTTTCTGATCCTCCTGCCTCCATTTCCCCAGTGCTGAGATTACAGGTGTGTTGACAGGGCCCAGCTTTATTCAGTGCCAGGGATCAAACACAGGGCTTTGTGCTGGGCAGGCCGCCGACCAGCTGAGCTGCATGTCTGGCCCTGGTTCGTTCATTTTTACTGCCATGGCGTTCCGTTGTTGAGCACATTTTGTCTGCCCATTCCCTGTCTTGCTTCCAGTTTGGATCCTTGTGAATAATGTTGTTACAAACATTTGCTTGCATGTGGTTGTTTGCGCACAAAAATTTACTTGTCCCAATTATGCTAGCATTCAGTACCATTGTAATGTATTTTTCTCCAGATGATGAAACTGAGGCTCAAAAACTAATCGGAAACTTGCCCAAGTTGTTATGTGCAATAGAAAACACCAAATGTAGTTTATTTCTTTTGGACTTTTGGGATCTTAGCCCTGAGTCGTTGGTTGGTTGTCTACTTTAGGTAGGAGGAGGAGTGTTAGGAGCACTGCAGCAGAATGCAAAGATGAATGAGCATGCCTATCAGCTTCTGAGATTCAAAACACAACTCAGGGACCAGAGGGTAAGAAGAGAGCCAAGCTTCAGAAGGACAGATAATAGAGAGGGAAAGAGGACAGGACACTCAGTGGTGTCTTTAGTGTGCCTGCTATCTTTGGGGGAGCTTGAAAAGACCCTTTCCTGCAGCTGGCTGTGAGGTATGGCTTGCATCCCAGACCAAGGGGACCAATGGGGAGGACGAGCAAAGGTTGATGCAAGAAAGTGGAAAGGGCCTGCTGTCTGGCAGAGCTTTTGTGTAGAGAAGAGGTGGGAAGGGACCAGCTGGGAAAATGGGTTCTCTTTTGAGGGGTCTTAGTCTTATTCATAAAAGAATTTTAGAATGAACTCAAACATTTCCCTCAAATGAAGGGACGCTTTAGGACTATTTTATTTGAGTTTAAAGAAAAATCCTCAGGACAGGTAAGCTGTCAATCTCAGCAGCTGCCTGGAGGAGGAGAATGGAGGGGAGAAGGAAAACAGCTATGAAGCCATGCTGGTTTAGAACCAGCGTGGAGGTCAGACGCATGGTGGACAGGTAGCCACATGGCAGCGAGGGGGAGGGATGTTTAGAGAGAAAGTAAAGGAATTCAAGGTGTTGGGGCAGTCCAAAGCATTGGGGAGGTGAGGCTTTTCTGGAGAGTTCAGAAGAGCAGACAGATACATGGTAAGCCTGTGCCTATGACCAGGTCCACAAGCACTGCACTAAGGGGCAGGGGTTCTGGGTGGGAAAAGTTCACCATCTCATTAACACACTAGGTATTTTGTCCATCTCGTTTGCATGAGTTAAGGTGAGCCTGGCCATGTAGGGGTGCTCCCTTGAACCTGGCAAGACTGGATAATTAAGGTTTAAACCAGGCCAGAAATTCTTATTTTCTGGAAAAGTTAATCTTTGGGGCTTTTTCGCTACTGAAATGGTGAGAGAATGAAGATATGGCAGGGTCTGGGGGCTTTGGACCCAAGATGCATTTGAGACTCTTGGTAGAGCCAGTGCCAGGCTGTCCTGCTGGGAATGGGGATAGCAGCGTGCCAGACTTGGGTTTAGCTTCAAGTTGTTCCTGCAGCGTGGTGGAGACCCAGGCTTTGCTGTGTGCCCGGGACTCTGGCCTGGGGAAGCTGATCTGAGGATCCTGTCTATTGCTTGCTTTGTAGGACTGAGCAGCCTCAATGGGTACTTTAGTGAGACCAGGTTGACTGAGAACCGTCAGAACCCAGGACACCAGAATCAGACTTTATGATGTGCCAGGCACTGAAGGTCAGTGGAGGCCAGGGGCCGCCTGGCCTCAGGTGGAAGAAGCAGTAGGTGGCAGAGCTTTGTGAAATGCCTCCTAGGAGGCATTTGTGTCCCAGGAGCCGGGTCTATTGTTCCATCCTCACCTGTCTCCACACAGCACCACCAGGCTACTACTGGTGGCCTTTCCATGCTCCTGGTCTAGGAGAAGAAACTCGGGTGGAATCTGACTAACATTGGGCATGAAAGTGAGGGCACCAAACTCAGGAATATCCACCGCTCGAGGCCATCTGGGTTTGCTAGAGAAGGCTGTGTTCAGGTTTTGTTATTTGTGTTTCTTTATTTCTGTGGCCCAGGGGGTGAGGGCTTATGGGAAGGAGCAGGTTTGTGAGAAAGATAAAGAAACAACATTTCCTCACCTCGAGGAGAGCAATGGGAACAATTCGTGACCTACTTACATACCATTAGTGAGTCACCAGGCTCGGATGTGGGACTCCAGACCCCATTCTTTTAGTCATTGTCCTTTGAGCACAGAAATAGGTATTGTAGCTAACACATTCTGAGCTCCTTACATGCTGGGCACTGTTCTCAGTATTTTACGTGTATTAACCCTTCAAATCTCCACAATCCCAGTTGATAGATGCTAGCTTCATTTTACAGAGGAAGAAACGGAGACACAGAGACGTATGCTAACTTCCCCAAGGTCATCCAGCATGTAAACACTGGTATGACAGGTGGTCTAGGTGCACAGTCCAGGAGCATGCTGGGCTTAATGAGATCACTTCCATACAGTGCCTTCCACCTGTCCCAGATCTTTCACAGTATGACATTGTTTTTTTCTTCTCAACAGTCTTATCGTTTAAATGGGGAAGGAGATGATACTGCTGGTTTACATTTGAGGGAACAATGATGTCAGCAAGAGCTGAGGAACGGTAGTGGAGGGGGATTGAAAATGTTAGGGACAGGGATGAAGCATAAAGGTGTGAAGAAATACAGGGGTATTGTAGAGGACAGCCAATGTTATGCCTAGGAGTCTGGCCAGGAGTGGTAAACACAGATTCCAGAAGGAAGAGACACAAGACATTCTTAAAGTTGAAAGTGTGTGTGTGTGTGTGTGTGTGTGTGTGTGTGTGTGTGTGTATGTAATAATTATTTCTCAATAAGGTTCTTTCTGCCTGGGTCTGTCTTAGTTTCTTTTCCTATTGCTGTGACAAAATATTCCAACAGGGACTGGTGAGATGACTCAGCGGGTAAAGGCACGTGGTACTAAGTCTGATGATCTGAGTTTAGTCCTTGGGACCTACCTGGTGAAAATTGATTCCTGAAAGTTGTCCTCTGACCTTTGCTTGTATGCATAAATAAATAAGTGAATGCATTAATAAGTAAATAAAAATACTCTGACAGAAGCAACTTAAAAGAGAGAGGTTTGTTCAGGCTCATAGCTCAAGGGTGCAGTCCATCATGGTAGGGAAGTCAGGGTAGCAGGAGCTTGATGCAGCTGGTCACATTGCATCCATAATTGGAAGGCAGAGAGGAGCCAGTACAGGCCGCTGCTGCTGCTCATTTCCCTTCCTCCATCTATGTGGTCCAGGATCCCAGACAAGGAAAGGTGCCACCACTGGTGAGTGGGTCTTTCCCCACCAAATAATGCGATCAGGATAATCACTTAAAGGCATGCCTAGAGGCTCATCTCCCAGGTAATTCTAAAGTCTGTCAAGGTAACAACACTGACCATAACAGTTAGTTCTAAAGAAGACAATACTGTAGCTATGGAACACGTCAACCTTCCATGAAGTTCTCTAGCCACATGCTTCTTGCCTTCAATTCTTACTAAAGGCTTCTTGAACCTAAAGAAAATGTTGGTTTTTCTAATTACTAAGACATAAGGAATAACCTTCATCTCTCAGCATTAGTGAAGCAAATACATAGCAGTGGCAACTGATTAATGGCTAAAGCAAACCTAAGCCGTCAGCCACAAAAGCCCTCTATTCCCATGTGCTCCATACAGAAATCTTTCCCAAAAATGTGGCATGCAAAGTGTGCAGATAATGTCTAAGAGGAAAAACGTTTTCTAGTAATAGTTGTAATTTTTGTTGTCTTAGAGGACTGTTGCTTTATATATATATAGCTATGAACTGCATACTTTAAGCTTGAAATACAAACTGATTTAAAGAAAATGTCAGTAGTGTGGGTGAAGCAGGTGCACACCGGTGATCCCAGAACTCAGGAGGCAGGAGCAGGAGGATTATGAGTTTGAGGTCAGCCCGAGCTATGTAATAAATTCTAGGCCAGCCTGAGTTACATGAGACTGTTTCAAAATGAAAAAAAAAGAGTACAGGTGATTTGCAAATATGGAAAAACCATAAGATTGTATACACACGGCTGAAGTTGAGGGACACTATATAAATGGACCAGAGACACAGTGGCATAGTAATGCAGAAGTGGAAATGAAGAGACATCTTCCTGCCCTCCTCTCCCCAGCTCCCATTTGGGGCTTCATATGTGCAATGTTCTGGCCATGTATTTCACTTGTATCAACTTATTTTATTCTGTAAGTCTGCTAGTTATCACTTCAGAGTCATCACGTTCTGGGGCTGGAGAGATGGCTCAGCAGTTAAGAGCTCATACTACTTTTCCAGAGGACCAGAGTTCAATTTCCAGTACCTACATGGGAATTCACAAACTCCAACTTCAGGGATGTGGCACCCTCTTCTGGCCTCCATGGATACCTGCACACACACACACACACACACACACACACACACACACACACGGTTTTGAATCATCATCTCTTTACTCCTAAGTATTCAGCTTTTATTTTATTGGGATGGCATGACTCCCAGTTGGAAGGCTCTGCATCCCCAGCCTGTTCTGCAGCCAGAGTCCTGTGTGATCTTGCTGTGATTGATCAGCTGTCAAACAGGAGTGGGGGAAACTTCTAAGCCTCACATGCACTTACCTGGCAGAGGTACCCATTTGTTTTGTCCTTCCTCCTTCTTTCCTGGAAAATATTTGTAATGGCTGGGCTTCCAATAGCTATTTTGGAGCATAAGCTAACTTTGAGGACAGGAGCTAAATGCTAGGCTGCTGGATCCAGGGAGAAGCAGCGAGTGGTCCTGGCGACCATGGACTGGTGTCTTCCCTTGACTATCTCAGATCTCTTTTATCCGAAACAAACTCTTATCTTTAAAATTTCCATTATTTGAGGTTTTGGGCTTAAAACCCAAACTTGCTATCAACAAACAGCAGACAGAGTGTCAATCTGAATTGCTCTAGACTGTACCTTTCATGGAAGCTGAAATACAGAGGCATATTTTTCTCGCATAAAAAGTGCAGCCACATGCAGCTGCTCAGTAATGATATCCAGAGCTCAAGTTCTCTGTGGGTTTTCAGTTTTCTTGTCCTTAGAACATTGGCTTTACTCCTCGTGCCTGATTCCTCATGGCAGCAAGAAAGCGGACACAGCTTCAGGCACTGAGTCTACTCAGCAAGCGCGATGGATGCAGAAGAGCCAATGTTCTACTTCCCACACAGTGTTGTTTTTTTTATTAGGGAAGGAGTATTTCCTCAGTCAAGTTACCTAATATGTTAACACATAAAACTGCATCTCCTCCCTCTGTGATGAGTCTCTCCTGACATCAAGGGATTGATTGAGGCCTGCCAATCACTGAAAGCAAGGACTTTGTGTTACTAGGGAAAAAGTGGGAGCACTGTGGATAGGCTGGGAGCATGGAGAGGAAGCTACAGACCTCTGAGGTCTGCAGGATGAGGGTCTGACCTCCCATGATAAACTGTTCAGGGAGATCTCAGGAGCCTTCGCTTTCCTCTCTTCCAGGTTTATTTTTAGACACTCTGCTGGGAGTTTTACACATGAAGTCCTTGACAGCACAGCACAATGGAAACAGACCTGAAAGATCTCTTTCAGTTTAAGTTTTGCGAGCAGCTCTGCCTAACAGAACTGTAGAAATCACAGCAATGTCCTCCTGATGCTGTGTTGCCCAAGGTTGGGGCTTCAAGTGACTGAAGCCTGAAAATTGGCAGTTGTGACTGAGGTTCTGGACTTTAAATTTTATTTGATTTCAATCTTAAAAGCCATGCGTAGTTGTTGGGTACTGTGTCAAATGGCACCATTCTGGGACCTCAAAACACTCATACCCACAAGACTCTGAAATGCTCAGAGCCTGGTAAGTTCCTGAAGCTGATCTTGTGGCATGCTATCTCCTATGTCCAGGGCCTGTGAGTGTCACCCTGAATACTACTTCCTGACTCTCTCCTCTGTCTCTTCTTGTGACTGCACCCAACTGACCATCTCATTAAAAGAGGAGAAATCCAGCACCCGTCCCTAGTAATGTGCCTAAAGACAATGCGATTATAGCTCACAGCTACTCAGAAGCTATACTTCTAGTAAATAGTTTTGTTCTTTGTATTTGTTAATTTGGTTCAAGAGCAAAAAACTTGGCCTACATCAGGTTTTGCTCATTCCCAACCCCTTTATGCTTGGGCAATTTATATATGACCCCAGAAACATAGGTATATAAAGTAGGCAGGTATATAAACCCTACATTCACTGATCCAGGCTGGAGAGCTAGCCCCGTGGTTAAGATTGCATACGGCTATGCAGAGGACACAACTTTGGTTCCCAGCACCCATGTTGGGTGACTCAGGACTGCCTATAACTTCAGATCCAGGGGGATCTGATGCCTCTGGCCTCTGTG
The DNA here is from genome assembly GCF_000622305.1 of Nannospalax galili. Classification (NCBI taxonomy): domain Eukaryota; kingdom Metazoa; phylum Chordata; class Mammalia; order Rodentia; family Spalacidae; genus Nannospalax; species Nannospalax galili. The sequence continues at coordinate 1,916,429 of NW_008348685.1, read as the reverse complement.
GGCATCTGCACTCACTAGCGCGCGTGTGCACGCACACACACACACACACACACACACACACAATTCAAAAATAAAGTAACATCTAGAGTCTCTTGTTTTAGGAAGATCAGCTCATCCTCACGCAGCAGTAATCAGTTACCCGTGTTTCTTCAGCTAAGATTGGGGTCTGTTGTTCATTTCTCCACTTCTATGCTGGGTTTTTGTCTGCTGAGTTTGCATGGGACTTTTGTATGCTGACACCATTGTCATAGAATCATATGAGCAGGTTCCCAGGAGCTTGTACAGGGGAACGTCTGGGGACATTGATGACACATTGGGCCTTAATATGGATGACAAAGTATATGGATTCCAGTGGGGAGGCTATGGGAGCACGCTGATGGGGACGGGGGTATAAAAATTGATTAAGATTCTTTGAGATATTCTGTATAGAATACACAAAAATTCAATAAAAATTAAAAAATAAAGTAAAAAAATTAAGTAACATTCATGGATAATAAGTCAGAAATGAATTCCAAACAGTTCTTTGGTAAATGTATAATTTTATCATTTATTAAAGATGAAAGAAACCAAATTTGCATATTAATAAAATAAATGTGGTTATTTATTTTTACATAAACACTTCAATCTTGACTGACTACTTGATACAGCAGGATTTAGAGCATCTTAAATATTTTTTGGATTTGATCAACATTTTGATTTTATAATCAAAATTGTCAATGCTGAGAAATTTATTTCACAGAAATGAACAACATGAAATGACAGAGGTATGTCTAGGGCTATTTTAGAAATCATTGGAAATCCAGTCCGAATCCCAATCCAATATTCATTTAATGATTGCTTTTACAAATCCCAAGTCAGCAACTCAAGCAGCAGTGTTTGAAATCAAACATCCTAAGGCAATACAATCCCAAGATATGCTAATTTGATACCTACATGCTGAGGAATGATGGTTGGAAAACATTCTTTGTTTTCCATAACAAATCACTATGTTTCTATAAGACCAGAAAACTTTGCATGAAGAGTGAAAATGTTGCCATTCATCCATGTAATAGTCTTGAGTCTGAGCTGATGTGTTTCAGGCAGTGCTAGATGGAGTTGTATGGTGTGATGGCATGCTGGCTGCCGCATGGGTGAGTGCTAGCAGAAACACCTTGGGTTTTGAATTAATTTTTGGCCTTTATGCATTCAAAAGCCTTTACTATTGCCAAATATTTAGTGACTCCCCCCCGCCATTGAGCCCACAATCCTATATAGGTTGCGACCCACAATTTCAGACACCGTAGTCTAGATAATTTAGTTTCTTAATGTAGATTATAGATCTGTGGAGTTAGAAAAATAAATGCGTTTTAGATTATTAGTGTTGCCTATTCCTAAATCCATTCCCTTGCAGTGACATCACTAATAATTAATGACAGAAAAGGGCGTTAGGGTATTTTGTCTTCCTTATGTCCATATGTGTATTGTGGGGAGCCCGGGTGTTTGTCCGGGGAGCTTGTTGGGGAACGCCTCCTTCCGGCTTCACCTACTCTCTTATAGCCTGACTTCTGACATGGCATCTTCCTAGCTCATTTCTTCAGAGCTTGGGAAAGATTGTTGTAGTGTGACTTAACATCACAGTCCCCAAGTACCCGTAAGGTGAGCAGCTCTTCGTGTTGGGGCCTGACTAACTTCTCAATTTCCTTGGTCTGAGTTGGAAGCCTCAGGATGAAGATGGAGAATCCATCAGCTTTTCCTCTCCTGTCATTTCAGAAACAGCCCGATTTCTGTATGGATATACCACTCAGAGCAAGGAAGAATGCACAAATACAAACTGAACTCTTAACTGGAATGTTAGGAGTGCTCAGGCACTAATTTGAAGACACCTCCACTTTCCTTTAAAGGGTCATTGGAATGTACATGTTGACACCTGTCATTATCATTTTGGCAAGAGCTCTCATACAATATGCATAGACTTTAGACAGCCATGCAGTATGGGACTTGATAATGATGTCTGTGCTTAAAAATAATAGTGATTATTTAGTAAATCCCAAAACTAAAGTTGAAAAACTTTCTTTACCTTTACCTTAAAATTAAGAAACAGATGGTCATCTGTAGCTGTGTATTTCTTGTCGTCACAAGTAAATGCAGCCACGGGAGCCTATTTCATGCTAAAAGCCTCCATCTGGTAGATGCAATCTCTTCGCACCTCTAGAAAAATGAATAAAATAAAGACCTGCTTGCCTCTGACCTTGACTTCCAGACATATCATGTGCTGACACCAGTGTCCTTTCCCCCTCGACAGGTATTAACCCTGGAATGGTGGAACTGTAGTCTCTCTCTCTCTCTCTCTCTCTCTCTCTCCCTCTCTTCCCTTGTTCTTTTTTTGACAGTTTCATCCTTTTTACCTAAATGAGGGCGAACTGGGCTTCATAATATTTCTGGCTGGCATGTTTCTTGGCTATGCACGGAATGAATTTTCTTTTTAATGAACAGTACGCGGTGCCCCTTCATAGAATCTATTCCCTGTTGTACAAATACTCATATACCCTTTCTGTTTTTTTTCTTCTAAACATAAATGGCAAATCATTATAAATGGGAATGGTCTTTAAAGGTCTTCCCATGGGGGGCTGGAGAGAGGGCTCAGCAGTTAAGAGCCTGGCTGCTCTTGCAGAGGACCCAGGTGCAGCTCCTATAACCCACATGGCAGCTAACAACCATCTGTAGCTCCAGTTCCAGGGGATCTGACACCCTCTCCTGACTTATGTGGGCATTGCATGACATGAGTGCACTTACATACACACAGGCAAAACACTCATATACATAAAATGAAAGGATCCACCTGGGTCATGGGTCTGTTATGTACCAGAAGGAAGGGGAATGAGGTAAATCAACAGGACGCACTGATTCATGCGTCCTCATCCTCAGGCTCAGCCCCAGGAGCTTCTGGCCTTTCCCGCCCTCTGTTCATCACCTTGGCATAGTCCTTCTGGACTTCTCTTTTTCCTGTTACTCATAATGGGAGTGCTATTTAAAAAGAGCTTCGTCATTCCGGCTTCCTTTGGTTCAAGCATGTTGCTTCAGCTTTTACTCAGCTCTGTAGCCAGTTGGAGCTGAAAGAAGGACCTTAGAGGTGACTCTCATTTTGCAAGTCAAAAACCCAAGGCCAGAAGAAAGGACTGACAGCCCACAGCAAAGCCCGCACTGGACACGAGCTCTTTTTTCTGGATGCTGGAATGGTGAGAATCTCGTAGAAATACAGAGAATTTTAGCTTCCTGGGTAGCACTGGGACACTGGATGCCAGAAAGGATTTCATCCATTTCCCTGGTGTTAACCTTGAGAAAAGCAGAATAAATTAGGGCAGAATTATTAAAGAGTGAAAAAATTGAGAAGGATTTACGTAAAACTTGGAGATAGTTTACTGTAGAATTGTGGTCATGTTCCATTTTTCCACGTCATCACTTCCTAACTCAGTATATCAATATATTCATTTTAGTGATTGATAAGTTTTCAGGCAAAAGAAAGGATATATATAGATACACATATATGGTGAAAAATTTGAAGGAAATGTAAGGGACTAAATCCTTGAGAGCAGACAGGGCCACTGATGGGTAATAAAGATGGCACACTTCTTGATTCTTCTCGGTCTGAGACAAAGACCTGGCAGGCTTTATCTCCCACTGGCAAGGCCCCCTTCTGGTTGGCTGACCAGTTTAGGTAAGACCAAGGCTCTATCTGGATATATCTCACTCAGCTTGGGGCTGTGACCTACAGGCTCTTTTTTCTTGGTTTTAGTTGATTGATAGAAACTTAGGGGAGTAGAACTTGCCCTGCCAGCAAAATGACTTAAAAAGCCCAAGTCTTCCTGGGAGCTTTGGATTTTTTCAGTTTCCAAGCCCCCTCTCTACTCATGGAGAGTCTCTCTCTCTCTGTTTTTCTTCACGTTATTTAATAAAGTTTGTTATCTGTTGCTTTCTGCAGTGTCTTGACACAGCCAAGAGTCATTTGAGAAAGGAGTTCTAATTGAGAGATTGCCTAGATCAGATTGGCCTGTGAGCATATCTTGGGGGGATTTTCTTGATTGTTAATTGATCTAAGAGGGCTCAGCCTACTATGGGCTGCAGCATTCCTTATGGGCAGGTGATCCTGCACATAAACAAAACCAGCTAATCATGAGCCTGAAGGAGCCAGCGAGCAGCGTTCCTCCATGGTTGCTGCTTCAATATCGTGCTTGAGTTCCTGCTCTGACTCTCTCAATGATGAACATTAACCTGTAAGTTAAATTAAGCCCTCTCTTCCCCTAAGCTGATTTTGGTCATACTTTTTATCACAGCAACAGAGAGTAATCCAGATCAGAATCTCTACGGTTTGAGATCCAGAGATACAAGTGTTTGCCATCTGTGTACCGTTATCAGAAAAGAAATGCCTGGGTGGGTATCAAATCCTTCTCAGTTTTGGATTTTTCTTATCTGACCTCAGCAAAGCAGTATCTTTACTAGTTTGAGCTGGAGGCTTGGCTCCCTACCATGGCTTTTGGCCTGACCTTGGACTAATTACTTCTCTCTAAATTTTAATTTCCTCAGTTGTAAATGGGGTAATACCCAGCACTTGCCTCACAGCATTCCTGTGAGGACCCAAAATTGTGAATTATGCACAGTACAGTGGCTTTGGGGTGGCAAGCACTCGATATTTTCATAGCATAGATAACATATGAAATGTAGGTAAATGTGAAGGGAAGTTCAGCGTTGGTAAATATATGGAGGAAGTAAGCTATACATGCTGTAATGGCCAGCAATCTTAGATGTCACAATTGTATTTCGGAAGAGGAGGACAGGTGAGCACATCTGAACTCGAATCTAGCGCTCCCTATGCACAGCTACCTTACAGTGCTGAATTCTGACTCGGTTCTTTAGGATCCCCTTGCAGAAGTCACTCAACTAGGAGGTTTCTCAAAACAGGAGTTTACTGTGTGTGCGCACCTTCAGTTCACATTTTGTAGCACCCAGTCCTTTCAAAATGCTTTGTTCACTTTGTTCTTGTTTCTTTGGCCTGTGTAGCACCTGTGTAGACTGGGCCCCTTCTGGGCATTCTCTCTCCATAGGTTAGCTCAGTTTTTGGTACAAGTATCATTAATGGGAACAACCCTAATCAGATGGTCTTGGCACAAATATGTGTCTTGAATTGGTTGCAGGTATGTTGAGACCCTGGCTACTCCGTCTTAGGGTACTGAGGGACCCAGGCACAGAAATTCTTAGGCCTCGGGCAGTCAGCTCTAACCTCTATGTTCTGATATGAAATAAATTATTTATGTGTGCTATGACATTAAGAGGACTGAGAACATTGCAGTACATGTTGGACAAATAAAAGAAACACTATGTAGATAAAGACTCAGAAAACACTGTGAGAAAATATGACCTCCATGGAACAGTATAAAAGAAACTAAAAAGTAGGTAAACCCTATCACACAACAGGTCCAGTGACTCCTTAAGGAATTCAAAACAAAGCTGAGTTAATCACTTAGAGACAGGGGAGTCCCGCACTTCTTAGGAAACATGCTTTAATAGTTTGCCAGAAGGAAGAGGAAGCAAGGTAGTCAGATCTAGACTGAGAAAGAAATTTGGCCTAAGTAGAAGCTTGTATCAATCTCTGTATAAAAATGGTTCAGAAAATTGTCTGCTGGGATAGCTGTTACTCATTTTTGAGTCATTGATATTGACAATATAGTCCTTAGGACTAGAAAGGGTTAGGGTGCTCCGGGTCACTTAATAGGCAACACTGAACTTAACCATTGCAGTGGGCAGTAGAACTGCCCTTTCACACAATGGCATTGCAATTAATTCTTCCCTTCTTAGCTACACTGTAATTTAACCAGTCATTTTAGCTAAATAGCTTGCTGGTGTGGGTTGAGGGGAACTAATTATTATTCATTTGTCCCTTTTTTGCTGGTTTAAAACAAAATGTTAATTGCTCAAGTTTTTAAGTTAGGAAGAAGAGTTGAGGAGTCTTAAATAGGTAAACAATTTAGAGATTTATTATTCAAATAGAGGTGAAACAGAAAGGAAGAAAATGCCCAGTTCTTTCATGTTACCATTCAGTTTGGGGACGGGACACCAAATAGCCTTGAAGGGTCAAATATTTTTTCAGTGACTTTCCTATCATCTTCAACTTACTGTCTAAGAGGTTTCTGTTATAGCCCCGATGCTCTGGGGTATATCATAAGTAGTAAGATCTGTTAATCCTGGTTTTTAGGGTTGGAAATACTTGTGTTTGGGGCACCTGTTAGATGAGGTCTATCACGCAGTCTGGTAGTGACATAGATCATGAAATCAAAAATGATGAGCTGGACCCTAAACACATAGCTCAGGAGAACATTTCATCTCCTTCTTTGAGTGGGTTGCCATGGTGACCGGTGGTGGTAAGAGCAATGAGGTTTGGAGGAAACAGGGAGCATTAGGATAATATTGGGACTAAAAACACATTTTGAATTTGTTTCACCAGTGGTTTTAAGTCAGTTAAAATTCTTGGGATGGTTTGAATGACAGGGTGGCTGGCTCCTGTGACATTGACATCAAAGGCTTCAGCCACTGCAGAAAGTGGGTTCTGGACTGTTTTACAAATAAGTAAATAAATAAATAAGTGGATTAAGGGATGAGTGTCATCCCATGCATGGTGGCTCGCTGCTGCTTACTAGCCAGGTATGGAACTTTGGCGTTCATCCATATTTCCTTCCTTTCTGTGGAACTTCTGCTCTTGCTAGTGCAGTAAGGAGGACACTGCCTGCAGTCCTCTAATGGTGGGTCAGGAGAGGTGCATCTGCAGTGTACAGATGAAACCTTCCTAGGGAGAAGCTTAATGGGGGTGAGGTTTGGTAAATAAAACACAAGTCAACAAAGGAACTGTAGGAAAGCTTGCTTTGGGGATGGGGGAGGAAACTCAAATGTGAGAATAAAATGAAAATGTCATTTTAGAATGTGGGAAAGGAAAGCAATTCAGAGGAAAAGTGGGAAAGTGAAATTGAACCTACACTTAATAACCTCTTGTTATTCTCTGACTTGATTCTTCTCAGAACTCAAGTGCTTTCAGAGGATCTGCCTTACACTGTTAAAAAAGAACTTATGTACAGATCGTTTATTGTTGTGGTGTTCTAAGCCACACTACAAAGGCAGAATTGCTCCAGCCTGTAAGCCAAGTTGCTAAACTCATTTACCTTTGCCTTCCTTTTATAAAATCAGTGGTTCCAACTGGGTGTGAAGGAGATGGGTAAAACGGGGGACATAGTTTCCTGATTTTTCTGTCCCTCTTCCACACCTGATACTCTCCTTCCCCTGGGAAGGACTGTGAATTTATAAGTAAGATTGCCACAGCTTTGATGTAAATTTTCTGGTGACTGCTAAGCACAGCATTGAAGATACATGCTGAGAAGTATGGTATGTTCATTTCTCTAGGAAATCTAAAAATGCCTCCCACTGATACATTAGACTGTAGTTTAAGTTCACGCAGGGCCTCAGATTCGTAAAAGAAAGGTGGAGTCTGGTAATCTGCAGCTACGACAAGCAGCTCAAGTCATGTTAATGTAGGTTGTCTAGGACCCATGCTTTCAATGTATTGTCATGGGCGTACATGTGTGGTCTACTGTGCTGTCAGATGGCTGTGGTTTGAACAGCAGTTCAGTTACTCGCTAACAGTGTGACCCTGAGTTAATTACTTGCCATCTCTGTTACTGTTTCCCCCTGTAAAAAGGGGATAATACCACTATCTAGCTCATGGAGTTGTATTCCAAGATGATACAGGAAGCATACATCATTGTAAAGACAAAAGCAGTGTTACAGAAGAATTACTATAGAGGAGCCAGTGGTTGGGTGGTGGTATCTGTGTGGATTACTTTCATTCCTTTGCACTCTACTCACAGACTTTTCTTGTGAATTTTTCTGGAGAGAAATGAGCAAACTTCTATTGATAACAGACCAAAGAAACCATCCCACCAAAGTCGAGCTTAATGAAGAGTGTGCAGGTGAGACGACTTAGAAAAATAGGAATAAGAAAGGCAGTTGCACCTCCAAAAGGGCCACCTCTACATGGGCAGAAGCTGACGACAGCTGCGTCCCTTTGAAGTGTTCTGTGCAGCTTGTAGGCGACTCACCTGGTTGGTGTCTCCTCTTCCTAGTAGTCATTGCTGCTTATAGAGTTGGGGAAGGACCTTGTGAATCTTGTATGTTTCAGGAGCTCCCTAAAGCTTTTGAGTTTTGTTGACTTCTTAAACCTTGTAGTTTTCATTTACTTTCTTAACTAGCTTCTCTCATGGAAGGAATGCTTTAATTCAGAAGAAATGGGTACTGAACAGACATCTGGGATCCAGACTCACTATTTTTCCATTTGTAAGGAGGTGGTTTCGTCTCCACTGTCAGAGGAAAGATATCATAATAATGACAGCAGCTAGGTGAGGGGTAGCACTTGGTGAGCCCTTGCCATCTGTCAGGCAGTGTTGCGGGTACTTTATGTGGATTCCTTCACTGGGGTCCCCTCACTACCCCATGAGATAGGCATTGTTATCATCATTACATAGATAAAAAAATAGAAGCACAAGACGTGCCTCCATAAGCTTTACACATTTCTCTACATGTTTGCTAGTTCAAGAAGTTTTGCATGAACATATTTCACGAAGTAGATGTATATGTTTTAAGTATGCACACATGACACATAAGGAGAGACAGAGAGGAGGGTACAGAGATGGAGAGGGAGAGGCAGGGAGGGGTAGATGGGGAGACAGATGGAGAGAGTGATTAAGACATGGAGAGACTGAGAGAGACCGAGAGACATAGGGAGAGAGGCCGGGGCGGAGTGAGAGAGAGAGAGCGAGCGAGAACCAGAGAAAGACTGGCCCTTAGCCATTTTGAAGTCTCACTGTGGAAAGATGCAGACCTCAGCAATAAAAAGACCCAAGATGAAAGCTTGGAGAATAAATTCCCCCTGGAAAGGGCTCAGCTCTGCATTAAAAATGGCCATGTTTCGTCTGCCTCACTCTTCCAGAGCAACTTGCTGGACCAATGCCACCTTGCCCCAGAGGCTAGCCTGACCTTGCCCATCCATCTCTGCTTGATAAAGCTAGGCTCCACAAATCATACGGCTTCCCATTGACGTTCTGTCAGGGTGAGGTATCCAAAGCTCTTTAAGCTCAGAGGTGTGAAACAGAGCTCGTTTTTGCCTGGTTGCTATAATGGGAACTTCTAGGTCAAAGGAGACAAAGTCATACCCAGAGGGTGCATGGTAAGAGGGCATCAGCATTTATGAAATCCCTTCTGTGCTGGACGCACTGCCAGGCTTTCAGGCTATCCAGGGGGGATCAGTCATATCTAGAATCCTCTGCCTGGAGGTGTGCACAGGGGGACAGGATGTAAATTCAGAGCAGGAGCAGAGTGCACATCTGTACTTGTGGCAGTTGGTTGCAGGAAGCTGTCTCCCGAGCATCGGGGCCTCCCTGTACCCGTGCTACATTAGCTAAAGCCTATAAAGACGTGTACAAACAGAACAGGTTTAATTGAATAAAATATGTCATTGACTTCTTCCCTGCCAGGTTCGCTGTGTCTCTGTGACTTCTGCAGGCTTTACTCTCTTTTTTTATAACTGGCAAGGGATCCCTTCATAGGAGATGTGAGTCAGAACTCGTAAAAGCATGACTCTCCATCCCTCCTGGAGAAAGACCCTTCTCTCCTGGCTAAGAGATTTCGTTCTCTGTAGTAGTCAACAAGTCAAGAGCAGCAGTGTAGTATTTCACTGGAGCCATGGATGCTTCCGGAGTCAACCCATGCTCCCCTCTGCTTCAAGATAGCATTCTCAAACACGCCTTTTAGAACTAATATACACCAAAGCTACTTGATTGTCTTAGTGAAATCTTTCTAAAAAAAGTGTCATTAATGTATACATTCAAACGGGTGAATAAATCAAATACTGTTTGGATATTTTGCATAGAATGCTGCTGTTAGGTGTCTGGATAGCTAACAAGTCTACTAGGTGAAGAGTCTTTGGAGAGCCTCTATTTTCCCATTTCGGTGACCAGATACTTGACATGAAGCAATCTGAGAGAAGAAGGCTTACTTTGGGTTATAGTTTGAGGATATAGTTTGTCATGGCAAGAAAGATTTGGAGGCACAAGCATGAGGCAGCTGGTCACATGGCATTGTAGCCAATAAGAAGAGAGAGAGAAGAGAGAGAAGAATGTTGTTTCTCAGCTTTCTTCTTTTTACTCAGTCTGAGACCCCAGCCCATGGAATGGTGCAGCCCATATTCAGGGAGGATCTTCAAATCTTCAGTTAGATCTCCCTGGAAACATTCCTATAGATACACCTGGAGATGTGTTTCCACAGTGATTCTAAATCCAGTCAAGCTGACAATGGAGATTTAGCCATCACAATACTCTGCCATAATCATGCTAATCCCTACCATGTATTTATAATTATATTTATGAGGTCTGCTCTAGACTAATCTGTGGCTTTGTCCTGAAATGGAAAGAACTGCCATTGTCTCCTTTGGTTTTCTAGGGAAAAAGTTTTGTGGATGGTCAAGAACTCCTGAAGGGGCTTGGAGAGATGGCTGACCCAATAAATTACTCAGACTTAGAATGACTTCATGTCCATTAGCTGTTCTATAAAAGGATGGTCTAATTGTCCCATTCAAGGATTACTTACTTCTCGGAGTACACACACACACACACACACACACACACACACACACACACAAATGGAGTTTTATTCAGTCAAAGAAAAGAGTGTATCATTTGCAGGTAAATGCATGGAACTGGAGATCATCCCGTTGAGTTAAACAACATAAACCCGACTCAGACTAATATCATGTGTTTTCTCCCATATATGGAATCCAGGTTTCAAAAAGAAAATGATGTGATAGTAGAATGAAGGTTATTCTAGAAGAAATGATCAAGTGGAAGGGAGCATAGGGGACAAGACATGGGGGTGACTGAGCACAGCCACCATAGACATATGTAGAAAGGTCGTGGTGAGCACCTATGGTGGTGCTTATGGCCATAGTCCCAGATTCAGGAGACTGAGGCAGGACTGTTTTGAGTTTGAGATCAGTTTGGGCTATATAGTGAGTTCTAGGCCAGTCTGGGCTACAGAGTAAGACCTTGCCTCCATGGAAAAAAAGTCACAGTGAAACACACTGTTAATTTACATTAATACTTTTTTTTGGGCTACAAATAAACATCTCAAAAGTAAAAAGTTTATGAAACCCACGTAAAAAAAGCATAGTGCCAGTTCCTTTGCTGGTACTGCTATCATTCTTGCTGTTGGTTGTCGGTTAAAGATCCAGACTGAAATGGTGTGCTAACTCATGGATCCGTGTCCTCGACAGATACTAGTGATGCTGTCTGCTGCAGAAGACTGTTACTTCAAAGGTTAGAGGGTTGTTGTTGTTGTTGTTGTTGTGGGTGTGTGTGTGTGTGTGTGTGTATACACACGTGCCACTTTGGATTCTAATAACCTTAGCAAACTTATTTTGGAATCCCGTTTCTTCTGTATACAAACCTCTGTTCCTCAGATCCTCTGTGGACCAGTGTTACTTGCTGTTTTGCTCATTAGTGAATGAAATACATCCTTTGCCTGTCTTCTTGCTGCATTTGTAATGGGCTAATTTTTTAACATTCTGATATTATACTTTTTGAATGTTGTCACCATCATAGGTAGGTAAGATCACTGTGTCTCTGATGATGTGGTGGGTAGAATACTGATTGAATTGTCTAGGACACCTGGGTCTAAAGTCCACGTCTATCAGGTTTTCATTCTTCAGGGTCTGCAGCCTCAGTCCGTGTACCTCTGAAATGGAGGAAATAACACCCACGTTGCAGGGCAGCAGTACAGCCGGCTGACCAGGCTGCCAGGGCCGTCCTGCTGGCCTCCCCATCAGTGCACTGGCTGCTCAGATGTGCGTTCTTCTCACTTCTGCAGCTGATTACAGTCCTTCCAAACTGGGCCACTGCAGGTCACCTTCCTTACAGCTTTTCTCAGTAGAGTCCACTGCACATCACACTTCTCTTTCTACCAGCAAAGGAAGGAGCAAGTACATGAGCTATGTGCATGCCTCAAAGCTCCAGTGTGCACAGGGCTTCCCATTTTATTACAAATCACATTTACTGTCACTTCATGCTAAGTTCTGCAAGCTTTAAATGTATCATCTGCCTCAGTCCTTACCTGAGATAAGCATTAACATACTATCTCAGAGATAAGAAACTTCAGAGGCTGAGATAGCTCACCTAGAAACACTCAGCTAAAGTCTGTGTTTCAACCAGTAGAACAGGAAATAGAAATTGGCCAGGCGGGGCAGGGACTCCGCCCCCCCACCCCCCCCACCCCAAGCAGGCTGAGAATGTCCTTGTTAGAGACCAGGAATGCCAGAAGAGAGTTCTGATTCTTGTTTCTTTGTCTCCTAAATAAGCACCTCTGCCTAAAGGCTAAGAGAAGACTGGCGCTGAGAGGCGGCACTGGGTTGGGCCAACTGGACTGACCAGCTCATCCCCTCACCCCAGTTTCTGTTATGAGTCTTTTAAAAAATCCCCAGACTAGCAGCTCAGTGGTACCCTATTTCCTGGACCCCTCTGGCTGTGCAGGAGTTCTGCTCTCCCTCCCTCTTAAGCTTCCATTGATGAATCTATAATACATTTCACTTCTTTCTTTAGCACACCCTCTATAGTCCATGAATTTCATTCTTCAAATTCAAGAGACAGGAACTGGAGAGCCACTGGCTCTGTTGGTGACCAATATGATTTTGAGACCTAGCTCCCTCCAAAAGGTTGGTCATTCTTAAAGATACCCAAATTTTCCCTATACCAGCTTCTGACAACACCCAAAGTTTGTTTTCTTTCATTGGCTAAGCCATTGGTACACATGAACAACTTTGTGAGCATATTGAGGGCCCCTAGGGGAGTACCCATACTAGAAGGCTCATCCTTTTTTTTTTTTCCTTTAATTTATTGAGAATTTCAAACATGCATATAAGGTGTTTTGATTGAATTCATGCCCACTCCCTCCCCTCCAACTCCTCCCATATCTCCCCATCACTTTTTTTCTGACAACTTCATGTACTCTTTATTTTGGGGGAGGTGCTTTTTGCTACTCTAACATTCCCCTCTCTGAAGAGGTAACCCTAAAATCTTTTAGAGCTTAGATAAGAACTCCCAAATACTTTTGACATTTTTGGCCTTTGGAACAGAGTAGGTTGCTAAGAGGCCCAAGGACATTTTGACTTTTAGCCAAGAAACTGGTTACTTTTCTTTGGGGTCTTTTTACCCTAACTGCCTAGCCAATTCCTACCTCCTATTCTTATCACACCATCCTCTGAAGGGGTTACCCAGCTTGCAGTCAGGGAATCAGGACGCAGACCGCTCTGGCCTCTTCAATGCTGAATGGGGATGCAGGGTGAGGCAATTGGGGTACCCTTTCAGTGGGTCTATCTAAAAGACTCCCAAATTGTATAACTCTTATCTGTAGGGAGGAAAGAGTCTTTGACTGGTGAATAGGAGATGTGAAGGGGAAGTAAAGGCAGTTAGCATTACAAGTTCTAGACAGGGAACCAGAAAAAAGTCAGAACAGGGCAAATTTCAACTGTTCATATCAGAGTTCACTGGAGTTTCTTGATGAGAGCTTCCAAAAGCATCTCTCTATTGGGTTTCTCCTCACTTTTTAAAATTTTGACTGCCAAGGCTGGACTTGATTCCAAGGCTGGAGTGATAGATTCAGGATTTGTTTTCAGGCACTTTGATAGCTGTTAGAGTGGCTAGAATGAGTGCCAGTTCCCTCTCAAAGGCTTCTAGATAGGGGGGAGAAAAAAAATTTATCCATCATTTTAGAACAATAGTGGGTTGTCTCCCTTAGCTACAGGTACATCTGAGCAGCACTTTCTGCTTAGGAACAAAATCGTCAATGAGAAATAATTGTCTAAATAACATTTTATATGGACTTAGGCCTAATGTCTGGGAAGAGTAATCCCTTGAACTCTTAAAGAAATATTCTGATCACTTTAATCTTTGGTTATACTTTCCTTTTGAGTGTTTAAGACCATACAGTTGGCCCAAAGAAACCAATTTATTTTTGCTCTTCTGGTTGTTGGAGGATCTGCTCCTCAGGGGTCACATGGGCTTGGGAGGAGCCCCTGGTTTCTTTCTTTTACAGGTTACATCTATGTTTAAGATAAGTCAAAGGTCCTGCTCGACCATAGCTGGCTTCACTTGGAAGCATGGAGGAAATGTTTCCTCTGAGTTGACCCTCGTCTTTGTAGTCCAGCCCCAGAATTGATCTTTCAAAGTTCACACAACAGTTAGGTTAAATTCTGACCTGCTGGCCCTTGTTACTCTTGTTCCTCAAGAGACCAAAGTGACCTACCAAAAACAGAGCAGGAGCCATGACAGGCCAAAGGCTGTTCATTCAGCCATCATGTATTGAGAAGCTTTTGGTATCCAGGCTCATCGGAGGGTGAATGGAATCTCTGAGTAATACTGTCCTTCTAGAATCATCTTTTACATGTGGAAAATAGAATAAAGATAGTAATGATTACTATTCTGTGCCTGGTATGCACAAGGCATGCTGCATGCACTGTCTCATCTGCTTCTCACCTTGACCTGACAAGGCAGGCGATGTAGACCTTCTTCCACAGATAACAAAGTAGTTCCTAGAGAAGAATAGCTTTCTCTAAGGTCACATACTATCACTGACTGCAGCTTTGCCTCTGAGTTCTATCACAGCCCTCTGTCTAGATTCAGAAAGACATATAGCAAAAGTAGCAAACATTTAGCACTGTACAAAGATTGCCAACACTCAGAAAGAGCTTGATGAGCCCTGCATGGGTCAGTGGCCAACTGCTGAGGTCAATTTAGCCAATGTTTATTAAGCAGCTTTTGTTAGTCACACGCTGAGTGAATGGCTGGGGAATCAGTGATACTGTGGAAGCTGAGCTTAAGGAGCTCATGGTCAAGTGTGAAGGATAGATAAATAAATGTGCAGTCATAACCCAGTAGGATAAGTGATATGTTGGAGGGCACCATGGGTGTTTGGAAGTGGACTTGGAATCAGGAAGGCTGGAGGAGGCAGGGAATCTTTCTTACCCAAGCTACATCCCAAACTGCATCTCATTTGCTTGCCTTGTGGAAAGTACTTTGTTTTCAGGTGTGCCCTCTTATTTAAAAAAAATTTTTTTTGTGTGTGTTTATGTGTATGTGTGCCCTGTGTCTGGAGGTCAGAGGACAACTTTCAGGAGTCAGTGCTCTCCTATCATGTAGGTCCTGGGGACCAAACTCGGGTAAGCAGGCTTCGCACTGAACCATCTCACTGGCCCTCCCTCCTTTTGAGGGCATATCATCAACTCCCGTAGCTCAGTTGTGTTTGACTTGCAAATAGTTTACTGAAGTGGGTAGTTTACGTTTCTAAATCCTATTTTCTTAGGCTAACTTGAGAATTAGTATTTTACTGAAGACTTTGTGTTGAAGTGGCTCAGGGGAGTATGCTTTGCAATAGAAACAAGTTACAGTGCAGAATGTGAAGAACTGTGTCCTCTGTCTAGAGTCCATAGCAAACTAAGAGCAGTAGTTTGTATGGCTTTCCCCAAACATCCCAGCTGTACCCTCCAGCTGGGCTGGAGTTGCTTGGATGGATGTTTGGTGGACCTCTGTAGGCCACCCTCCTCATGAAATCTATAGAACAACCTACAGTAACAAAATTCTCTTTATTTCATAATATCTGCGAAAAGTAAAACATTAAAATAGCCTAAAAGAAAATTTCCTTTCCCTCCTGTAAGGCAGCACTCACCTGTGGTATATCTTTGTGTATGTATACTGTATACATACACATGGATTGAGTCTGTGTGTGCATATGTTTGTGTATGGTATAGACACGTGTATGTAAATTTTTAGATATTTTATGTGTATCAGTGTATTGCCTACATGTATATAAGTATATCCATGTAAGTGTATGCAGTGCCCATGGAAGTCAGAAGAGGGTGTTGGATTCCCTGGAACTGGAGTTATGGATGGTTGTTAGCTGCCATGTGGGTGATGGGAACTGAACCAGAGTTCTCTGCAAGATCAGCCAGTGCTTTTTTTTTTTTTCAGTTTTTAAAAAAACTTTATTGAGAATTTAATAAATGATTATAAGGTGTTTTGATCAAATCCATGCCCACTCATTCCCCTCCAACATTCCCCCCTCTGAAGAGGTAACCCTAAAATCTTTTAGGGATTAGGTACAAGCTCCCAAATACTTTTAACATTTTTGGCTTTTGGAACAGAGTATGTTGCTAATAGGCCCAAGGACATTTTGACTTTTAGCCAAGAAACTGGCTACATTTCTTTGGGGTCTTTTTACCCTAACTGCATAGCCAATTCCTACCTCCTATTCTTATGGCACCATCCTCTGAAGGGGCTACCCAAATTGCCACTAGGGAATAGGGATGCCGAACGCTCTGGCTTCTTCCATGCTGAACAGGGACGCAGGGTGAGGCAATTGGAGTACCCTTCAGTGGTCTATCTAAAAGACTCCCAAATTGCATAACTTATCTCTAAGGGGAAAAGACAGTCCTTGACTCATGAATGGGAGATATGAAGGAGAAGTAAAGGCAAGAGTAGTTAGCATTACAAGTTCTAGACAGGGAACTAGAAAAAAGTCAGAACAGGGCAATTTTCAAATGTTCATATGAGAGTCCACTGGAATTTCTTGACAAGGGCTTCCAAAAGCATCCCTCTACTGGGTTCTTCCTCATTGTTCTTTTGTCTTCCAAGGATGGACTAGTTGGCTGGGAAGAGTGAGAGCAGCCAGTGCTCTTTAACTGCTGAGCTGACTCTCCAGCCCCCGTATAGCCTGTTTTATATACAGCAGCATGCTGTATTCCTGTTCTGCATCTTCCTCTCCTGTTGTTTCTCAACTTAACTATGCATTTTAGAGATTACCTGGCCCGCCATGGTGCCTGTAGACCAGCTTCATCATTTCCAATGACTACCTGTTGTTCTATTGACATATTTTAACCAGATTTATTTTGATGTATACCATACATGTTAGTGGCCTTTAAGCCATCATACAGAACACTGTAATGAACATACTTGGACATACAGAGTTGTCTCTGCATGAATCAACCCTTTGAATGCATTCACCCAGGGAGAATCTTCAAGTGAAATGATATGTTCTCTTAAATTTTGATAAAAACTGGGGCTGGAGAGATGAATCACCAGTTAAGAGCACTGACTGTTCTTGCGGGAGAGCTGGGTTTGAATTCCAGCACCCACATGGTAGCTAACAACTCTTTGTAAGTCCAGGGAACCCAACACCCTGTTCTGACCTCTGTAGACATTGCATAACATGGGTGCATGTGCATACATATAGGCCATGCACTCATACATATAAAATAAAATAAAATAAAATAAAATAAAAATTTTCTCAAAACTGCCCACTGTCCTCTTATGAAAAAACACGGGAAGACACACCTGTTTCCTTACGTGTTTTCTGTGAAGTTTTAATCAGCTTCCAGGACACAGTTCAATGATGAAAGCAAGTGGTTTGAGTTAAAATTTGGATACAAGATAGATTTAGGAGAATGGAGATTAACATGTCAAAATTGTGACCAATTGGATGTCAACATTTTGGGGCCCAAACCTCATCTTGGCATGACAGGTGCCTCTTTATTTCCTTGTAGTACCAGGATGCACAGAATGCTTTATGAGTTTTTCATTTCTGAATGTCAGCTGCCAACCTCATATTTGTGATTTCTAGAAGGTTGGTTACTTGTTTCCATCAATTATTCTTCATTTCTTCAAGGGTTAGCTCTGATCTCTGTATTAGGCCTGGCCACCTCACATTGAGGCTGTCCGCATCTCCACCTGCCTTTCCTAGTGGGTCTTGAATGGATGACCTTATCACTGCAGGAGATAAACATACACTGTGCAGATCTGCCAAGCTCAATGTCCTTTTGCCTAAATGTTAGATGGATTTATGTTATTGCTCTGGGAAGCAGTGATCCAGGGAGGAATTAGTGTTTTGAGAGGACTCTGATCTCATTAAAATGGCAATGGGAGGGTGCGTGCACTTGCCCAAAGTTGAGAGGAGATGAGGTCTTGTCTCTTCCTCTCCTCAAGTCATTTGAATCTTGCTTGTATCTGAGCTTCAAACCTGCTGAGAACTTTGGATATATGTCACCACCACCTTTGCCTTAGTGACTTGCACTGTGGCAAAAAGAAAGGTCACATACATGACGCTCTCTGATGTGAGCTTAGATGCTGTAACAGTACAGGAATTGGCCAGGTTGAGCCCGATTTGATGGAAGATTTTGAAGGGAGCTTTCCTCATAGAGGGTGCCAGGAAGGGACACCCATTTT
Organism: Nannospalax galili; assembly: GCF_000622305.1. NCBI lineage: Eukaryota > Metazoa > Chordata > Mammalia > Rodentia > Spalacidae > Nannospalax > Nannospalax galili. The sequence continues at coordinate 1,898,094 of NW_008348685.1, read as the reverse complement.
TAAATGAGTCCCATATGATACTGATCATTTCTAGAAAAACTGTTATGCTCCAAGAATTCACCTACCTTAGCACACATTGCTCTCTATCACAGAAATGCAAGCAAATGAGGCAGGGAGCAGTCAGGGAGGAGGCAGGCAACAGAACTGAGACTTGGATAAGTCACAGTTGGTTAGTTTATCTTCAGTTGGCCACTTTCTAGTTGTGTGACTTTGGATGCATGGCTTAATCTATTAGGATTTAGCGTTATACTTTTTTGTAGCAGCAGAAATATTTTTTAATTGAATTTTTGTATATTTTATACATAACATCTTAATCATCTTTGTACCTGCCCCCTCATCCATACCCTCCTATAGTACCCCCTCTGCATTTCTTGCATTCTGTAATTCATGTTAACTTAAGACTCATGGAACATAGTGGAACAGGGGGTAGAATACTAATGCATGTCTGAACACTAATCAATGAAGCTCCCTCATGCAACAGAGGGTAATAAACCCAGGGTTCCGGGACCATTGCGAAAGAGAGGGTGGAAAGATTGTAAAAGCCAGGGAGGAGGTATATGACCATATGGAAATAGTATTATAGGATCCTGGGACCTTGCTCATATGAACCTACAGGAATAGTAACAGCATGCACAAGACCCATGTAAACTCAAGCAGACAAACCCAGCATAGAACTGGGGAAACAGCTGCGGAAATAGGCAATAGGCCCCCAATCTTAGCTGAAGAACTATTGGGCAGCTGATTACTTCTGGCTGAGGTAGAGTTGGTCTTTAAGGGAATGACTCTAGATAAGCTGACTTAGACCCCAGTGGATGAACTTGCACTGAGGGGAACATTAACTTGACTCGACAGACCTTAAAATAAATGACAGAATTTAGTATTATACTTTTATAAAATAACAGTGCCTGTTGATCTTCATCAGAAGATTATCAGGTAGAAATGTAAACTGTGGGTTCTTCATTTTGAGCTAAAAAGTCTTAGTACTCCATTGACAATGTACACCAGGCAGTCTATCTACACATTTATCTTCTTTTTCTTATTCTCTTTCTTTTTTTTAAACAGAATCTCGTGTAGCTGAGGCTAGCCTTGAATCCACGAGGTACCATAAAATGACATTGAACTTCTGATCCTCCTGTTTCTACCTCCTGAATGCTGGGATTGCAGGTTTAAACTACCATGCCAGGTTTTATGTGGGGCTGGGGATCAAATCCTGGGTTTCTGTAGGCAAGTACTCTACCAACTGAACCACATTCTTAGTCCCATGGTCCTTAGTTTATAACTGAAATCTGAGATAACTCTGGCACCCCCATTTTCCAGATAAGGGGAAAATACATTGAAAGAAGGTAGGCAAAGGCCATACAGCCTACATAGCTACTAAACAGTCAAACTAGTTTGTGAATAAAGAGACCACAAATGAGGGTCAGCCCTTTGAGACCCAGACCCCACCTACATGTCTCTAACTCAGTGTTGCTTAAATAGAGGTGACTGTGTCCTCCAGGGAGGCATTTGACAGCATCTGGAAACATTTCACACAGTATGGGCAGGAGTATACTAACAGCCTCTAGTCACAATGTGGGAAGGGGCATACTAACAGCCTCTAGTCACAATGTGGGAAGGGGCATACTAACAGCCTCTAGCTGGCAGCCTTTTGGTTTCTTTAGACCACTTTGAATGAAGATGAATTTTCTTGGGCCACACATTACAGGGATATTCAACAATGTGGGAAGGGGCATACTAAGCCTGTAGTCACAATGTGGGAAGGGGCATACTAAGCCTGTAGTCACAATGTGGGAAGGGGCATACTAACAGCCTCTAGTCACAATGTGGGAAGGGGCATACTAACAGCCTCTAGTCACAATGTGGGAAGGGGCATACTAACAGCCTCTAGCTGGCAGCCTTTTGGTTTCTTTAGACCACTTTGAATGAAGATGAATTTTCTTGGGCCACACATTACAGGGATATTCAACCTGTGGCTCATGGGTTGTAAGAGTATACATATATTTATTTTGACTAGACCAAGTATTCTGGGCCACGTGTGGCCCTTGGGTCATGGGTTAAACACAGCTGTGAGTCCAGTGGGTAAAAGTCAGGATGCTGCTAACTATCCTAGAGGTCAGTCCCCTGCAGCAAAGAATCCCTCAGCCCCAGTATGAATGATGCTAATGGAGAGAAGTCCCAAGCTAAGTGTGTGTTTCCAACATTTTTCTACGATAAAGAAGGCAATCCTTCCCTTTTTTGTCCTCTATAGAAAACTATAGAATTGACTACTTATTTTTTTTTTAAATCTTTTTGAGACAGGGTCTCACTATGTAGACAAGGCTGATTCTGCCTCTGCCCCCCAAGTGCTGCCATTAAAGGTTAGTTGTGTTTGTTTTATGTCTCTGTTCACAGAGGCAGAGCCTTTCCCCTTTTCGTGATTTCCCCTAGTGCTTAGAATAGAGCTTATGCATTGTAGGTATACAGGAAATATTTGTTGCATAAAGAGATTAATGCCGGAGTAGGTTCATGGTAGGAACTTGGAGATCACTGCTCTGGGGAAAGCTGAGAGTAATGTGGAGTCTAGGCTAAGACGGTCGTAGTCAGGCTGTGCTGTTACCAGGATTTCGCTTCGGCGGGCTTGCTTAGAGAACTTGTGTGGCTCGCAGTGTCTTTATATGGCTCTCTAAATTGAGAGGTGTCGGGTCCTGGCAACCAGATATTCTTCCACCAGTGGTCACGGTGCCCTCTATCTCATTCCCTAGGTGTGGTGGTTTGAATGGGAATGTCCCCCATAGGCTCAACTATTTGAATACTTGGTCCTCAGTTTGTGGCAATATTTGCAGAGGCTTAGGAGGTATGGCCTTGCTGGAGGAAGCATGTCACTGGGGGCGGGCTTTGAAAGTTTATAGCCTGTCTCACTTCCAGTTTACGCTCTTTGCTCTGTTTCCTGCTCCAGCCACCTCCCACCATGCCTCCCTCACCATTACAGATTATCACTCTGGAGTCAGAAGCCAAAATAAACCCTCCCATAAGTTGCCTTGATTATGGTGCTTATTATAGCAACCTAAAAGTGTCTAACGCACTGGCATTCCAGGGCGCACGTGCTTCTGCTGTAATGTCAACTTCTCTATGGAGGCAGTTTGGGGTTAACTTTATACCAACAAAGTATATTTTCCTTAAGTTAGGGAGTGTCATTCAGATATGTTCAGAAGGATAGGTTACTCTTATAAAAGGTGGAACATATCTTCTTGAGGGGAGATGTAGGGGAAAAAGGCTTAATGGAACTCACCAGTGTTCACATGTGCCTGCTGTGCTGGCCCCCTATCAGCTACCTGCTGCTGTGCTCATGATAAGGAGGAGTTAGACTCTCTCTCTGGAAGATCCACAGTAGGCTTGGGATGACTAGGATGGAGGTGGGAAGCATCAAGACCATCAAGAATAAAAGGCTCCACCCTATAATAATCATTTGAAATTCCCATTTGTAATATGAAAATGATAAATTCTACCTACCTAAAGTTCTATTCTAGATTATAAAAAGGTGAAGATTTTTAGAGTCACAGCTAGTTGCAGAATTGCTCATGAGGAGAGATTGTCTATGTCTAGAAAACGATCAAGGGTAGGGAATATAGCTCAGTTGGTAGAGTGCTTGTATAGCGTAAACAAAGCCCTGAGTTCTAGTGCCAGAATTGTAGCACAAATAGGGTGTGGTGGTATAGGCCAAGTTCAATGGCCATCCTCATGTACAGAGCAAGTTTGAGGCAAGTTTGTGATAGAGGAGAACTTGGAGAGAGAATTGGGGCTGGGGTGGGCTCTAGTAGGTCAGAAATAATACTGGGCATGTGGAAGATAGATTGTTTTCCTAGTTTGGAATGAGACAGACAATATAGTATGATCATACAGTATAAGGAATGGTCTATCTCAGCAGACCACCAGAGAGTGCTGAGTTCTGGCTTCCTTCTGACCTCCCTCTGGCAGAGGGCCTGAGAATGCAGGGGACTGTCTGAGACCACCCAAATCCTGCCTCATCATGGTGGTGCGCTTCCCCAAATCGCACCATACCCATCCTCCTACCTGGGATTTTGTGAGGCCCCTCCCAAGGCCCAAGGGCAGATCTGGCTTTGGTAGGCCAAGGCTGAGATCCTAGCAGACAGCTTGAGAGGGTGGGTTCTGACCTCCATCCGTGTAGTGGCTCTGATCTCAGCAGGCTGCCAGAGAGTGCCGAGTTCTGGTCTCCCCCTGGCCTCCCTCTGGCAGAGGGCCTGAGAACACAGGGGACTGCCTGAGAGCACCCAGATCCTGTCTCCACATGCTGAAGGAAGCCCGAGTGTACCTGAAAGAAGATAGGGATAAACTTGGCTGAATGAATTCACAAAAGAGATCGAGACATTGAAGAAAACTCAGGCAGAAATGAAGAAGGAAGTACAAAACTCAACAAGCCAACTTGAAACAACAGGGGAAAGCCTCACTGCTACAATGAATGAAATAGGAAACAGAATATCAACACCGGATGATAAGGTTGAAGAACTGACCACTCAAGCAAAGACTATGGAAAATTAAAAAACAACACAGGAAAGGATTATGCAAGAGATGTGGGACACCATGAAAAGACCAAATCTATGAATCATAGGAATAGAGGGAGGAGAAGAATTTCAGGTTAATGGTATTGATCAGACCTTAAACAGGATTGTGGAAGAGAATTTCCAAAATTAAGGAAAGACATCCCCATACAAATACAGGAAGCACATAGAACACCAAATAGGCTCAGAAAAGAAGCTCCCCACAACATATCATAGTAAAAACACTAAATATACAGAACAAAGAGAGAATACTGAAAGCAGCAAAAGAAAACCAACAAGTCACATACAAAGGAAAGCTGATCAGAATTACAGCTGACCTATCAACGCAAACTATGAAAGCCAGAAGAGCCTGCACCAGTGTATTTCCAGTTGTACATGACAACAGATGTCAGCCCAGAATACTTTACCCAGCAAAAATGTCTATTATAGTTGAGGGGGGAAGAAAAATCTTCCATGACATGAAAAGCCTTTAAAGAATACTTGAAGAAAACCAGCCTTTAAAGAATACTTGAAGCAACACAGAGCAGAGAGAAAAACAACTATACACCCCAGGGGCAATGAAAAAAATAAATAAAAGTATAATAAGTGAATGGATTAAGAAACAAAATCCATCTCTTTGCTGTCTGCAAGAAACCCATCTCACCTTCAAGGACAGGTACTACCTTAAGGTAAAGAATGGAAAAGAATATTTAAAACAAATGTCACTAAGAAACAAGGAGAGATTGCAATTTTAATATCTTATAAAAGAGATTTCAAAGTAAAACTAATCAGAAGAGATAAGGAGGTCACTTCATTCTGATCAATGGAACAATTAACCAAGAAGATATTACAACCCTGAACATGTATGCACCAAACTCTGGTGCACTCAAATTCATAAAAATAACACTATAGGACTTTAAGGCACAAATTAACCCCAACTCAGTAATAGTAGGGGACTTTAATCCCCACTGTCTTCATTAGACAGGTCAACTGCAAAGAATAAACAGAGAGACATCTGAATTAAATGATACCATACATCAAATAAACTTAACAGACATCTTTTGATTCCACCCAAGCACAAAGGGAAGAATACTCTTTCTACTCAGCAGCCCATAACTTTTTCAAAGATTGACCACATACTGGGCCACAAAACAAACCTCAACAAATACAAAAAATTGAAATAATTTCATGCATTCTATTGGACCACAATGCAATAAAATTCAAAGTCAACACTGAACAAAGCCCTGGTCACTACACGAACTGTGGTGATTGAACAACACAGTGCTAAACAATGAGTGGGTCAAAGGAGAAATTAAGAAAGAAAAAAATTCCTGGAATTCAACAAAAAGGACAATACAACACAACACAACCTCTGGGACACATTAAAAGCAGTCCTAAGAGGGAAGTTTATAGCCTAAGTGCCTACATTAAAAAATTAGAAGGAGCTCAAATAAATGACCTAACACTGCAACTCAAGATGCTGGAAAGGCAAGAACAAATGAAACTCAAACCCAGCAGAAGAGAAGAAATAACAAAAATCAGGGCAGGAATTAATGAAATAGAAACAACGAAAACAATACAAAGAATCAATGAATCTAAGAGTTGGTTCTTTGGAAAGCTAAACAAGATAGATGGACCCTTAGCCCAGTTAACCAAAAGAAAGAGCAAATCCAAATCAACAAAATGAGAAATGAAAGGGGAAACATCACAACGGACACCCAAATGATCCAGACCATAAGGGAATATTTTAAAAACCTATATGCTACTACATTTGAAATTCTAGAAAAAATGAATGGATATCTAAAATCATGGGAACCACAAAAGTTAAACAAAGAAGAGATCAACAGTTTAAACAGACCCATGACATATAAGGAAATTGAAACAGTAATGCAACTAAAAAAAGGCCAGGCCCAGATGAATTTACAGCAGATGCATCACTCTAATACCCAAACCAGGTAAAGACACAACCAAAAAAGAAAGCTATAGACCTATATCCTTAATGAACATAGATGAAAAAATTCTCAACAAAGCACTTGCAAACCACATACAGACACACATCAAAAAGATCACTCACCAGGCCAGGTGTGGTGGCCCATGCCTTTAGTCCCAGCACTCTGGAGGCAGAGGCAGGCCAATCTCTGTGAGTTCAAAGCCAGTCTCGTCTATGTAGTGAGTTCAGGTAAGCTGGGACTACAGGGAGACCTTGTCTCAAAAAGACAAAAAAAAAAAAAGTAGGCTTTATTCCAGAGATGCAGGGATGGTTCAATATACGTGTCAATAAATGTCATTCATCATATAAATGGACTCAAAGACAAAAACCACATCAAACAAGAATAATAATAAAAAAATTATGAATGACAGTTATACCACTCCTTGGCATATACCCACGGAACTCATCTTATTGCAGAGACACTTGTACATTCATGTTTGTTGCTGCTCTTTTCATAATAGCTAAGAGATGGAAGCAACCTAAGTGTCCCCCAGTTGTGTTTTTTTTGAGTGGTTAACAAAAATGTGGTATATTTACACAATGGAGTTCTATTCAGCAGTAAAGAAAGATGAAATAATGAAATTTGCAGGTAAATCGATAGATCTAGAAATGGTTATACTAAGTGAAGTAACACAGACTCGGAAAAACAAACGATGTATGTTCCTCCCTCATAGGCGGATCCTAGCACCAAATCCTTTTACATTCCAGGTCCTTTTAATAAGATGATGCTATACAGCAGTCCTTTCCACAAGAAATAACTACCATCATCACGACTTCAGCTCAACCTGATCACTAAACATCATCACAGTTGGGCTTGTTGACGGTTGTGCTCATTCATTAAAGGAGGGCCAAGCAGGGTCATTGGACCCTCACTGCATTATCCAGCCACTCTTCCCAGCCAACTGCATGTAATTTGGCCGTAATCATACATGGCCTCCTGGATTTGGGGAGGGCTAAAGTATACAATCTGGGGAAGGCTAGGGAGAGAAGGCATGACCCATGCTGGGTAAAGGCTTTTCAGTGTGCATACCTTCAGGTCATACATAGACCTCAGCAACCCCTCACTTATCTCAAAGCCTTTGAGAGGGACCTGACACTGATTCTAACCACTCCAACAGCTATCAAAATACCTGAAAGCAAATCTTGAATCCAGCACTCTTGAGTCCAGCCTTGGAAGAGAAAAGAAAAATGAGGAGGAACCCAATAGAGAGATGCTTTTGGAAGCCCTTGTCAAGAAATTCCAGTGGACTCTGATGTAAACATTTGGAAAATTGCCCTGTTCTGAATTTTTTTCTATTTCCCTGTCTAGAACCTGTAATGCTAATTACTCTTGCCTTTACTTCTCCTTCAGATCTCCTATTCAGGATTCAAGGACTTTCTTTTCCCCATAGAGATAAGAGTTATAAAATTTGGGAGTCTTTTAGATAGACCCACTAAAGGGGCACTCCAATTGCCTCACCCTGTATCCTTGGTTAGCATGGAAGAAGTCAGAGTGGTCTGCGTCCCGATATCCTATTGGCAATTCTGTCCTTGGCCTTTAAGCAACATACTCTGTTCCAAAGGCCAAAAATGTCGAAAATATTTGGGAGCTTGTATCTAACCCTTAAAAGATTTTAGGATTACCTCTTCAGAGAGGGGAGAAAGCCCCATTAAAAAAACATAAGAAAGAGTACATGAAGTTATCAGAAAAAGTGATGGGGACATATGGGAGGAGTTGGAGGGGAGGGGGGAGTGGGCATGGATTTGATCCAAACACCTTATATGTGTGTGTGAAATTCTCAATAGGTTATTTATTTAAACAAAAAAAAAAAAGAAAGAAAAAGGAAATCACGTTGGCTTCTGCTGCTAACACCTAAAGGATGGGGAGAAGGGTGTGTTGAGAAGAATTAAAAATAAGTCTACATGGTTTTGAACTTTTATATATGATGAAATCAAAGTAGTAAAAAAATTAAGGAAAGTGTAAGAAAGAAAAAGTCAAGAGTCAAAGATTGGAAGGAAATATAAAGAAAAAAATACTGATGTAGCAGTTAGGGGAAAAGAGAGAGGGGTAAATGGGTGCAGTGACCAGGGGCTTTGCTGACATCAGTGTTGCTGTGACCTAATCCTTTCCCTGCACCATTCCAGTTGTATGAATGGTTGTGTGGAAATTGAGAAGGTGGGGCTGAATTCTATGTCTATGACAGCCTGTGGCAGAGAGGACCCCCTACAAGTAAGATGCTGATGAGATTTTGAATTCACTACAGGTAACCTGGTATGGAAATACAAATGAAATTATACCTTAAGAATGCACTGAACTCTTGAGGATGTGATGGTTTTACATGAGGCAGAGGTCTTGGGTTTGTTTGTAAATATCAAGAATAGGCAACTTTAAATCAAATGGAGATTCAAGTTGGCATTTGAAAACTGCTTATCCCAGAGCCCAAGACATAGCAGACATGCAATAAATTACCTATCTTCATCAAATCCCATATGCTCCTGTCATGAAATTATGTGACTCTTCCATCAGTATTGCTTTGCATTTCAATGAAAGCTCATAAACTAGGATGCAGATGTGGTTAGTTTGGGCTGCTTTTAGAAATACTGTGTTCACAAGCATGGAGAAATCAAGAAGGCTCTGATCTGGAAGCTTCATCATTACAGTCTAGTTTTCATTGTTGCTGGAAGGTGCTGTCATGCTACAAGAAAAGTAATCGTCAGCCTTATCCAGCTGTGAACTCTGCATGCCACAATAGGGACTTGTCTGGCAAGAGATGCCTATTGGTGCAACAGTGGCACTAATGTTATGTGAGTAACCAACCACTTTCAGAGTGGATTTAAGGCTTCACAAAATGGAGCCTATACCTGGCACTGTTATCAGGGCCAAGAACCTATGGTTTAAGAGGTCACAGGCCATATAGGAGAACCCACTACTGTGACTCTGCTAAATGTACATGGTATTAAACCTACTCCTAATAAGTTATTGCTGTACCGATAGATTAGAGCATCTCTCAACTCTCACTGGAGAAACTTCTTTGGCAGTTAATACAGAGACCCATAATGGGCCAACATGTAACGGAGTAAGAGACTGCAGGGTGCTCAGCCCTAAATGGGAAATCCACATAATATCCTTTCCTACCAAGGCTCAGGGGTCATTGTGGAAGAGGGGGTAGAATGATGGTGTGGGAAGTGGTGGATGAACATTAGGAAACTGTGCTTTCCAGACCCAACAGAGCATTTCACATATGAACCCACAGAGCTTATGGCAGCACGTGCAAGACCTGTGCAAGCCCAAGCCAGGCAAAAAGCCAGCATGGATCGGGGATGGGCAGGAGCAGCCCTAGCTGAGGAACTACTGGTAATTGGCAGATGCTGGAAGAGGGAGAGTCAAAGTGTGTGATGTCAGGTGGCTTGACCAAGCTCCAGGGGATGGATTCACACCCAAGGGCATTTGAGCAACACAAATTTGACTTGATAGGCCTTTAAAAAATAATAGGAGACATGAAGTCAGGGGACAGTAGTAGGGTAGAGTTGGATCTGAAAGGAGATGGGGGAAGGGGTCTGAATTTGTTCAAAATACATTGCACAAATGTATTCTCAAAGAATCAATAAAAATACTAAAAAATAGCTAGTGCTCTTTAGGGTAGATGGTGCTAGAGAGACCATTCTTTTTTTTTTTTTTTTTTTTTTTTTTTTTTTTGTTGTTTACTTCAGACCTCACTACTCCCTGCTGTCTTTTTCTCCTTCTGGCTGACTGACAGGTGTGTGGGATTTGCCTGACTCCTGCAGGCATCTAACTGTACCTTATACTTAAACTGTGCCAATGTGAAAGGGCCAGCTCTGGTGTAGTAAGTGGCTCACCTTTACCTTTTTCAGTTGCTAAAAGATACGTGAACAGAAGTGAAATGTGTCACTTGCAAGTACAAGAGACATGTGTTACTTTTGCACAGAGGCTTTCAGAGCCTTTGTATGGGCCACACTCTGTCCTACTCTGCCCTGAGACTAGCAGTGTCTTAGAGGGAACTTGCTCTGTCAATAAATAAAATGACACAGGATGAAGCTTCGGCAGCTTTTAACTGATACATAGCACAAGTGAGAAATGTTTGTTGCTACGAATCACTAAGATATAGGAGGTCATTTTTACCCTCGCATAATTTTTTTTATATCCAATGTATTTGCTTTAAGGATAAGGAAGTGAGGGACCTCTAGAGCTCCTTTGGATGAGTGTTCAGGAAAGCCCTTTAGCTCTTTCTTCCATTGGGATGATGGCAATTTGAGGAGGAAAAGTTCAACATTCTGTTGCAGGGAACACAGAGGAAGTAAATTTTACAAGTTACTGCTACAGTGGTAGCTGGTTTAATACCTTAATTGTCCTCAAAGGAGGAGTCCATCTTGGAATATGAGTGGCTGCATCAGTTCATGATTAAGTCTTCAGGCTTGAAGTCCAAGTTAGCCTGATGAAAATCTGAGAAAAGTCTATGAAGCAAGTGATTTACTTACAGAAGGAATTTCGGGATTGGCAGAAACGACCTCCCAAATCTCAGTGGCTTGCAACGAACCATGTCTAAAGCATTGAATCCCTTAGCAAACATGAAGTATTCATGTGCTAGCTATTTACCTTCTAGATAATAGCTCTGAAATCTACACCACTGATTTTGTCTCTCTTTCCTGGATCTGTTGATTATTTCTCTAGTCACTTGAACAGTTTATTATTGTTTTTGAAGGTTCAGTACGTCTCAAAGTCAATATTATATAAACCTGAACTTGTTAGTTTCTAGACACCTTACTTCTATCCATGCTGCTACTTATCTATTTATTTTTGACAGTTTAGGATCTAGTTAGTCTTTTTTAAAAAAATACTTCATTATTTTTACTTTATGTGTATGAGTATATATTGCCTGCATGTGTGTAAGTGTACCCATATCATGCAGTGCCCATGAAGTCAGAAGAGGGAGTTGGATGGTTGTCAGCCACCATGTGGGTGCTGAGAATCGAATCCTGGTCCTCTGGAAGAGCAGCCAGTGCTCTTAACTGCAGAGCCATCTCTCCAGGCCCAGTCTTTTTCTTTTTCTTTTTTTTAAATCTATTTTTTAATCATTATTTTTAAAAATTTTTAATAACTACATGATTAGAAGAAGCATTTCACTACAGCTTTAACATATTCAGTAACA